>NW_022103915.1:24803808-24834370 GCF_000313985.2 Echinops telfairi
TCCCGTTGTTTTCTCCTCCAGATTGTTCATCCAGCCTATCTTATTTAGACAGACCTGCGGAGATAATAACATGCACAAAAACAAGACAGTGCAAAACCCAGCAAAAACACAAAACAAAACAACAACAAGTCAATGACAAAAAAACAAAATAAAACAAAACAATAAGAAAGAAAATTTTATAGCTACTTCACAGACTGTTTGTTAGCCTTTAGAAGTATTGTGCAGTCGAATCTGATGGGGTGCTAAGAACTGGCCCCGAAGTCTATCTTTGGTATTCCCTGGGAACTTCTTTGCTTTGTTCCCCTTGCTGTTCTGTTGCATGTCCTTAGTGTTTTGCCTCGGTGTGGTGGGATCAGATCAGGCAGAATTCCCACACTGTCTCAATTGTTGTCACTTGTAGGGCTATGGGTCAGTGAGGGATATCATGTCTCCTAGTGGGGCTGGCCATATGGTCTTCTATGTGAATTGGCTGCTCTGAGTAGGAATATCATCCCCAAGGCTTGGTGGGCCAGGATGTGCTCCACTCTCTCTTCCTCCCCTTCATTTGCTCCCATGTGCTCTGATCAGACATGTCCCTCTCCTGAAGTTGCAGATTCAGTGTTTTTTTCTGAAATAAAGTCTTCTAGGGGGAAGGGCAGGTACCCACATAGTTGGGATTGGGGCCAGCCCCTCAGACCTCTCCACTGGTTCCCTACTCCATGCCTATTTCATCTTTTATCGCAGAGTAAGTTGCTAAGGAAAATTTTGGTGAGAATTATTCTGAGACACATACACACACACATACAAAGAGAAAGAGAGAAAAAGACAAAGATGGTGGTGAAGAAAGCTGATGGTGCCCGGTGATCAAAAGATACAGTGTCTGGGGTCCTAAAGGCTTGAAGGTAAACAAGCAGCCATCTAGCTCAGAAGCAACAAAGCCCACGTGGAAGAAGCACACCAGCCTGTGTGATCATAAGGTGTCGAAGGGATCAGGTATCAGGCATCATCCAAACAAAAAATCATATCATTGTGAATGTGGGGGAGTGCGGAGTGGAGATCCAAAGCCTATATGTAGGCAATTCGACATCCCTTTGTGGAAGGGTTGCGGGGAGGAGAAGAGCCAGTCAGGGTGCAGTGTAGCAACGATGCAACATACAACTTTACTCTAGCTCCTAAATGCTCCCCCCCCTCCCCACTATCATGATCCCAATTCTACTTTACAAATCTGGCTAGACCAGAGGATGTACACTGGTACAGAAAGGAACTGGAAACACGGGGAATCCAAGGTGGATGATCCCTTCATGACCAGTGGTGTGAGTGGCAATACCAGGAGAGTGGAGGGAGGGTGGTGTGGAAAGGGGGAACTGATTACAAGGAACTGCATATAACCTCCTCCCTGGGGGATAGACAACAGAAAAATGGGTGAAGGGAAACTTCGGACAGTGTAAACTATGACAAAATAATAATTTATAAATTATCAAGGGTTCTAGTGGGGTGGGAGCGGGTGAAATGAGGAGCTGATGCCAGGGGCTTAAGTGGAGAGCAAATGTTTTGAGAATGATGAGGGCAATGCAAGTACAAATGTCCTTTACACAATTGATGTATGTATGGATTGTGATAAGAGTTGTATGAGCCCCTAATAAAATGATTTAAAAAAAAAGAGAGAGACAAAGATAGAGAGATAAATGATGTTTACCTTGCCTTGGGTAGAGACCCAAGGAAAAGATCTTTGGTGGTACACTCTGGACGTAGGAATCACCAGCTAAACTAACTGATGGAGTTGTTCAAAATTTACTTCACACATCCTCCTCAAACCTGGGAAAGCTTCAAAACCCATGACTTTTTAAGAGTATACAATAAAAGAGTTCATTGTTTTGAACCTATAGTTTTTAAAGGCTTCAGTTTGTCTTTAAATCATGTGAAGATTATATTTTTGTTATTGTTAGGCGCCATGAAGCTGACTCCTGCTCACAGTGAAGCTGTGTAAAACACAATGCCCAGTCCTATGCCATACTCACAATTGTTGTTATGTCTGAACCCATTGTTGGAGCCATTATCCCAATCCATCTTGGTGAGGGTCTTCAACTTGATGCAAATGCCGTCCTTCTCCAGGGACTGGTCTCTTCTGATAACATATCCAAAATATGTGAGAGAAAGTTTCACCATTATTGATTTTAAGGAGCATTCTGACTCTCCTTCGTTCAAGACAGATTTGATTGTTCTGGCAGTCCATGATAGTTACAACATTCTTTGTCAACATTGTAATTCAAATCCATATGTTCTTCGGTCTTCCTCAATCAACATCCAACTTTCACCTGCCTATGAGATTACCGAAATTATTATGGCAAAGGTCAGGTACAATTTAGTGCTCAAAGTAGAAACATCTTTGCTTTTTAACAGCTTAAACAGGCCTTGGACCACAGCTTTGCCTACTGCAATATGTTGTTTGCTTTGACTGTTGCTGTCATGAGCATAGATTGTAGATTCCAGCAAAATGATGTCCTTGACAACTTTAGCCTTTTATCCATTTTTCATTGTGTTGTCTATTGGTTCAGTTGTGACAATTTTGGTTTTCTTTACATTGAGCTGTTGTTGTTGTTGTGATGATTGTTAGGTGCCATTGAGTTGGTTCTGACTCATAGCAACTTTAGGCAAAACAGACAAAATACTGCCTGGTCTGCATCATCTTCACAATTGTTCCTTAGCTTGAGCCCATTGTTGCAGTCACTGTATCACTCTCTCTTTGAGGGCCTTCCTCGTTTTCACTTCCCCTCGACTTTACCAAGCATGATGTCCTTCTCCTGGGACTGGTCTCTCCTGACAACATGTCCAAAGCATAAGATGAACACTTGTCATGCTTGCCTCCAAGGAGCATTCTGGTTGTACTTTTTCCAAGACAGATTTGTTTGTCTATTAGACAGTCCGTGGTGGTTCCAAACTTCTTTACCAGCACCACAGTTCAAAGGCTTTTTCTTCAAAGGCTGGTTCTTCTTCAGTCTTCTTTATTCAATGTCCAATTTTCACATGCATATGTGGTGATTAAAAATACCATGGCTTGGGTCAAGTATGCCTTAGACCTTGAAGATCCTTGTTTTTCAACACTCTAAAGAAGTCTTGTGCAGCTTATTTACCCAATGCAACACTTCATTTGATCTTTGACCTCTGCTTCCATAAGCATTGATTGTGGATGCAAGCAAGACCAAAATCCTTGACAAGGTCAATCTTTTATCCACTTCTCATGATCTTACCTTTTGTGAGTTGTGAGAGTTTTGTCTCTACATTGAGTTGTAATCCACAACTCTACAATTTACAACTTTACATTGAGTTGTCATCCACACTGAAGGCTGCAGTCCTTGATTTTCATCAGCAAGTGCTTCAAGTCCTACTCAATTTCAGCAAGCAAGGTTGTGTTAGCTACATATTGCATGGTGTTAAGAAGACTACCTCAAATCCTGATGCTGCATTCTTCTTAATATAAGCCTGTTTCTCTGAGATTTGCTCAGCATACACATTGAATAAATCTAGTGAGAGGATACAACTCGGTCTCACAACTTTCTTGATTTTAAACTATGCAGTATTCCCTTATTCTGTTTGCACAACTGCATCTTGATCTGTGCTAAAGCTTGATATGAGCACAAGGAAGTGTTCTGAAATTCCCATTGTTTTCAAAGCTATCCATAGTTTTTTATGATCCACAGAGTTCAGTGCTTTGGCATAGTCAATAAGACACAAGTAAACACCTTCCTGGTATTCTCTACTTCCAGCCAAGATTCTTCTGATGTCAGGAATTATAACCCTTGTTCCAAGCCCTCTTCTGAATCCTGCCTGAACCTCTGGCAGCTCCCTGTCAATGTACTTCTGCAACCATTGTTGGTTGATGTTCATTATTGGATAGTACACTGAGCTGTGATCTACACTGAAGGCTATACTCTTTGATCTTCATCTGTAAGTGCTTCAAGCTTTTTTTTTTTTTCAGCTTTCAGTGTTATCTCTGTACCACAAGTTCGCACTGAGACTTGCTCTAATCTTGATGGCTGTTTTTCTTCATATAGTCTAATTTCTCAGATTATTTGTTTAGCACACATATTGTATAAGTGTGTTGCAAGGATTCGACCATGACAACATTTTTCATGATTTTAAACCGTGTAGCAAGAAAAAATTTCTCCATGGTCCTTGTGGGGAGATACTGAGAGTCTATCTAAATTTTGCTAAAACATCTCTTTCTAAGAATTTAGGTAACATGCGAGTCACTAATTTGATAGATCCTCTCAGATATTTCAAAGGAACTAAATAACTTATATAAAGTCCTGTATTAATTTATATGTTTGTGCTTAATTTTATATTACCTTTGTAGCATGATCAGAAGTATAGACTATTGATAAATTTAAGGATGATATTTACTTATTATCACTAAATATATGGGCTGAGTTGTGTTATGCTAATGAGATCATACCAGAGTATGATGAGTTCTAAACATAATTCTTTTGGGTTGGTATTTTATAATAAGTAATGAATAGATCAAGGATACACACAAAAGGAAGAAATACCATGTGAAGAACAATCTATAAGCCCAAAGGAATTCACAAAGCTCTTTAGTTGATGTTCTGATTTGGACTTTAAAATGTGTGATGATACATTTTTGTTCCTCAAAGTCAGCCGTTTGTGGTATATTGGCTGAAAATACACTAGGTGACTAAGACAGTAAGTAATAAAAGGCTTTCCAAATTCACTCTCTGAAATTGTCATTAATAGATGTAGAAATAACTGGGAGTGCACAGGAATACACTCGAGGATATGAACCCAACTCTTATAGGATTTTTGTGTGCCAACATGGCACCTGTAAGAAGATATGGGTGGAGTTTAGCTTGTCAATCAGGTGTATAAGTATCAGACTTATGGACTTGATCTGGTCTGGGCTGGGGTGTTTGATTGATATATAATTGCTTCTTTGTTATTTTTGATAATTGCTTCTTGATGTGAAGTTCTCTTTGACACAGATACAAGTGTCACTGGATTTGTATCTGTAGTCAATCCGACCAACCACACCAAACATCCCTTTATCTAAACAGATGAATTCATCTATTTACCGTCACAGGAAGCATTAAATTCTGACATTTAAGTTCTAATTCATTGATTTTATCAATACTTTCTTGTATAAGGTATTGTGCTAAATGTTTTCATATGCATGCTTTTACCACAACATCTTTTATTAAATAAGGAAACAGGAGTAAGAAATTTAATGCCTTTTTTCAGAGACTCAAAGTTGAAGTGTGACAGAACAATCACTTGAAGCCTTCCTACTTTGGAGTTCAAGGTTATTTCCTGCAACTGTGTGGTCCTGGCCTCTCCTTGACATGTTGGGTGTTATTCCCTGGCTGTGAAACAAACAGGCTGAGCCCTAAGCATCAGTCTAACCCCTACCCACAATTGCCTTTAACTTCTCAACCTTCAAGGTATGGCAAGTTCTGATATATACGTGAAAGTATCTACCTATGCCTTTAGTTTAACTCTTACCACTATCCATATTCAGTTTTGAGGCAAAAATGTCCATGGTATCCCTTAATTTTCAGAAACTTTGGTTTCAGAGGTGTTGCTAATGGATACATTGTCGTAATGTTGACTTACTAGGCATATGATATAAAGTCTCATGGTCCTGACTGAAATTTATTTCAGACCTGTCAGTTCTCCTTCTTTACCACATGCACCATTCTAATTCAAGCTATTGCCTTGAGAGGGTGAAGAGTCTGAACTTCGTGAAAAATCGTCTCCAGTCTTACTACAGGATGTGATTCTCAGACCTCCTGCACTTGCATCACTGGGTGCTCCATAAGCATCCTGGACTTCAGTGACCGTAATCTGCATTTTTATGAGATCTCTCACCTAGGGGTTGGTGCACACTTGAAGGTCAGAGAAGCACTGCTCTGACAGATCTGCCCACACGCCCTTTGCCTCCTCCCTTACATCCTCTCCATTGTGCTCCGTGCGGTATTCTAAATCTGCAAAGGCTTAACATTTAACTTTCTTTATTTTAAGTCCTTTTATGTCTTCCCACCTCACTTATAACAAAGTCCAAATTCCTTATACTAACCTAAAAAATACTCCAAGGTCTAATATTTGCCTCTTCTAAGCACACGGACTAAAACATACCAAGTCTGCTTCTATTCCCAAGACTTGCCCTCATTTCCTCTGCCTGGAATCATCACCTCCTGTTCTTGATATGATGTTAGCTTTCTTATCTCGTAGGTCTCAGTTGAAATTCTTATCAGAAAAACGATGCCTCTGACCACTCCCCCTACAGTAGGTTTCTATGACTCTGTTTCCATTACAACCATGTTGATGTCCTTTAGCAGATTTCTCTCAAATTGTCGTAATTATATATTTATATCCCTACACAATGTCCTTTTCCTCCTGAGCTTTTAAAGAATAAGCCCAATGATGATTTCCTCAGTCTTACATACATGGCACACACAGCACACTCAGGAAAGAACTGTTGAACACATGATTACACATACCATCATTACATACAGGGTGTTGATGACACAGTGGTTAAATGCTTACCTTTTAACCAAAAACCAGAGAAGAAACAAACAGTCTGCTGTGTAACCACTACACTAGGGCTCCTCCTAGCAGAAAGGTTGGCAATTCAAAATAATCACCCACTTAGCAGGAGAAAGATATTGCAGTAAATTTTAATCAAGATTTATAGCCTTGGAAATCCTTTCCAAGGGCAGTTCTACTTTATGCTATAGGGCCACTATGAGTTGAACTCGAGTCTAAATTGAAAATTTATATTTTTAAATAGTTATATATCTTACTTTACAGCCTTTTAAGAGTATATAATCCAATACAATTTTCTGGGGTTTATAATTATTGCTCTCACTCAACTCACTGCCATCCAGTCAATGCCGACTCATAGTGACCCATAGGACTGGGTAGACATTCCCGTGTTTTTTCTAAGACAGTCATTGTTTCTTGGAGTAGAAAGCCCAGTCTTTCTCCGCTGGAGCAGCCAGTTTCCAATTGTGGAGCTTGTGGATCCCAACCCAGTGCATCACTACTATGCCACCAAGACTCCTCATAATTATTATTTGTTGTTTTTCATTTTAGTGGAGTTTACATCAAACAAAGTTAGCATCTCAGGCATCTTTACCACAAATCAGTACCACAGGTATACTGATTTATACTTCCAGGCTTTAAAAAACAAGTGAGCTAATTCTTATATACCAATTACAACCAAAAAACGTAGTCTTGAAAATGTTGTCTACTAGTATAGTTACTCTACTTCACAATTAATGAGAGATGCCTGATCTGAGATTAGCAATGGGAAACTAGTCTCTCTCTCCTGAGTGAACAGAAAGATAGGAAAATAAGAAATAGAAAGATAGAAAAAATGCAGGGAGAATGAGTTCATGGATTGTGTCTTAAATATTAGGGCTGCAACCGACGGCTAACTCAGGGTTAGAGAAAAGAAACTCCCTTGGGAAGTGTCGTTGTGCAACTGCATAAAGTAGCAGATGTGTAATAGGGGCTTATATCTCCCTCTGAACCATCTGGCATTACTCATCATGAGAATCAGGTGCCTACATTGGACAGGCCACATGTCTGTTCCAGGATGACACATTTCTGTTGTTTCTGGGTTGCATTTGAATTGTCTTTGGCTCCTCTCAGCTCAAGAGCATCAGTGATCAAAATGATAATGGAGAGAAAGATTGCCCAAGAACGAGGGTAAATGAGGTAGTTGCTGCTTGTGGAATGATGAGGTTTCGGATTTCAGAAAAATTAGTCACCCTGTGACTGACAGCACATGATATTTCAGATGTAATGTGCACGCACATGTTGTCACAGGTTGAATTCCATCCATGGATGGGACTTGTCTCAGAATTGAGGGCTTGCCTGGTAGCTCGTCAGTCTTTGTCAGATCTTACCAATGACAGGCCAAGCTATCATAAACATTTATTGAATTGTACTTTCTATCCTTACATAAGCCATTTACCTCCCAGATCAAAGTTTGTGAATGTACTGGAACAGAGTTTACAAATGTTTAAAACTTTAGCCAGAGGATCATCTTGTTAAAAAAAAAAATCAATGATTAACGAAACATGGTGAAGTCACCTGTATTGTTATGTTCCTCTCCCATGCTACCTTCTGCCTCCACAGATTCACAACATCGTAGCCCTAGCTCAGTGATTACTGTATATACTCAAGTATAAACAGCCCCAAATATCAGCTGAGGCACCTCATTTTACCACAAAATGGCATAAAAAATGTGCTGGAAAACTCGACTTGTGTTACACGAGTATATATGGTATTTGATTTTCAGGATAGAAACCACGTGATTGCTCAAGCTTATGCACATTGGATTGTTGGACTGTGGTCCCTTTTAGTCTTGTGAAGAGTGTAGGCTGGAACTTTCTAATATTTGAGTTCTAATGGCAGTGTCTTCTGCTTATTATCTGGTTTAGAATCACCTGGCATACTTGTGAGAAATAGACCCCTCAGTCTCTGCCTAGAGATATTTCAAACCATATTCTTTGACCTTAAATTTTAAAGTCTGCTGTCAACAAATCACCAAATGATCCTTATGAATTCTAAAGGTAGAGAACTTTCTTTCTTTTTTTTTAATCACTTTAAAAATCGTTGTATTGGGAACTCTTATAGAAATCATAACATTCCATAGTTCAGTCACATCAAATTTTACTGTATAATTGCTACTACAATCAGTTTTAAAATATATTCTTTCTTCTTGAACTCCTTAATATCAGCCCCCCAGATTTCAATTAACATTGAGATTACCAAGTAGAAGGCATGCTGTTTTCCTGGCCAACAGAGGTAGAATCCAAGGGACAATGTGACTGAGATTCAGAGGACAGAAGAGAGACTTGTCTGCTGGCTGATTAGTGCAGTTGCTGCAGACCAGTGACCGTATCCTGACTGTTTATTGATCTTGACTTCTGGTGACCTATAAAATTTCCTAGTAAACACCTTTAATCCTCAAACACCCAAACAAAACCAAAAACCTTGGGGTTAAAATACTGAACTTAAAAACTAAGGATTTCATAGATCATTGATAACCTCACCACTCATGTTTGGCTTCTTTGCTAATATTCTAATGAATATTAACCCTTAATCAATGTAAGTGGAAATGTAAGTGCCTGTGTCTTGGTTAAAAATATTCTTCAAGAAAAGATTGATAATCATGGATCACCTACCTGGTTTGAGTGTGTATGAGTGCATATATGTATAGGAAATGAGAATTAACTTGGGGATTGTTATATGTATTTTGTATATTAGAACATAGTGAGGGGGTACCCAAAACAACCAGATTTTTTTAAAAGCTATGTATTTAAATTTTATTACAAAACAAACTTTTCATCTTCAAAGTACTCTCAATTACACTTAAAACATTTGTCAAATCTGTGATTCTATTCTTGGAAACATTTTTTCAACCTCTCTAGTTGGCTGACAGCACCTCTCTCATTTTTTCCTTCTGCATCATGAAATCACTGTCCTTTCATGTCCCTCTGCATTTGTGGAAGCAAAAAGAAGTTGCACAGATCCAAGTCAAATGAGTAAGGTGCATGGGGCAAGAGAGGCGTGCTGTTTTTTGCCCCAAAACTGGTGCACTGAGATGGCTGCATGAACAGGTGCATTGTCATTGTGGCAAAACCCATCCCTCATCTGCCCCAAATCAGAGCTTTTTTGTCGCACCCTGTTATGCAATTTTCAAAACCTCAAAATAGAAAGCTTGATTAACAGTCTGATCTTGTGGAACAAACTCCAAATGCACTACAAGTTGACATTTTTGTCTGTTCTGGAAGTTGATAGACATCCAGAATGAGGTTTGTCATCAATCAATACTTCACCTTTTTTGAAACAAGAAAACCACTTGTACACTTAAGTTTTTTTCCAAAGTGCTGTCCTTGTAAGTTGTGGTCAACTGAGCATAAGTTTCTGTGGCACTTTTCCTGAGCAGGAAACAAAATTTCATGTCTGCACTCTGTTCTCTTAAATCAGGCATCACAAAAAACGAGGTTCAAGGGAAACTGCTTTTATGAAAAAATTCACTGTGACCAGAGAGAACCTTCCCAGATGACGCCACTAATTCAGAGCAAGTTGCTCAATGATGCTCACCTAGCAGGAAAAATGTGTACTATGATAGCTCAGCTCTGCCTAGCCCAATTCTGGGTTTTTTTTTGGGGGGGATAGCCTCCAGTTTTTGCTTATCATAAGTCAAATATTTATGGAATCATATCATAAAGAATTATATTTCTTTGTGAAACTGTTGGAGGATACTTTCTTTTGCAGAAGGATAGTTCCTATGCTCAAATTCTCCATTCTTGTATCGTTAGTAATACTCTGGCAGCTTTTGTGTTCCTGTGATTTTGGAAGCAATGCAATTGGAATTTCAGATATACACAGTGTCACTTACATAAACAGGTTTCAGTTGAGATTCCAAACTAAGACCGAGTAGGAAGAAGGAAGAAGTAATCCAGTTCTGAAATTTAGCCTCTGAAATCATGTGAATAGCAATGGAACATTGCCTGATGTACTGCCAGCACATGAAACCCTCATGTGGAAGACTGGGGAAGACTTGGCGCCTCAAATCAGAGTAAATCATCACGATATGGTTAGAACAAAGTTTTTGGAACCTTCATTTGCTTATGGAACATAGCCAAAAATGAGAAGACCCAGCTGAAAATATTCATTAATAATTGGAGTGTAGAATCTAGAAGAATTCATAGAATGTATGAAAATTTAGTCATTGAAAATTTAAAAATTCATAAAGATTTATATCCTAGATTTTAGAGAGCTGAAATGGACTGGTACTGGCCACTTATATGGTTTCTTACACTGGGAATGACAAGTTAAAGAGGAATAGTGCCAACTTCATCAGAAAGAACATTTCAATAACTATACTGAAGTACAATATGTATGTGATAGGATAATATCTATATACCTACAAGGAATACCAGGTAGTATGACTATTATGCAAATTGTTCAGAAATGAATTAACTGTGCAATCAAGATACATTGGTTGGTGATTGGAATATAAGAGTTGGAAACAAAGAGGAAGGATAAGTAGTTGGAAAATATGATGCTGGAAATAGAAATGAAGCTGAATATCTCATGACAGAATTCTGCAAATATCTTTGTATCACAATAAAAACAGTGAGTATTATATATGTGTATCTTACCAGATTGACTCAGTGGATTATATTTGTGGGACAAGACCATGGAGAGACTCAATATCATTATCTACAAAAAGGCCAGGGGCCAAATACAGATCATCAATGTCTATATGAAAATTCAGGTCAAAGCCAAAGAAAACTAAAACAAGTTCGTGAGTGCTAAAATGCAGCCTTATTTATATCCCACCAGAAGTTAGAGACCATAACAAGGTCAGATTTGACTCTTATTTAATGCTAATGACCAAAAGCCAGATGAGCTGTGGAATGACATCAAGGATATCATACATGAATAAAGCAAAAGCTTATTAAAAGAAAAGATAGAAAGAAAAGACTAAAATGAGTGTCAGAGGAGATAGTAAAGCTTTATCTTGAATGTAGAATAACTAAAGCAAATGGAAAAAATAATAAACTAAAAAATCTAAATAGAAAATATCAAAAGATAGCTAGAGAAGATAAGCAAAATATTATAATGAAGCATGTAAAGAACTGGTATTAAAAAAATTAAAGGAAAAATATGCTCAGCACATATCAAGCTGAAAGACCTGATGAAAAATTTAAACCTCAAGTTCAATGTTGAAAAATCCTATGGGCAAAATATTGAATGATACAGGAAACATCAGAGAAGATGGAAGGAAAACTGAACATTTCTGTACCAAAAATAATTGGCTGACATTCAACCATTTCAAGAGGTAACATATGATCAAGAACTACTAGTTTGAAAGAAGAAGTTCAAGTTGCACCTAAGACATTATCAAACTACAAGTCTCCAGGAATTGACAGAATACCAACTGAAATATTTCAACAAATTTATGAAGAACTGGAAGCACTCAGTAATCTGTCAAGAAATTTGGAATATAGATACCTGGCCAGAGAACACACGAGATCTGTATTTGTGTCCATCCAACAAAAGGTAACATAACAGAATGAAGAAGTTATTGAACATTATCATTAGTAACATATGTGAGTAAAATGTGGCTGAAGATAATTCAGAAATAATTGCACAAGTACATAGTTACAGGGCTATCAGGAATTCAAGTTAGATTAAGAAGAGGACATGGGTAGAGGGATATAATTGCTGATATCAGACAGATCTTGGCTGAAAGGAGAGAATATCAGAAAAAATGTTTACTTGTTTCTTATTGACTATGCAGAGGCATTGGATTGTATGGATCATGAAAACTATGGATAAGATTCAGGATGGGAATTCCAGCAGGCTTGTTCATGAGCAACCTGCGCAGACTAAGAGGTAGTTCTTTGAATGGAAAGAGGGGATCTTGCATGGTTTACAACTAGGAAAGGTATGTGTTGGGGTTTTGTCCATTCACCACTCTTTGAGTCTTTGTACTGACCAAATGATATGAGAAGCTAGTCCATACGAACAAGAATGTGCCATCAGGACTGTTTTATTATAGGTGACTCGACTGCCTACTGAAGCAAAAAAGACTTAATGTACTTACTTATGAAGATCAAGGTTTGCAGCCTTCAGTATGGATTACAACTTAAAATAAATCAAACAAAATCCTCACACCTCACCCATAGACAACATATTGATAAATGAAGGAAATATTGACGTTATCAAGGATTTCATTTTGCTGGGATCTACAACCAACCCTTATAGAACTAGTAGTCAAGACATGAAATGTCTTAATGAATTGGGAGAAGCTGCCGCACAAGACTTCCTTCAAGTGTTAAAGAGCAAAGCTGTCTTAGAGTCTCCTGGAGGACTAGCGGGTGCCTGATGGAAACTAACATTCTGGGTGGTTGTAGGCATGAATCAATTAAGTTCGCCTCAGAACGCCGAGAATAACTAAGGAGGCATCTTACTTGAACTATTCATTGTATCAAGTAGTTAGATACTTTTTCTAATGGGAAACCTTGGTCAATCATGAAATCAACTGATTAACTATAATGGATTTATTATACTAGTTTAGGGATGATCCAATAGATCTTAATAATGCTTGATAGACCAGAAAACCACAAATAAAAATAAATATACAGTTTCTAGGGGCTTCATAGTATTTGAATAATAAATCATATTGATATCGGGTGAGGCAAGTCTATTGTGTGCAGTATTAAATAGAAAGGTAACATAGTAAAGTGACAGGAATATTGTATATGGGTACAGAAACATTGCCATATAGCTAGAGGCAAATTATATAAAGTCCTCGAATCAGTTTCCAAATCTATAAAATGAAGATGATATACTTTCCTTTGTAGGATTATTGTGAGAATTAAATAAGATCATGTTTGTAAGCCTCCAAAATTTGTCTTGCTCATAGTAATGTTGCTCCTCTCCATTAGCCAGGACAGGAGCAGTTTCAAGCAATTTATTTATTTATTTTTCTTTTTTTTAAAACCAATTTATTGGGGCTCATAAAATTCATCACAATACATAGATCAATTGTGTAGAGCACATCTATACATTTGTTTCCCTCATCATTCCCAAAATTCGCTTGCCTCTTGGGTTCCCGGAATCAGCTCATTTTCCTCCCCCCTCCCCCTCCCTTCCCCTGCCCCCCATGCACCCTTGATAATTTATAAATTATTATATCTTATATTACACTGCCCGGCGTCTCCTTTCACCTACCCCTCTGTTGCCCATCCCCCAGAGAGGAGGTTATATGTAGCTCTCTGTGATCAATTCCCCCTTTCTACACCCCCCTTCCCTCCTGGTATCGCCACTGTCACCCCTGGTCCTGAGTGGTTCATCTGTCCTAGATTCCCTGCGTTTCCAATTCCCAACTGTACTGCTGTGCAGTTTCAAGAAATTTAAGATGAGATCCATATTTGGAGAAAATACAATACTACTATTATCTTGCTTCTGGAGTGTTACTATAATAGAAATACCACAAGTGGGTGGTTTTAGCAAAAAGAAATTAATTTTCTCACAATTTAGAGCCTAGAAGAGTTCAAATTCAGGACATTGCATCTGGAGTAGAGTGTTCCCTCTCTGTTGGCTCTGGGGCAAGGTCGGTCCTTGTCTCTCCAGGACCTGAAGACCTGCTGTTCCTTGGCGTTTTGGCAGTCTTCCTGGGGCATGCGTCTATCTTCCCTTATCACTCCTTGCTTGCTTGTTTAATCTTTATCTCTAAAGTATTGAGTTAAGGCACACCTTCTCCTAGTATGTGTCTCATTAACATAACACAGGAAATGAATTATTGCTATTATTTTTAATAACTTTATTGGGAGCTCCTACAACTCTTATCACAATCCATCCATCCATCCATTGTGTCAAGCACATTTGTATATTTGTTGCCACCATCATTCTCAAAATATTTTCTTTCGACTTGAGCCCTTGGTACCAGCTCCTCATTTCCCCCCTCTTTCCCCCCATCCTCCCTCCCTCACGAACCCTTGAAAATTTATAAATACCCTTTGCCTCCTACTTACTTCCTATATTTCCTTTTACTTTCCTCTTGTCCCACTGTCATGTTCAGCCTTCATTTGGGTTTTAGTGATTCCTCTTGGTTACATTGCCCTTTTATCAAGCCCTATCAGGCCACCTACACCCTCCTCGCCTTTGATTTTGGATCACTTGTTCTCTTGTCCCTGGGTTTGTTAACACCCACTTCCTTTCCTCCGCCTCCCCTCTCCCATGTCCCCCAGAACCTTCAATCAGGTTGTGTTCTCTTCCAGATTGTCCATCCCACCTATCTTATCTAGCTAGATCTTCAGAGATAATAATAATATGCACAAAAAAGAAGACAGAGCAAAACAAAGCAACAATAACAACAAAAAACAAGAACAAGAACAACAACAACAAAATGAACAAAAAAGAAAAGTCTGTAAATAGTTCAAGGTCTGTTTGTTGACCTTTAAGAGTGTTTTCTGGTCCAGTCTGATGGGGTGCCATGCCCTCGTCCCAAAGTCTATTTTTGGTATTCCTCAGGGACTTCTTTCCTCTGTTCCCCTTGCTGTTTTGTTGTACACTCTTAGTGTTTTGCCTCAATGTGGTGGGGTCAGATCAGGACGCAATTCCAACATTGTGTCTCCAGTGTTGTCCCCTGCAGTGCTATGTGTCAGTGAGTTAAGGCACACCCTATCCTAGCATTTGTCGCATTATCCAAAAAAAAGGAATTCTTAAAATGTGATTATAACCACAGGTATAACACACTGTCATTGAGTTGATTACAACCTTTGACCCTATATAAGACAGAGTAGGATAGTTCCTTTAGGTTTCCTGTAAATCTTTATGGGAGCTAAAGCCTCATCTTTGTCCCACAAAAGGACCAATGGACCTGAACTGGTGACCTTGCAGTTAGCAGTTTAATATGTAAACCATGACACCACCAGGGCTCCTTAGGTTAGGAGTTATAGTATATGTTTTTTGGGAAACCATTTTAAAGAGGTGTGTGTACCAGCTTTTCCCAATGTAATATGTCATTGATTTCTCTACTGTTGCTTCCATGAGCATTGATTTTGGATCCAAGTAAAATGAAATTCTTGACAATGTCAATATTTTCTCCATTTATCATGATGTTATCTATTAATACACTATGAGGGTATTGGGGTTTCTTTACTTTGAATCATAAATCATACTGAAGATCATAGTAGTCTTTGATATTCATCAATAATGCTCAAGTCTTTGTGTGTGTGTATGTGTCAGCAAGGAAGATTGTGTCATTTGTATATCGCAGGTTTTTAATGAGCTCCCTTCCTTTCAGAAGGCTGCATTTTTTCATGCAGTACAGTTTCTCAGAGTATTTGCTTAGCATCAGATTGAATAAGTTTGGTGAAAGGATACAACTCTGATGTCCACCTTTCCTGATTTTGAACCATGCAGAAGCCCCTTGTTCTGTTCACCTGGCTGCCTTTTGATCTCTGCCTAACATCTTGTAATAGGTTTTTGTTATCTCGGATGAGCCAGGATTCTCCCATGATAAGACCTACCATAGTGTGATCAACTCCATGATGGGATCTTCTGTGAAGCAGCCAAGTAGTTTGGGGAAGAATAGGGCCCTTAATCTGGCCACTGTCTTGATGGAACTGAGGGAGGTTTCATTTGGGGTGTGGTCTGATCTTAGTGTACCTTGACAGTGTGCTGAAGCTAGCTCTCTTCCGTCAGATCTGCATCGTGTGGCTGGTTCATCAATCTCCTGGGATATTGCCTGCTGATCCAAGGAGCGTTCAGCAGACTACTGGCCTTGGATTCATTCAGCAATGCAACCACTAGCCTCTGGTCTTCCTGCTTTATCTTCCTGCTTCCTGTTCATCAGCCTCTGCAGTTACAGGAGTCAGGAGAAGCCTCCACATGACCTGAATTGGCCGGAACTTTACCACTTCCAATGTGCAACCCATTTCTCCACTTGATCTTAGTCAAAGGACCGAGAAGCGATGCAATTCATTTCTTGATGTGAATCTCTTTCTATGTACTTACAGATACAAGTGTCTAGAGAACCGAGCATAGCACAGCTCTGCATGAGTACCATGAAGTGTTCTGGAACGCCAGTTCTTTCCGTGTTTTCCATTGTTTTAAATTTTTATTTACACTGTCAAATGTCTGCATAATCCATGTGTCTTTATTGTATGATTGATTATTTTCAGACTGAAGACTAGTAGAATAGTACAGTTTCTTCATCATGGGCTTTAGTGGTTGGATGTAAATTTTGAATAGCAGTTTTATTGACTGGTCTTCCTTGTAGGTGTCTAGATATCCTATCACAGACTGCATTGCATGTCACGATAGAGCTCAGAATGTTTTTGTTTTTTTTAATAAAAAAAAAAGGGTATGTGATGCCATTACCCTTGAATTTGGCCTTCAGGGACTAGTAAAGCCACATGATTGTCCAGGTCACTGTGACCAGTACCATTTCAGTTCTCTAATGCCTAGGAAATTGATCTTTCTCCCTCCCTCCCCACCTCCCATCCTTCTTAGTTGGTTCTCCGTCTGGAAGCTCTGCTTTGACATGTTTACCATTCATGATCCCGCTGGTATGTGAAATACCAGGGGCACAGCTTCCAGCATTATAGCAGCAAGCAAACACCCACAGTATTACAAATTGATAGACCAGCGGGGAGAACTGAATTAGGATTTATCCTAATTGATACCTATAGTCACTACATAAGAGGTTAACTGAGTAGGAATTATTGCAAAATGTAAGTTCCACATCCTTCTCATCTATTTATGTGCCTTGAGATCCTAAGTAAATTGATTAAGTTCTGTCTTCCCTGTTAAATAGGGGAAACGACTGCCTGCTCTGTTTTCCTTTTATGTAGTGATTGTGGGAATAAAGTGGGCTAATGTATGTGATCCTTTTCATGCAATAAAGTTCCCTAAGGTTTTACAGCTATATAACAATAATGGAAAATTAGTGAGAATTAGCATTAATATACTTCTATTGTAATATCCTTGAAATCAATGAATAAAATTGGCTCTATTCTCTGATAATGATATTTTATTGAAAAAAGCCGTTGGTATCTATTTCCTTAATTATTCTAGATGAATGTATAAAGGCTGGGAAGTATGCCTTAAAATACATAATTTTCCAACTTCACAATACTTTTGTGGACTATCATAATTATCCTGTTACTAAATTCTAGTCTAGAAATATGAAAATATAAATGGAACAGAGAGAATAATATCTCCTAACTCTCATCTTTCTTAGGAACAGAGGACCATCTGTGTCATCATTTTTTTCTACATTTAAACATAATACATTGTTAAATAAATGTTGTCCAAGACATTACATGGATTGCTTAGCATTTAGAAAAATTACATTAACTACTAAATCAGCATTTCTCAACCTGTGGGTGGCAATCCCTTTGGGGGTCGAATAACCCTTTCACAGGTGTTGTCCAATTCATAACAGTAGCAAAATTACAGTTATGAGGTAGTAACGAAAATAATTTTATGCTTGGGGGGTCACCACAACATGAACTGTATTAAAGGGTAGTGGCATTAGGAATATTGAGAACCACTACAGTAAATACCATAATCAAGCAACCTTTAGACAAGTGGTAAGTTTTCTGTGTTTCTGTAATAGAAAGAACATGAATTTTGAAGACAGGCCAAGCTAGTGTCAAGTCATTGCTCTAGGTTATCAGCTGTGTGAGTTTCAGGTTAAGCGATTGTCCTGATAAGTCAAGTGCTGTATGAGATTCCCCTGGAACGATGCATGGCACATTGTCTCTAAGGGTTACCTCCCTTTTCCCTCTCTTCAACAGAACTTAGCATACTTTAACAGGTAAGAATTTGATCATTTATAAGAACATGAAAAATGAGGTGAAATTGCATAGAATGTGAAAAATTAATAGTTTGTAATATGAACATGTTTGCTACTCTATAACAATGCAATGAAATAAACATTTATGTCACTTAGGAATGATGTAAGGACCCAGAGATTAAAAGACTTATGTTTTCAAGAAAGATGTTTTATTGGAAGTTTACCTCATATTATATGTAAAGATGGGTTAACACTGTATTAATGATACATCTGGGAAAAAATGAGGGATAAAAGCAAGTATGGGAGCCTTTATTATTCATCTTCCAAAAACTCAAAACCAAACTCACTGCCATCACGTTGCGTTTGGTTCATTAGTGTGTGTTCAGTGCCATTGAGTGGATCTGACCCATAGAAACCCTGTGCGCAACAGAAGGAAACACTGCCTGGTCCTGCAGCATCCTCACAAATGTTCCGATGCTTGAGCCCATTGTTGCAGCCACAGTGTCATTCCATCTCCTTGAACACCTTCCTCTTTTTCACTGTACGAAGCATGACATCCTTCTCCAGGGACTGGTGTCTCCTGACAATATGTGTGTAAGACAAAAGCACGTTAAAGTCTAGCCATCTTTGTCTATAAGGAACACTCTGGCCATATTTCCTCCAAGACAGATCGCTTTGTCCTTTTAGCAGTCTGTGGTACTTTTAAAATTCTGCTCCAGCATCAAAATTCAAACACATTGATTCTTCATTGGTTATCATTGGTCAATGTCCAAATTTCACAAGCATATGATTCAATGGAAAATCCCATTGCTTGGATCAGACACATCTTAGTCCTCAAAGTAATACCCTTGCTTTCCAATACTCTAAATAGGTCTTGTGTAGCAACACATCTTTTGATCTCTTGACTCCTGTTCCCATGAGCATTGCTCGTGCATCCAAACAGGATGAAATCTTTGACAACTTCAGTCTTTTTCCATTTCTCATGATGTTACCTATTGGGCCAGTTGTAAGGATTTGAGTCTTCTTGCCATTGAGCCATCACCCATCCTGAAGGTTGCAATCCCTGATCTTCATCATCAAGTGCTCCAAGTCCTCCTCAGTGTCAGCACGCACAGTGTGTCATCTGCATATGGCAGGTGTTAATAAGCCTGCCTCCAATCCAGCTGCCCCATTCTGTTAAATAAAATCCATTTTCTCTGATTATTTGCTCAGCAGACAGATTGAACAAATATTGTGAGAGGATATTACCCTGATGCACACATCTCTTGATTTTAAACGATGAAGTATTCCCTTGTTCTGTTTGCACAACTGCCACTGGTTCCTGTAAAAGTTCCACATGAGCATAGTGAAGTTTCCTGGAATTATCTTTCTTCCTAAATTTATCCATCGTCTGTTATGATCCACACAGTCAAATGCCTTAGCATAGTCAATGAAACACAAGTAAATATTTTGACTCACAGTGACCTTATAAAACAGGGTAAAATTGCCTGTGGGTTTCTGAGACTCCAAGTCTTTACAAGAGTAGAATGCCTTGTCTTTCTCCTGTAGAGTGGCTGGTGGTTTCAATCTGTTGGCCTTATGGTTAGGAGCCCAACACATAACCGCAATGCCACGGGGGCAAAAAAGCTGTCTTCCTGTCTTTACAGGAAAGCAACTCAGGTATTATAAAAGGGAAGTTTATAGCATTTGATTATATTAAATCTAATCACAGAGAGAGAATGAGAGAGACACTAAGCTGGGGAAATTTATTTACAAGTTAGAAACAACGATTTATATAAAATACATACAATTTAATAAACAAAGGGCATGAAGGGGAAAATGTTTCAAATTGTACAGGTGACTCTTCAAACCTGAAAAACTTATGTTAGTAGACTTGAATGAAAAACACCCAAAAAAACAAAATACATACACTGCATACATTCAGTGTATTAGTCCGGGTAGACTAGAGAAACAAATACATAGAAACTCATATGTGTATAAGAGAGAGCTTTATATAAAGGGTAATTGTACTTTAAGAAAGCATCCCAACCCAGTCCAGTCCCAGCCCACAAGTCCAAAATCAGTCCATATGTCTGATATCAATCTATAACATCCTCTTCAGACTCACGAAACACATACAATGATGCAAATGCAAGACAATCACAGGCTAGTGGGTAGAAAGTCTTTGGATCCAGTTGTAAGCATCTCAGTGCTGGCAGGGGGTTTCTGCAAGGCTCGTTCAGTTCCCAGGACATAAAGGTGTGTCCTGCCTCCAAGGAGGAGAAACTGGAGGTCCCAGAATTCTCAGAAGGCCATGCCCACACAGAGGCCTCATTGGCTATGATCTGATTGATAGACTAGACCCCACCCTTCATTCTTAATCCTCTCAAGTCCCGAATTGACACCAGATTATGTAATGATCACATTCAGCGATGTAATTAGCTCAGATTTGAATTGCTGAGTTTCTTGACTATACATTCACATGTCAATTTACTGAAAAAATTTTGCTAAAAAAGTAAGTTTTATATCTTTTATGTAGTTTTGTTAATTTTCACATTTTTACTAATGAGTTATATTAAATTAATATGGCCCTTCCAGCCATATCCCTTATGCTATATAATTCTGAATTTCATATACCTGTGGCTATAGTCCCACTGTGGAAGGCACTACCTGCTAATAAGCAGGAGTATGAGGGAGGGAGAGTGGGATTAGGTATGAGCAGATCAGATGGTGGGAATAGAGCACACTCCTTGTTTCATGGGTAATGTGTTTAGTGTTACTTTTAATAGATGTTAGGGATGCTATGGCACAGCTGAGAGGAGAAAACCTGCTCCTGGAGTGGCTAATTAAGCCTGGATAATTAAGATTAGTAGGAGGCCAATGACTATTGGGCACATCTTGCTAGGGGCCCCAGGTCATATGTGCATAAATAAGATACAGTCTGGGGTTGGAGAATAGATTATATTTGAGTAAAGGGTTATATGTTAATTTGTTTACACCATTGGTATTTAAATGTAACCCTATCAAATGGGGGCAGAAACAGATAGGATTCACCTGTGAGTAATTGTGAATAGGGTTCTCTGCAATGAGCTCCTTGTGAAGCAGGGGGTATGATCTCATCACTGGCAAGAGGCAGGAGTGGAATGTATCATCCGGACCTATCACGTGGCTTATTCCTGCCCGACTGTCAGATTTTGGGTCCACTGCATTATGAGACATTTCCAACTTTCATGAGTGTCCATGGGACACTGCAGTGATTTGAAGAGCCCAGGAATGTGCAGGGAGTATCCTCAAGGGACGAATGGGGGAGGGGGAGGGGGCAGATTAGCATCTTGGAGGAGTTAGACTTTGGGGACTTCTTCAATCTCCAACTTGTTGGGACTACTAGGGCACTAATTTATTTATTTTTTAAATCATTTAATTGGGGGCTCTTACAGCTCCTATCACAATCCATCCATCTATTGTGTCAAGTACATTTGTACAGATGTTGCCATCATCATTGTCAAAACATGTTTTTTTCTCCTTGAGCCCTTGGCATCAGCTCATTTCCCCCCTTGTCAATCTTCCCTCATGAACCCAAGATAATTTATAATTTTTTTCATGTCTTACACCAAAAATTGTCTCCCTTCACCCATTTTTTGGTTGTCCATCCCACTGGGAGGGGATTATGTGTAGATAATTGTGATCAGTTCCCTCTTTCTTCCCCCCACTTTCCCCCTACGCTCCTGGTATCATTACTTTCATTATTGGTCCTGAGGGGGTTATCTGTCCTGGATTCCCTATGTTCTGAGCTCTTATCTGTACCAGTGTACATGCTCTGGTTTTGCCGGATTGGTAAGGTAGATTTGGGATCATGATAGGGGTGGGGGGAGGAAGCATTAAAGAACTAGAGGAAAGTTGTATGTTTCATTAGTGCTATATTACACCTGACTGGCTTGTCGCTTCCCTGTGATCCTTCTGTAGGGGGATGTCCAATTGTATACAAATGGGCTTTGGACCTTCACTTGGCACTCACCCTCATTCACATTGATAAGATTTTTTGTTATGTGTCTTTGATGCCTGATACCTGATCCTGTGGACACCTCTTTTTTAAAAAAATTATTTTTCTTTTTTACAGAAATTCTCTATTACGAAAAACAAATTCTTTATAATCTCTTCTCTCTCCTTCTCTCTCTTATGGAGACACACAAATTATATGCCAATAAAACTATTTAAAAATATTTCAACATTCACTTAGTTTAAATATATATATGTAAATTTTATTTGTCACTTCCAAGGAGGAGAAACAGGAGTTCCCCCCCAAATTTACATATATATATATTTAAACTAAGTGAATGTTGAAATATTTTTAAATAGTTTTATTGGCATATAATTTACGCATATAATATAATTTAAAAGTGCAATAATATTCAGAAGAGTTGTGCAACCATCACCAAAATCAATTTCCAAACATTTTCTTCTTTCTAATAATCATTGTTTTTAGCTCTCCATTTCCCCACACCTCCCCTTGCCATCCTAGGGCATTTCTTTTCATTTGATTACACGGGTTGGTATGCTACTTCCATGTGGCCTTTGTTGTTTCTCAGCTAGATGGCTGCTTGTTTATCTTCAAGTCTTTGACTCCAGACACTAAATCTTTTGATAGCCAGCCACCATCAGCTTTCCTCACCACATTTGCTTATGCACCCATTTTGTCTTAAGTGATCATGTTGGGAAGGTGAGCATCACAGAATATGTTCTTGCTTGAGGGAGTACTTAAGTGGAGGCCCAATGTCCAACTGCTACCTTAATACTTAACATATATATGTTCATAGATATATTTCTCTCTCATTATATATAGATATATTTAAATATGTACATGCTGTATTTAGACCTCTATCAATGTCTTTTATCTCCTAGTTCTTTCCTCGATTTCCTTTTACTTTCCTCTTGTCCCACTGTCATGTTCGGCCTTTATTTGGTTTCAGTAATTCTCTTGGCTACATTGCCCTTGATCAAGCTACATTGCCCTTGATCAGGCCTCCTACACCCTTCTCACCATCAATTTTATATCACTCGTTGTCCCCTTGTCCCTGGGTTTATTGACACCCCCTTCCTTTCCACTGCCTCCCACCGGAACCATCGGTCCAGTTGTTTTCTCTTCCAGATTGTTTATCCCACTTATTTTATCTAGGTAGACATGTAGAGACAATAATAAGCATAAAAACAAAACAACAAAGAAAACAACAAAACATGACAATAACAACAAAGAAACCAGCGAACGACAAAAAAAAAAAAGAAAAGAAAAGTAAAGCTTATAAATAGTTCTGGTTCTGTTTGTTGACCTTTAGGAGTGTTTTCTGGTCCAGTTTGATGGGGTGACACACCGTGGCCCCAAAGTCTATTTCTGGCATTCCCCAGGGACTTTATTGCTTTGCTCCCCTTGCTGCTCTGTTGGTTGGCACTAATTCTTACAAAAGAAAATATTTCCACAATTAGATCATAGGAAACACACTTTCTTGATTATTTAGTTTACCATTAAAAATGTCTATTGTATTCTGTTATGAAACAGTGTCACTCAGTGATCTATAGGACAGAGTAGAACTTCTCCCTCAGATTTCTGGAGGGAATAAAGCTTTAGGGGAGCAGCCAGTCTCATCTCTTCCCCATGGAAGGATTGGTGGGTTTGAACTGTTGACTATGTGGTTAGCAGCTTAACATTTAACACTCTGTGCCACTATGCTGATATGAATATGAGTGGACTTAAAGTTGAATGGGTTTTGTTTTGGTTTTTAGCCTGTTTGTGAAGCTGTGGTGGCAATGTGGGTTAGATGTTGGGCTGCTAATTGTAAGTTTGTTGGATCAACTCACCAACTGTTCTTTGGAAGGAAAATGAGGCTGTCTCCTCCAATAAAGATTAACAGCCTTGGATACCCAATACAGGGTCCCTTTGAGTTGGAATCTACTTCATAGGGGTATTTGGGGTGATTAGGCAGATATATCTGAATTTTTTTTGCTACTTTAAATTCTCTTCTTTATATACCATTTACCATGGAATGGCATTTCTGGAGATCATAAGTAATTCCGTGTTTAATATTTTGAGTATGCTTTAAACTATTTTCCATCTGTACCACTATTTAGTCCCATGAACAATGGAAGAGCATTCCTTCCAGTTGCTCCACATTCCCACCAACATCTGTTGTTTTATAGTTGTTGTTTTATTAGAGTGGGGTGAAGCGGTATCTGTTGTGACTGATTTTGACTAATACTGTTAAATATCTTCTGATGTACTTGTTGCTCATTTGTTCCTCTTCCTCAGTAAAAGGTCTACTTAGGTCCTCTGCCAATTAAAACAATTGAGAAGTTTATGTTTTGTTGTTAAGGTGTAGAAGTTCTTTATATAGTCTGGATACTAAACCTTTGTCCACTATATGGTTTGCCCCACCCCCTTTTTTTCCTCCAAGAATGTTGGTTATCTCATCATTTTGTCGATGAAATCATTTGAAAAACAGGTGTTTAGTTTTTATGACATATCATTTTTCTTGTCTTGTGGCTCATACTTCTGGTGTCATTGTGTTGTCTTAATTAATGTCCTCAATTTCATTTCTCTGAGTTCTAATATTCATTGCAATTGCTACATAAAACTCACTGACAAAAATCATGACTAAAGGGTTTATTAAGGAAGTTACAAAGTTGTAATGCCAGTGACAAATATTCAGGTTTGAGTTGTTTATCAAGATGTTAAAAAATTCTTTCAGGTCTGCTGATAAACTCCCCAAGGGCATATCGCTCTACTGTAAGCTTCAACCTGAAGTCACTCAGCTCAACTTCTGTGGCACAGCCAACCCAGCTCCCTGAATTAAGTGCCCAGAGGGTGCCCAGCATAATTAATACAATTAATGTTCAATTGTACATGTGAAAACATTGAACTTAGTGCCATATATATATTTTTCCCCCAAAAGTAAGACATCCTGTTTCCCCAAAAGTAAGACATCCCCCGAAAATGAGACCTACTTACAGTTTTGCCTCTCGCTGAAATATAAGGCACCCCCCGAAAATAAGACCTCCCTGAAAATAAGGCCCCCCGAAGCTACCGTAACTCGACTCTGGATCGTAGTGGCAGGCGCCACCGCGCAGCTCACTGTTGGCCGCAGCGCAGCCGGAGCAGACAGGAAGTGCGATGTCTCTTTTAATAAAAACAATAAACAATAAATGTGTACTGTATTCTTCTTCATGGAAAAATAAGACGTCCCCTGAAAATAAGACCTAGCGCATCTTTGGGAGCAAAAATTAATATGACACTGTCTTATTTTGGGGGAAACAGGGTAATTACCACAATTAAAAATAAAGCAAGCTTTTAAAATTAAAAATGTTTATAATATAGGTATTCAGGAACCCTAGTAGGTAGAGTGGTTAAGTACTTGGTTGCTTACCAAAAAGTTAGCAGTTTTAACCTACCAACCATTCCTTAGGAGAAAGTTGTGACAGCCTGCCTCTCAGGAATAGAGCCTTGGATACTGTATTGGGCTGTTCTGCCCTGTCCTATAGGGTTATTATGAGTCAACGTCCACTTATTTGAGTAGAATCAACTTGGCAACCATCAGTTTGGATATAAAGGTATCAATGCTGGGAACAACTGACAACCATCTAAAGTTATCCTTGAAAATCCACTTAGAATTTTCCACTGTAGAGATAGATGTGCAATTAATTCCTGCACAGCCAGTTTTGTCCTTTGATGGTGGAAAGATTTGCTGTTTCACTAATTGAATGAGACATTGGATTGTATGAGAGATACCCATCTTTAGACAGTAGGGCACTTGCATTGCATCTGTGTTTTCTATCCTCATGTGTACCCTCTGAAATATTGTACCTATCTTACCATTTTAAAGGAGAGGACACAGAAGCTTTGAAAGATGAAATCACTTGCCATGGTCACACAGCTAATGGATGGTAAATCTTATGATTCTGATCCAAATGTCAAAACTCCAAACCCCAGCTCTTTAATTCTGTGCTGTCAATTTTCTTTTATTTTTTTATTGAATTGTCTGTAAAATAAGAATAGGACGAATTGGAGTGGGGTTCCAATAAAGTTTTCATTGAGTAAAATATAGAAGCTTTTGATATCAGCTCCAGGAGAAAAAGTGTACTTGCTCGTCAGGGATAGGCATGCTGCCAAGGCGAGGTCTTATTTTCTGCCTGGCTCTAGAAAAGATAACTTTCTGTGTAAGGTGCCATAAGTCATAAAGGTACATATTTAGTAACACATGCAGCTTGTCACACAGTGCATGTGTACAACAGTGTGATTGAGTAATGATTTCAAATAAGTTTGATAGGATCTTCATATTTCACATCTCTACACTATCATTGTACTTATGAATCTTTCATTGTGCCTTAGAGTTGGGAAATAGAGTTGAGCATATCAGGGATGGGAGCCTTTCTGGGAGGGCTGCCTGTGATCAACTGATGAACTGAATACAATTCGTCATGCATGATGTAACTCCTAGTAACTCCTACTACATACACCCCACAATAAACCCTGGGCAGGGGAAAACAAACCCACACAGCATGTTTACCATGTACTTGTGATTGCCCAATTCTTGGCTGTAATCCTTTGAAACAAAAACCCAGGGTGTGAACAGCAAGCAGTGAGGTGAGGCTCAGAGAAAAAGGGAATGTGATTTAAGTGTCTTTTGTAATGATTGTGATCAAATTAGTTAATGTTCCCCTGTTCTTTCTAAGAAGAGATTAGCTAGGGGATGATTTTTCCAAGTAGCTTCTCAAATAATTCATGCAAATAAATGTTTTAGATGTTAATGTCTCTACATCTTATTTAGTCCTCTTCCCATTGCTCACAGTGAGAATTGCTAGTCACCCTTCTGAGTCTCTGGTTCCTCCTCAGTCGTGTTTCTTTGTCTTCTCTTTTCCCTATGGTGGCTGCTCCCTAAGGAGAATGAGATTGACCGTTTTAAAAATTTACCATATAGATTCATGGATAAGCCGAGTTTTTCAGCATATTGTTAATGCAGTTTTTGTGGTAAAATTAGGTGCCTCAGCTGATATGCAGGCCGGCTTATACTCGAGCATATACGGTATACATTTGTAGAGTCAGTGCATTTCCCCCTCTTTTTTTTCTTTCTTCTAACACCATGGCCACAGAAGAGTCTCAGATTTTAATCTATGAGTTGCAAAAACAAAACATAACAAACCCCTAAAATTTTCAACCCTTTATTTTGGAATGTTACTCATTTTTTTAATTTATAAGGACCTGTGGGTTGGCAGCCATGTGTTCTTATATTTCTTCTGACCCTGAAGTTTAAAGAAGGCTGCTGGGTGCCCACACTGTGAAAACCCGGGCTGTCCTGCTTACAGGTGGGCTGCTCTTTGGCTTCACTTCTCAGTTTAGTTTCTTACTTTCAAAACATAGAGAACCGATAATATCTCCTGGGGCCAATGTGAGGGTTAAATAAGATGATGTATATAAACTTTGTGTGTATTAAAGGAATGCTAAATATTGTTGCAATTGTAATTATCAGAAGGTCTTTTGTATTTCAAATATAATTCATGCTTTATAGTTCATATTCATTTTGTAATATTTATACATAATATTATGTTGTCTTGGTTTCCATTTTCCCACACATTCTGATTATTGTTCTTTATTTTAATTTTTATCATTTAACCACCACTCTATTTTTTTTCTGTTCATGTCAAATAATTTAAAGTAGTATTCTAAATCAGCAGACCTGGATTTAAAATGTTGAAATTCTTCAGAAAAGAATGTGTATTTTCTATACTAATGCACACCCTATATACAAACCAAAAATGTTATTTAATTTTTCAAAGTGACTATTGATTCTTGATAACAGATGTGTTGAAATTAAATTCCTCACTTTGCCGATACACGTGTCTAATCTATTCACTGTACACACAATTTTTACCTTTTTGGGAGAGTGGCTGTTGTTAATCTGTATTAAATAATTTAGCTTTACAAACCAGTTATCTATTTTATATTCATTTTGATGCACATATGGCCATAAACTAGCATATTCATATACAACTCCAGGTTGCATGATATTATTTGAAGTACGTGTAGCCTGGAGGGAAACAATAAAGACTTGGCTCCTGTATCTTCTATTTGGTAGCAGGTTTGAGGGCAGTTGATTCTTTATCTGTGCATGTTCTTTTTGTGTCTATAAAGAAGGGATCATAACGACATTTATTTTCAGGAATGTTATGAAGATTACATAATTTCAAAGTTATAAAGCAAAATCTCAATATATTAAAATTTAATATGGCATATTTTTTGGTCACTTAGGTCACTTAGATGTAAGATCAAGGTCAAGACTGCATAATTGTTACTTTTCTCCTGCTATTTAATTCCATGTTCTTGCCTGCTTAATGAGTACATTGTCTCTTTCCTAAAAGATGCAGTCTCAAGATGAAATCAGTGAAGGCTTGGGACAGGAAAAGGCCAAGGGGCAGATCTGAAGAGAGCAGTCTTCATTTTGTAGATTGACTAGGAGGTGTAAATGTGATTTTTGGTAAAGTCTTTAACAACTCTTATAAGAGCATAAACCATATCAAACCCATTGGCATCAAATTGATTCTGACTTATGAAATCACGTGTTACAATATAGTATAAACCATGTATGCCACCCAGGGAAATGAGCACATTTGAAAAAAACAAAAACAAACCCTGTCACTGAGTCAATGCCAATTCATAGCCACCCTATATAAGTGTGTAGGAAATGCTAAATAAATAGGGATGCGTTTAATGGCTATGAAAATATATTTGGGACCATTTCAGTGCACAGTCCAAGGCAGACATGGGAAGCAAATATTGGGAGGTTAAGAATCAGAAAAAAAAGCAGCCAGAGGGACCATGAGTCCAGTACTCATGTATATCGTACATGATGGCAGTTTATATGAATTATGGACAATGATTTTGAATAGCCAAGATTGAACATGAGAATTTCTCATTCTTCCTACCGAGAAGGGCTGCTCCTAATGAAAAGCTTTGCTTTCATGAACGTGATAAGATTTGGGGTTCAAATTGGGAATAGTCCTTGAGGCAGGGTTAAATTTTCAACTGTCTAAAGGGGAGAGTTATTTGAAGATCCTGGGGAAGTTGGGGAAAGAAGATGAAAGAATGAACAAGTCCAGTATAATTTAGCTAAAGCGAAGAGGGAAATAACCCCGGATAATGATTTGGAAATGAATATAAATATTTAATAGTACCTTTAACATTTTGGGGTGGGGGTGGTGGTGTAAATCTCCTTCATCTTTGCTATAAAGTGTTCAGTTAAATACATACTAGGATAGATGTTGAATCACTCATTTATCTAAGGCCTGTTTCTGACATTGAGGTAGCACTGAGCTGGCACAGCAAAGGACAAAGGTGAGACTTGCTATTGCCAGAAAGAATTAGTCTAAGAAACCCACATGGGATCTTTCTACGGTCGTGTAGTGCCCTTGTGAGTCTCAATCAACTCAATGGCAATGAGATTGTCTTGTGAGAATGAATATGAAGAACGTTTAATTTTGTTTTATAGCTTTGGTATGTGTTAAAGAGTTACATGTAGTAAGCAATGAACATATATATTGAGAGAATGGGTTAGATGTAGTTAATCTTTCTTTTGTTTTATTTGAAAGAACTTAAGAATTTAGTATCCATTGGTTTAACTAAACTATACCAAAAAATGTCAGTCCCAGTCTGGATTTCCTTTTCTTTATTACCCTGCCAACTCATTGTGCATATACATTGATTTGAGACCTGAGAGGTACTTACTGTTAGGGATGAAGAGGAAAGACTGTAGCGACAGTAGGAGAGACTATTTAGAGCTATAAAGTATAGTATAGTAATATAATGAAAAAAGAATTCTTGACATGTTTTAGTTAGACCCTTTGAACTTGAATGAAGGCTTTTCCATTATTTTCAAACCCCAATCAACAAGAATAGCTCTGTAAACCTTTTGGTGTCTCATGCATGAACCATTTCTTTATGGGCTTGTAAAAGACCCATCAAGATAAGGGACAATGGTGAAAGGTCAATAGGCTGAAAGATTCCAGTGAAAAGCATCACTGCCCATTAAAATTATAAGGATATAAAATATAAAAGGTAAATGATAGGGATATACAGTGAACCCTCGTTTATTGCAGTTAATCGGTTCTAGACCCTACTGTGATAAATGAAATTCCGCGAAGTAGGATTCCTTGTTTGTAAATCAAATATTTTCATAGTTAGAGCATAGAGGACATGAAAAAACACCCTTTAGT
>NW_022103915.1:24834565-24856504 GCF_000313985.2 Echinops telfairi
GTCTTTTTCCTCTGAAGGAGCGGGTATAGGCAGTGGGTGCTGTTACGCAAAAACCGCGATAGAGTGAAGCCGCGGAAGTCGAAGCGCGAAGTGGCGAGGGCTCACTGTATATTTTTCATTATTTTAATTAAGCATATTAATATAGCTAAATAGTTGGTGTCTCGTGTTGGATCCTCAAGCAGATGAAGGACACCGTGACTGTAGCAATGGGCCCTAACATAGGAAGACTTGTGAGGATGGCACAGGACCCTGCAGTGCTTTGTTCTGATGTGCAGTGGGTCGCTAGGGCTTAGAATGGACTCGATGGCACCTAACAAGGACCACAACAGTGTGGGTACCAGATCTGGTTACACAAAAGTTAGAGTGTTCAGCTACTAACCAGCAGTTTGAACTCACCAGCTGTTCCGTAGAAGAAAGTGGTGTCAGTTTGTGCCCATAAAGATTTACAACTGTGACAACCCTGTGAGCTGCTCTACTCTGACCTACAGCATCACTATGTGGTGGAATCAACTGCAGTGTGTTGAGAGTGTAGAAATTAGTACACAAAAAGAAAAGATACCTAAGTAAATATTCAGTTTCTTCCATGCAAAAGTAGTTTGTAAGAGTCAATGAAAGCGACAGGCATTCTAATACAGGCAGCTTGATAATGTTACATAAGATTTTGATTTTTCATAGCAGCAGTTACTATTGACTGCCTCGTGTAGGAGACTCAAGTTTTAAAATTTATCATAATTAAATTACCAAGGAGATACATGTCAGTTTCTTTGCATGCAAACTTTCAGATTGTCATAAAATAGAACATATTAAGATCCACTTGTAGACTCACATAATCGCAGGAATATATATATTACATTTGCAAATGTATGCTTATAATAATTTTTTATTATTCAATTCATATATCCATTTAAGGAACTGTTTAAGTGGTAAAGGGTTGGAAGAGTGCCAAAGTATTTCTCAGAAAAGAAATACGAAATTACTCATTCTTCCTTGGTCAAATACAAATTTTTAGTGCATCTGGAATGGGAAGCACCTAACCAATTTGAGAAGGAAATAACCATAATTTTTTTGCCAACACAATTCTGTCCTGTGAGAAGCAATAACTATGGCTAAGACTTTGCTTGCTGGACAAAATGTTACCTTCAAGTACTCCCTCAATGCAAGAACACTTTGTTCTATTAAACTGGCATTCTATGATGCTCACCTTCCCGACATGATCGCTGAAGACAAAGTGGGTGCATAAGCAAATATGGTGAAGAAAGCTGATGGAGCCTGGCTATTAAAAAATATAGAATCTGGGGTCTTAAAGGCTTGAAGATAAACAAGTGGCCATCTAGCTGAGAAGCAACAAAGCCCACATGAAAGAATCACACCAGCCTATGTGATCATGCGGTGTCAATGGGATCAGGTATTAGGCATCAAAGAACAAAAAAATCATATCATTGTGAATGAAGGGCAGGGTGAAGTGAAGACCCAAAGCCCATCTGTAAGCAACTGGATATCCCCTTACAAAAGGGTCTTGGAGAGGAGACCAGGCAGTCAGAGTGCAGTGTAGCACCAAAGAAACATACAACTTTCCTCTAATTCTTAAATTCTTCCTCCCTGCCCACTATCATGATCCCAATTCTACCTTACAAATACGGCTACACCAGAGGATGTACACTGGTACAGATAAGAACTGGAAACACAGGGAATCCCATACAGGTAAACCCCTCAGGACCAATAATGAGAGTACCAATACCAGGAAGGTAAGGGGGAGGTGGGGGGAGAAAGGGGAATGAACACAATGATCTACATATAACCCCTTCCTTGGGGATGGACAACAGAAAAGTAGATGAAGGGAGACTTTGGACAGTATAAGACATGAAAAAATAATTTATAAATTATCAGTGTAGTGGGGAAGGGAGGGGAAAAATGAGGAGCTGATACCAAGGGCTCAAGTAGAAAGAAAATGTTTTGAGAATGATGATGGCAACAAATGTATAAATGTGCTTGACACAATGGATGTATGTATGGATTGTGTTAAGAGTTGTATGAGCCCCCAATAAAATAATTTTAAAAATCACCTTCTATTAACTTGCTTATGTCAGCAAAATGGTTCTGCTTGATAAATAGTATCATATTTTCCCCTGTGGGAATGTCTTTTCTCAATATCACTAATATTCAAATGTATGAGTTCAAACAGCAGTAATTGTAAGGATAGTAATGACTCATTTTGTTAAATATTGTGCTGCTTTGAGGTGAGTGACAATGACTACATAGCACCTCGTAACAATAGGGAGGAGGAAGGGCCAGGATTGAAGGAGAATGCTCAGTGACTTATTGGTTATGGGGTTTCTTTATGCAATGGTTAAAATGTTCTAAAATCAGATAATAGTGATGCTTGTATAATTCTGGTAGTACACTAAAAATATCAAGTTTTATGCTTTATGTGAGTAATCTATGGTATCTAAATCATATATCAATAAAGATGCTTGAAAGTCTGAAATCTCAAAAATATAAGTGGCAGTTGAATGTTTTTCATGATAATTATTTATAATATTCGTGATAGATGTACTTTGTGTTCCCCAGAAATAATCACAGCATATCGAATTTCATGGTCTCCACTTCTGTTTCTATATTCTTACCTCTATTTTCTCCTCTTTTACCTCTCTCTCTCTCTAGAAAATGCAGTCTATAGAATTAAAACATTATGGTAAAATATGTTTTAAAATATGGTAGTCTTAGTGAGTCTTCTCAAGCTTTCATAAAGAACACTTTAGCTTTTCCCCCCAAAATTTAATATAAGCTAAGCTAATAAAACCATTTTCATGTTTATGCTAAAGATTAGCAAAAGTAATTTCAATTATGGGTCATAGCTGATCCTGAATAGCCTCAGATGAATCAGTTCTTCTCAGTTTCCACATTTCTTCTTAAATAATAAGAAAATTCTGATTAATTTAGAAGACATAATGAAATCCATTAAGTATTTCACGTGGGGAAAGAAAACTGAAAGGGCATTTTCTAGTCCTTGGAGACCAGTTCATTGCTATCGACTCTTAGAAGTATCCCGAAAGACAAGAAACATACATTTTGTTAATGTCTAAAGAATCAGTTCTGAAGAAGGATTTCAAATATTGCACCCATAAGAAGAAATGCAAAGCTGTAGGAATCCCTGTTGGTTTAATGGCTAGGGGCAGAAGATTGCCTCAGGTAAATGGTGAGCACTTTTATTCCTTAAGCGTTATACTTTCATATTATACTGGTCTATTGGACTAGTTGTTTCCTTGTGTCTTTTCATTTTCATCATTCTTCGTTATTCACGATGGGGAGAGACTAATGGTCACACCTTAGATGCTATACAAGAACATTTCAGATCCCAGTTTTTACTAAAGTAAGAGGTAGATATTCTCTTTGTGAATTGGGCAATGCCAATCGACTCTGGTGTCCCCATAACGATGGGCCTAATCCCTCAAGGATAGTGACTCATTGCTTTAATTCTTCAAGTCATTTGTGGTTGAATTCATGACTCTGAGTAGACTTGCTAAGCCATGGGCTATGCATATATTCCTTAGTGAATATATTGTCTATTGTCAAGTAGTTTTCCAAAGCTATTCTACCACTTTATACATTACTAACTGGGATATAAGTTCTGAACTTTCCACGTTCTCACTTGTTAGTTGCTAATGCGTCAGTTCTAATCCATGGTGATTTATGGATAACAGAATAAACATTGCTAGCTCTTTGTTATCTTTATGGGTTTTTTTTGGTATGATTGAATCTCTGTTGTAACGAACGCATCAAGTAATCTTATTTGGAGTTTTACTTATTTGGCTAACCCTCTACATTCCTAAACATTGTCTATTTTCAGTGATTGAACAAGCTTCAGTAGAACTTTCAGACAAAGGAAGACTAGGAATACAGATCTTATTATTTTTCTGAAAATTATTCAGTGAAAACTGTGTATAACACATTATTATAAGTCCCCTCAATTTCAGTATTTTCTCATTTCAATTCAGTCACACTAGGGCAGCAGTATCAATTTATATCATTTTGAATTGCCTCTTAAGTGCTTCTGTGACATATACTTAGCTAAGTGTGCTTTGGGGTTGTTTGATGCTCAGATTAAAAAAATAGATTCTTTATCCTTTTATCTTATATCTAAAGTCTAATTTCATATCAATTATTCATAAATAAAGCATTGATTTTTACAGTTTGAGCTCAGCTGTTGTTTTCCTGAAAACTCTTAAAGGAAACTTGTAGCATCCAGAGTTTAATGTCCTGGTGTGAATAAATCGATAAACTAACAGTTGTTAGTTTATCAAGCTTACCCCTTTGAAATATTTGTAATGGTAACTTTTTTTTTTACTGATATAAGTAATATGAACAGTCTGTTTTTATTGAGAGGGAAAATCACAATCTTTTGAGTTCTCAAATGAGTACAGTTACTGATACTGACTTGTAATGGCAAATTATTTATCTTCTAGTTTCTAGAAGGTGTAAAATAATTGGGACTTGTCAACTAACAGCTGAATTACAATGACACCAAATCCTACTAATTTAATATAATTGAATTATATTAACAAGGGATAAGTAAACAAGATAAGCAAGGACTTACTTATTAATTTGTAGTAATTTAAAATTTAATTTAAAATTTAATTTAAAATAAATGAAACTTTACTACAGATTAGCAAATAAGTACAAGCAAACCTTTGTTTACTTTGGGATTGTAAATTTGGAAACTTTGATTCTCTAGAAAAGTTCTATGGGGTTGAGAGAGAGAGACAGATGCCAGACATACCTTGAAGGAGAATCTTGACTGTGATGGGAAAAAATTAAAATTATTCACTATAGATAAGCCAGAAAGTACAAGTAAGCTTGTTCTTCGCTTGGTTATTGGGTAATCTGTTACTGATTGAGGGCCAAGAACATACGTGTTAAATTTGACTTTTGTGACAAAATAATTTTTTAACTGCCAAGTATATACTACACAATTACTAATTAATGTGCTTGTCAGGGGTAACTTAGGAATTTGCTTTAATAAATAAATATGAATAAAGATATTTTTTCTAGTTAAGCATAGGTAAATGTAGTAGCCCCATATATGTTAACAATTTACTTTATAGACTACTTCTCCCTCCTTTTAGCCTTTCTGTGGTCAATTCCAAATTCAAAATGAGCAGATTATGAATTATACAATGTGTTTTTTGCAATTTGTTGATCTCTAGTCATTCTCAGGATTAGAATGAAGTACATTAAAAACTAATTAACATATTAATTATTTACCTAGGTTGATAACCCTGAGTGTATGGATTTTTACAAATGAACTATTATACCTTGCTACAGATTTTACAGACTTTATGATTTATTCAAATTCAGTGTAAAGAAAAGAAAAATCCTTATAACAGGGTCACAGAAAACATCATGTTAAATTGAAAGAATATTGAAATTGTCAAAGATTTCCTCTACTTAGATCCACAACAGGTGCTCATGGAAGCAGTAGTCAAGAAATGTATTGCATTGGACAAATCTGGTCAAAACTCTTCTTTAAAATGTTAAAGAGCCAAGTGTCAATCTGAGGACTAGGACGTACTTGACTTCAGCACTGTCAGTGGAGTGGAATTGCTTGGATGACTCTTCTATTTATCGTCTGTGTAATTACCATGACATGACTGGGTGGGAGCTTACAATTGGGGTGTAAAAGATTCTTATTTGGGGACTGGTCACACTTTTGCCAGTCTACTGGATATAAAGATAACCGCTTGAAAAGTTAGAAGGAAAATCCAAAGAGTACCAAGCAAGAATACTCACTAGCAGAATGTATGTGAGATCCCTGCGTAAAGAGGGGGAGGCAGCAGAGACCCCAGAGGTGGTACCACGGACACCGTGAGGAGCCACTTCAAGACCAGGCGATAGAGCTGAGGCACAGTGTTGAGGCCACAAGACAGCAGTGTACTTTCCAGCCCACAGAAGAGGTAAAGCACAGTGACTTCAGACAGGAGACTGGCTTGCAGAGAGGAGGGTCCCCTTTGGACATTGATCAGTGCTAAAGGAGCTTTGTAACACTGCTGGACCAGTCCCTTAGTCTCTGCCACAGAGCTTGGAGGCCGGGATAAACACAAGCCTGGGGGCCTGACTGAGAAAAAGGTGCCACTAAAGGCAAAACAGCAGATCCTTACAGGGTTTTATTTCTTTTTAAAAAGTGTGTTTATATTGTTTTTTTAAATGGTTTTATTGAGATAGAATTAGCATATTAAAAAATTCAATCATTCAGCTATATTGTGTAATCATCACCACGATCAATTTAGGGATATTTTCTTTCTTTTTTTTAACTCATTGCTATTGACTCCCCATCCCCCCTCTACTTATAATGCTTTCTGCTGTTGACCTGTGGTGACCTGTAAACTTCCCTGATAGATTCCATAATTATGAATGCTATCTGCGAGTTCTGTGTGGTCACTGCCACAAATTCTTCAGTTCAGCGATGGGATCGAGTGCCGTGGGAGGAATGGTTGCTATCAGCAGAGGATAGAGGAGGATGGAGCGTAAAGGCACGTCTGACTTGTGCCTCATAGAAATTATGCTTGTGCAGATATGGAATTAGATTCTCCTTCATGTTGCTGAGGAGCTCAGACATGGCCTCAGGTCATTTGCTTCCCATGGTATTTTCAATCTTGTCATAGGGATGTGAAAGCCGGGCAGTGAGGAAGGTAGACAAGACAACTAGTGCATTTAAATTATGGTATTGATGAAGAATATTGAAAATACCATGGGCTTCCAGAGAACAAGCAAATCTATCTTAGAGGATGTATGGGCAGAATGTACCTTAGAATTGAAGATGTCAGGACTTCGTCTTACACACTTTAGACATGCTATTTTCAGAGAGGGGTCCCTGGAAAAGGATTTCATACTGGAAAAGGAGAGGGGCAGACAAAGGATAAATACCCTCACTGAGATGAATGAGTGACTGTGACAATGGCCTTAAATATAACAATTATGATAGTGTAGGATTGGCAAGATTAGCGTTTTGTTCTATTGTGCAGAGAGTTGATGTGAGTTGGAAAGAGCTCACCAACACCCAACAATATAAACATACCAATAGTGTTACATTATTAATAATATGCTTTTAGGTATTTAATCTGTTTTACAAAATCCATTCCTGATTCTACCAGTCCTGTGGTATCTAGTTTCAGCTGTCCATCAGGAGCAAATAGGGTAAAGGTAGAAAATGCATTTTCAGGCACGTGCTAGAATTCAAACAGAGGACCAGCCCACTTTAGGATGATGAGTTTTCTTTTATTCTGAAACAAAAACCATCATGAGTCTTCTATTTTATGAATCCTTCAGGGGAAAAGTAGGAAACCTTCGAGGTAGTTAATTGGGTGACTTTATACCTATTCAAGGAGTACTAATTGCCAAAGGAATGTAATATTTAGCTGATAATTCAAAGGTGTATATGCCATTTGAGAAACGATAATTCATTATTTTCAGATAATCATGTATTTACACATTTCTTGACACTTGATTCACCACAAAATTTCCAGAAGTACTCTTCCAACAGTATTTTCAATGGTTATGGTAAAGTCTCTCTTGACTGAGGCTTTTTGAAATATCACTGCTGTGGTTGTATGGTGGATTATGCATTGGGTTTCTAAGCACAAGGTCAGCATTTATAACCATCAGCTGCTTCGGGGAGAAAAATGAGGCCATGTGTTTCTGTAAACATTTAAAGCCTCAGAACCCCTATAAAGGATTGCTGTGAGTTGGAATTGACTCGATGGCAGTGGGTTGGGTTGCTTTTTGATGATCTCAACTATCGCTTTGGGAAACTCCTTTATTATCTTATTTCTCTGTTAATTTTCTAATTTTCCTATATCACTGGCTTACATTGCTGTTGCTGCACTCATTAGTTACTGTTGAGATTACTTTGAGTCAGGGAGACCTTACGTATAACCACATAAATTGATGGCTGAACCTGGGCCATTTTATGCTTGTTGGTATGGGATTTGGATAAAGTTGTTTCTTTTCCAGGTAAACATGTTATACTAGAATTTAAAGTCCATAGACAAGTCTTTTGTGTGTTTGATCCAGTTTATATTCTAGTAGTTAGGGCTATTTCTGCTTCCTTAGGGATGGATTAACCTTCTTCGGTGGTGGTTACATAATCTGTTGTCAATATGAGAGGATTAAGAGTGAAGGTGGGAAGGTTAGCCTGTCAACCAGGTTGTAGCTTGATGACCTCATTTGGAGGCACTAAGGAGACAAATCGCTCCCTGGAGGCAGGAGACAGGCTGACTCCCTGGGAGACATTGCAGCTGATAAGACACATGGAGCTTTGCTAGTGACCTGAGCTGGAGGACCCACGTGGAGACCACCCCCTCCAACCCCCCCCACCCCCCGCCAGTGCTGAGATGCTTACAATGCAACTGGATCCACAAGACTTCCCAGTCACTGATTTGTGATCTTGCATTCAGTGCCATTGCATGTGTTTTATGAGGAGTCTGAAGAGGACTGTATGGATTGGTATGGGACATATGGGCTAATTGGACTTAGGGACTTGGTCTGGACCGGGCTGGGATGTTTTCTCAGTATTCAACTGCTCTTATATATAAAATACACATATGAGTCTCCCTGGATTTGTTTCTCTAGTCAACCCGGGCTAACACCCCTTCTTACCTCCTTTTCCCATTATAGTTTGGTGTCTTCCTATATTTTCCCTAAAATTACCCTGCCAAATGTTCATCAAAGGTCTCCCAAAGATAAGATCCAACGTTTTCTTCCTAGGTTCTTTGTCACTTGACTCTTTTAGATGTTTGACTCCTCTTTGACCACTCATTGGAAACTTTTCATTTTGGCTTCTCATTATAATCTGCTTCCCCTGCTAAGCTACTGCTTTTTGATGTGATCCTTCTCTGATTTTTAAAAATAGATAAATTGTTGCCTGTATTTTATAGGTTCACAGATGAAGAGGGATTTTGCCTTATTTTGGAATACTCTTAAACTTCCATCCACATTTGATTTAGAGATGATTCATAAAATAAGTGTTTAGAGATGGAGTGGATTTAAGATTTGGGGGATGGTGTAAAGGGTACAAATATTTTGCATGTGGGAAGGATATGACTTTTGGAGAAATGAGGGTGGAATGCCTGCCCCCCAAATATATATTGTAAATCCTAACCCTTATGCCTGTGGCTAATAAGGGGTATCAGAGAATGCTATAGGATTGTGGGGTAGGCAAAGAAGATTTAAGACACCACAGGATGCCAGAAGAACAAATAACCCTATCCCAGAGAAAGCACAGCCAGAAGGTTCTTAAAAGTGATGAGGGGCAAACCTTGCCCCACATACTTTGGACAGGTTAACAGTATCAGTACCTGGAGAAGGATGCTATGCCTTGCAGAACAGAGGGCCTGTGGCAAAGGAAAAGACAGTGGCTACAACAGCGGGCCCACATGTGACAATTATGAGGATGGCATAGGATCAGACAGTGCACCACTCTCTTGTGCATGGGGTCAATATTGAACCCAACAACAATGACAATGCCTAGAGTTATAATTCCATTTGAAAACAGATTGTAATATCAACAAGGCAGTACAAGCTTCAGGTGTGTCTTATGTCAATATCTTTTGAGATATAAAAGTGATCCAACAAGCAGAGATGGAAGAGAGTTTCCAAGTTACACAAAACTTGCCCAGGAGGAGAAGCTTCTAGAAGACAAAGATATTACCTGAGAACCAACAGGACAGTGCTTTCCTTTCGAGCCATCACTTGATTTCTAGCTTCCTGAACTGTGATTAAATTAACTTTCATTTTGGTTATAGGTACCCCTGCTCCACTTAAAAAGAAAAGACTTAGAGCGTTTTGTGGTATTTCTATAATATTAAGATTAGACTTTCAGTATCTGACAATGCTTAAAAACTAAGCACAATGTTTTCTGTGTTTTTTTCCTCCAAAATGATGAGCTAAGTCCTTCCTTGTCTGTTCTTAGCCTGAAAGCTCCACTGAAACCTGTTCACTCTGGGTGAGCCTGCCGGCATTTGAAATACCACTGACACAGCTTCCAGCACCCCAGCAACACATGAGCCCCACACGAATAAAAACTTGACAGACAAATGGGTGGTAGAGCCTTTTGTGCTATTTTTCTAGTGCTGAAGAAGAATGCGGCATCAGAATCAGAGGAAGAGGTGTTAACGACCTGCCATAGGCAGATGACACAATGTGAGAGTGACAAGAACTGGAGCACTTGCTGATAAAAATCAAGCCTTAAAGCCTCCAGTATGGATTACAACTCAGTGTAAAGAAGAGCAAACTCCTCACAACTGGACCGATGGGTGTGTTATTCTGGGTAGACTAGAAAAACAAATTCATGGACTCTCACATGTGTATAAGAAAGAACCCCATATACAAAATCAACTGAATATCGAGAAAGCATCCCAGCCCAATCAAGATCAAGTCCACCAGTCCAATATTAACCCATATGTCCGATACCAATCCATAAAGTCCTCTCAGACTCATGCAACATATGCAGTGATGCTGAATGCAGGAAGATGATAGGCCAGTGGGGGCGAAGTCCCGTGGATCCAGTGGTGGTAGAAGCATCTCAGTGCTGGCAGGGGTCTCCACGTAGCTCCTCCAGCTCCCAGGGCACAGGCTCAATCAGCATAGCACCATGTGTCTTGTCAGTAGAGCATCTCTCAGGGAGTCAGCAGAGAGAGTGTGTGTCTCCTGCCTCCAGGGAGGAATATAGGAACTCCCAGAATCCTCGGGAGAAGGCCAAGACCACATAGAGGCCTCATTGAGTATGACCTGATTGACAGGCTAGACTTCACCCTGAATCCTCAAATTGACACAAGATTATGTAACTACCACAATAGGTAACATCATGATAAATGGAGAAAGGATTGAAATTGTTAAGGATTTCCATTTCTTCTAAGGAGCTCTGGTGGTGTCACACTGAGCTGATAACTACAAGGTCAGTGGTTTGAACCCAACAGACACTTCAAGGGAGAAAGATGAGGCTATCTACTTTCATAATGATTTAAAGTATTGGAAACCCAAGGGGGCAGTTCTATTCCATCCTATGAGACCACTGTGGGTCGGAATCAACTCGATGATAATGAGTTTTGGAGTTCTCTGCTCACTACTGCATGCATAACTGATTTTCCTCAGCCTCACTTCATATTTTACTATAAAAATTGCCTTTGTGACTTAATTTATAACCTGATTATAACCTTTCCCTACATTTTCCTGACCCTCTAGTCTAACACTGTCAGCTCTGTGCGTACCCCAAGTGCAAGGATTTGTAAATTTCTTCACCTCTTGTTTTCAAGATATTCAAATCTAATCTATTCAACATTTAGCTCAAGGCTTTCTGTTAAAAGGTGTGCCATCTCCTCCCGCCCTTCCCTGACTTGTTGCCGTGGCGTTGATTTCCACTTATTGCAACCCTAGAGGCCAAAGTGAAATTACCCCGTAGGGTGTCCAAGACTGTAAATCTTTATGAAAGCGACAGCCATATCTTTCTATAGCTAGTAACAGCGTTATTATCTGCTCAAGGATCCAAGCAAAAAACATGTTTATTCTCAATTTCTCTTTCTCCCCTACATCCATGCAGCAAATGAATCTTGAAAATTATAAAATATGCTCAAATTCCCCTCCTTCATCTTTATTGTTTAGTTCAGGTACTTAAATTTTTCTCTTGGGTTATTATATTTGACAAACTAACATCTATTTTTGGATCACTCTTATTGTTGAACCTTTTCATCTGTGTTTTAGAACTCAGATTTGATCTCATCACATTTTCAGCACAGATATTCTCCACATTGTCCCTGTTGCTAGGGGGAGGAAAAAATATATATAAACTAGAAATATTAAAATCTCTATTATATACTAGAAACATTATCATCTCTATTATGTAATAGAGATATAAAAGAGATGGGATGAGAATGTTGATTGTAACTACAGGTTGTGCTAATATATATTGTAATATCTATAGTACATAATATATTATTATATATCATGGTAACATGCATTCTTATAATGTATTATACATATATATATAATGTATGTGATAAATACGATACACATGTATAATATGTTATATAAGCACACCTGTTGTCACATTCACCTTTCCTGCCCCATCTCTTTTGTACCCGCATACACTCCTTTCTTACTTCAGTGTTCCACAAAGCAACCATGCATATATATGGGTATAGTCATTTTGAGCCGGATAGTGTGGTGGTCACTCAGTGTTAGCAGCATGAAGCCAAGAGCCACTCCTCGGGAGACAGACAGGGCTTTCTACTTTCTAGTGACAGTGTCAGAAACCCACAGGGACAGTTCTATCCTGTCCTATATGGTAACCTTGAGTCCTCATCAACCAGATGGCAGTAAGCTAGCTATTTTACACTGATATGTGTTTTAACATTTCTTAGACTGTCAGTACTAACTTTACCCACCTCCATTTCTGAATAAAGTGCCAGCTTGAGTAGTCTTTTTGAATCTTCATAAGACAAGTCGTTGTTCTTGTACCTTGCCCTCTTAAATTATTATAATTAACCTTAACTATATTTCTTGATTAAGCCTCCAGATAGATTGTGACCTCCTTGGAGGCAGGAGTCATCTTTTTCTCATATAATCTTCCTTTTGTTACTTAGCATCAACTAATCATTACGTTTGGTGAATTCGGCTTCTAAGACATCTTCTTGTACCAGACTCGGCACCTGACCCAGTTCAGCCTACCTATGTTTGTAGAGTAAATAGATAGCTGAGCAATTGAACTTTGGTGAATTTATAAGAGCGATTTTAAATGTTCTTAAATACTTTTACAAATAAAGAGACGATAACAGCAGAACATACTACGTGCATATTAAAATTAATAGAACTAGAGTACAAAATCATACCTAATTTTCATCCCCAGCATGATTTCTCTTCATCAAGTGCTTCACGTTTCCCATGGAATGAGCACGACAGCCCTTTTGAAATGCGCTCTGAGCTGGTGCTACTTACGTCCATTGGTGGGTCAATTTCACCAGTGAAATTTTGTTAATGGTGGTGCTTAGAGCATCAATGGGAGAAGAAATGTGTTAAGGTCCTGAAGAATAATGAGTTACATGTATTATTTTTATTTCGTTTCTCTGGGGAAAAACATAATACACAAAATGATCGTATCAAGAGCATTTCAGTGAAATAGTCTGTAAATGATAGCTTGAAAATACATTTTATTATTACTTGGAAGCTGTAATAAAGCTTTTATCTCTCCCTGCATTCATGAATACTCATGTGTATATATCTGTAACAAGAGAACTATCCCACAAGGCATGTGCACGTGTGTGTATCTGTTCATTTCTTTTTTTCTCCAGTGATTAGGATTCACAATCAGATACTGAGATGGAGAAAAGAAAGGAGAATGCGGAAATGCGTAATAGAAAGAGCACTTGATCTTGACTTTAGCAGTAGTCTTATCCATATCTTTACCAGTAAATCTTGTGTTACTTGGAGCAAGTACTCCTCTGGTGGTTTTATTTTTCTCATGGGTATAAATGATTCAGTTGGAAGCTGTAATTTTCATTTAAAATTATTGGATGAAAAATGCAAATTCAGTTACCACAAGGATGTTACATTAACTGTATGTCTGAGCAATGAAAGAATCATATATATCCATGTATGTGTATGTATACACATACATATACGCATGTGTATGCGCGCACACGAATGAAGTGGTACCCAAGAAAAAACAGATCTTTTTTTCAAAACTATGTATTTAAGTTCTTTTGCTTTTTATTACACTTAATACAGTTGTCAAATCTGTCAATCCATTCTTAGAAAGATTTTTCAAACTCATCTGTTTGGGTGGCTGATAGTACTTCCCTTGTTTTATTCTCGACCTCCTCTATGTCATCAAATTGTTGTTCTTTCTGGTCCCTCTGCATTCTTGGAAACAAAAAGAAATCAAACAGAGCAAGGCCATGTGAGTCAGGTGTGTGGGACAAGAGAGGCATGCGGGGGTTTTTTGGCCAACAGTTGGTACACTGAGATGACTGAGTGAGCAGGTACATTGTTGTGGTGGAAAACCAATCCCCCATCTGCCATAAATCAGGCCATTGTTGTCCCACACTGTTACACAACCTTTCCAGAACCTCTAAAGTGAGAGCTTGATTAACAGTCTGATCTTGTGGAATGAACTCCAAATGCACTATGAATCGATAACATTTTTTGTCCATTCAGGAAGTTGACAGACGGCCAGAATGACATTTCACGTTTTTTTGAAATGAGAAACTACTCGTACACTTGAGTTTTTCCCATAGCACTGTCCTTGTGAGCTGTGCTCAACATCACAACAGTTTCTGCAGCTTTTTTCTCGAGCAGGAAACAAAATTCTACAGCCACATGCCGCTGTTCTCTTAAATCTGCCAACCCCAAAAACGAGGTTTGAATGAAACAACTTTTACCAAAAAAATGCACTGTGATCCGAGAGAATCTTCCCATGCAACGCCACTTGGTGCACTAACTCAGAGTGATTTGCTGATGTTCACCTAGTGGGAAAAATGAGTAGTATGAAAGCTCCACTCTGCCCTGCACAATTCCATTTTGGAGTACCTTCATATATATGTGTTTCTCCTCATTCTCTCTTCTCCACCTAAACGCAATTAGTCATTAAGTTTAGTGAATTTAACTTTCTAAATAGCTGGCACCTTTCCAATCCCAATGAAATAGATTGTATTGAAATAAGCTATTATCTTTTGGGGTAATGTACAAATTGTCTTCTTCTGTTAATATTCTTTCCCCCTGCCATCAATTCACGGCTTCAAAGCCACTCTGTACAGGGTTTCCAGGACTAAATGTGTATGCATGCAGACAGCCTTATCTTTTTTCAGCACTGTGACTGGTAGATCAGAACCCCTGACTTTACTATCAGGAGCATGACACCTAACCACCAGTGCCCCTTCTCCTTTTCAGAAGGATATTTTGGTAGAAATAAATAGTAAAACTGATTGACATCAAACACAACTCACTGCAATCGAGTTGATGCTGACTCATAGTGATCCCTATAATACCAAGTTGCCCTGCCCCTGTGAGTTTCCGAGTCTGTAAATCCTTACAGAGTGGAGAGCCCGTCTTTCCCTGGGAAGCGGCTGGTGGTTTTGAGTTGTTGCCTTGTTACCAGCCTGCCATATACCACTCCACCACCAGGGTCCCTTGATATCAGGGTAGGTAAAATGTGGGAGTCACATAGGTTTTTAAGAATGGGTTTATAAAGAACAAAAAATCATATCATTGTGTGCTCACCTCCATGATACGATTGCTGAAGTCAAATGGGTGCATAAGCAAATGTGTCAAAGAAAGCTGATGGTGCCGGGCTATCAAAAGATATAGATAGCATCTGGGGTCTTAAAGGCTTGAAGGTAAACAAGCAGCCATCTAGCTCAGAAGCAACAAAGCCCACATGGAAGAAGCACACCAGCCTGTGTGATCATGAGGTGTCGAAGGGATCAGGTATCAGGCATCATCAGAAAAAAAAAATCGTATCAGTGAGTGAGTGGGGGAGCAAAGAGTGGAGGCCCAAAGCCTATTTGTAGGCCACTGGACATCCCCTTACAGAAGGGTCTTGGGGAGGAGGCCAGCCAAAGTGATGTAGCAATGATGAAACTTACAACTTTCCTCGAGTTCCTAAATGCTACCTCCTCCCGCACTATCATGATCCCAATTCTACCTTACAAATCTGGTTAGACCAGAGGGTGTACACTGGTTCAGATAGGAACTGGAAACGCAGGGAATCCAGGGTGGATGATCCCTTTAGGACCAGTGGTGTGAATGGCAATACTGGGAGCGTAGAGGGAGAGTGAGTTGGAAAGGGGGAACTGATTACAAGGATCTACATGTGACCTCCTCCCTGGGGGGCGGACAACAGAAAAGTGGGTGAAGGGAGATGTCGAACAGGGTAAGATATGACAAAATAAATTATCAAGGGTTCATGAGGGAGGGGGGATTAGGGAGGGAGGGGAAAAATGAGGAGCTGATACCAGGGGCTTAGGTGGAGAGCAAATGTTTTGAGAATGATGAGGGCAATGAATGTACAAATGTGCTTTACACAATTGATGTATGTGTAGATTGTGATAAAAGTTGTATGATCCCCTAATAAAACGATTAAAAAAATAAAGAATGGGTTTATAAACTGTAAGAATCATGAAGGTGTTTTAAAAATAGAGATATAATCTACATATCTAACCTTTGTTTTTAGAAGCATAATTTATCATATAGACAATATGCTATGTGCTGGGGAAAGAAAGACAAAACATATGTGGTCCCTTTATAAAGGAACTCAGTGTAGTGGAGGAGAAACATAGATATTCACTAGGCAGTAGGCAAGTATTCAAATTCTGTAAGTGGAGTTGGTTTCCTTTAATATCAAATGGGGTAATAATAGTAAGTACTTCATATGGCTAGGAATATTAGATTAACTGTTGTTGTATTAGCTTTTGCCTACTATCTCAGTGACTCTCTGTAATCAACTGTGTTTCTTGCTTATGCTACACAAGGACTAAAGATTCTGTGTTTTTAATGAGCTTTATTAAATCTATCTAGCCTCTTGTATCTTCTCATTTAGGAAGTCATGTTGAAGAAGCAGCCACTCACTGTTTGGGACATACTGTTTTCCTGGGAAGTATGGGAATCAGAGAAACAGGTCTAGACCATGTGAGGACATTTAAGTAGACATAGAGTAGATCTTGTCCAATTGCCTTCCATTTGTCAAATCAAGACACTCTGAAAAAACATTTTGAAAAACCAAAAAAGGACACTTTGCCAAACATAAAATCAGTATACCAGAGGTAAATATTCTCTGTTTGGACAACATGACCCAGGTAAGAAAAAAGTCATGAGCATGTAATACAGACGTGTACAAGACACACGTATGGCAAGCACATAAAGCATCGGCAAAACACCTGGCACAGAGTGAGTGTGTTATAGTTGCTAGTTTTGCTCTCATAATAATGGTCGCTACATTATGTGAAAACCCAGAAAATGGAGCAATTCCTCTTCCTGGGATGGGCCGGACAGCGCTACAGAAGAGATGTTAGGCCAGTAGTTCAGAAGAGAAAAGAAGGACATTCTGGGCAGGAAGAGCCTGATGGGAAAGGCCTCATGACAGGCGAGTAAGATTGGACAAGGAGCCTAAGAACATGTAGAGGTTATCCCCTGCCTGGATATCATTCTTCTATCTAATTAGCTGTCACATTTATAATGATTTCAGCTGCAAGTAAGGGAAGAGCAAAACAAAGAGAATGTGTTAGATCACTAAAGATTTTTGAGAGACGTGGGATTTCAGTCTTGGTTCACTTGATAGTATGAGGACGTGCTTACAGTCCTGACGTTATAGGCAACAGTAGTCTACATGGCTACATCGTACGGGAAGGCTTTTGCTCCGCTGGTCTCTTCCTTTGTGCTCATGGCTTGGTTGCTGCAGTTTCAGATGCCATGTCTTCACCCAGTAGCCTCTACAAGCAGGGTAGCAGTTTCCGTCTTCCTTCCTTTACTTCCTTCCTTCCTTCCTTCCTTCCTTCCTTCCTTCCTTCCTTCCTTCCTTCCTTCCTTCCTTTTTTCTTCCCCTTTTAATCAGCCCAGAAAATATTTTCTGTCTCTAACAGAATTTTTGTACTAAACAAGCAGATTAAATGTTTGGAGCATGTCGAATTGCACATTTCCTTAGTTTTAATTCCATTTTAGCAATCATCTTTGAATAATTAAAAATATAATCTTTAAAAAAATCATTTTATTGGGGGCTCGTACAACTCTTATCACAATTCATACATACCAAAAAGATAGTCTTATCGACAATTTTTCCACTAAATTCTGATTGAGAGTTAGAAAATAAAAGCCAATCATTCAAGTGTGGGGCCGACTTAATTTTTACTTTATTTTAAACTGTTGATATGTTGGTAGCAGAGAGATAATATTGGGAGCAGAGATCTAGAGATATGGTATGGTCTCTAACTGTACCTTTAAAAGCCCCCGGGGCTTGTGATCACTTGGATCTGATTTATACGATGAATTGAAAATACTCTTCAGTGCAAAATGGTAACAGGTTACGTAGTCCTGTTTTCTAATGATACAATAAATCCGCCATTCTATTATATTTTCCCCTTTATTGGTATACTGTGGAAAACTTTGTCAATATTGAAAATTTATCAATTTACCGGAGTCTTTTAATTTGTTTATAAGCCTGAACGACGAAGCACTCAAGTCAATATCCTATCTTGAAACAAACTCTTCTTAATGTGTTTATAAGTAGCCCAGTGGTGCTGTAGTTTAGGCATTGGTTGATCTGCTAACTACAAGGCTGATGTTTCAAAACTTCCTGTTGCTCCGTGAGACTCTCTGTTCCTGTTAAAACTTAGACTTTCTGGGCTCTGTGTACGGTGGCTATGAATCAGAATTGATTGGATGGTAGTGGGTTTGTGCCTTTATAGAGGCTCATTTTGTATATGTGACCAGTTTGTAGCTTTCTTCAAAGGAATGCTGATTCCTAAGAGTAACATTACACTAACATGAAATCTTAAGGCTTAATATATTAAAAAGGAAAGAAAGTGAATTTCTGGGAGTAAAAGGTAAAAATTCATTTATTTTCCCCTTTCAAACCATATTGTAATATTCAGTCAGCATGGTACTGTGACTCACTGGGCTAATCCCCTCTGTTCATGACCTATGTCAAGGCCCACCCATTTTTAGCTCTCGTGAGTCTTTTTTGTTCACGTATTTCAGTCAATTCTGCTGACTATTCATCAGTGTACACGGCACGTCTCTGCCACTTGATTCTTCAGTGTCTCTCATTACAAGCTTTTTGGCCTCCACCCCTACTGCCTGATAGAATTTAAAGCACAAAATGGAGCAGAGACGAAATCATGATGTATGGGCTTTGTGGGAAGGATTAATCATCAGACAGAATCTGAAAAAGATATGGAAAGATTGAGGGCAAAAAGAGAAAAATGTCCTTGTCAGTGGGCAGATGCTTTGAAAAGACCTTGCCAGTCATGAGGATGGCGTGGAGAAAGGAGGAAGAGGGCTTAGCGAGTGGAGTTGCCATATTCTGACAGATCCTGCTGTTCTCCAAGTTTAAAAAATTTTTAAACTTTGAAAAAACATTAAAAAAAATATTTATACCAGGCTCTACGATCCATCTCTATTTGCTACTGAAATACAAAAGAAGAATGAGCAAAGCAGGCTCTTTTATCCATTTCAAGAATTTACCAGCATAGATAGATACATAACCTTGGCAGTGGAACTCAGTTCATTTCGAAGTTGTTTTAGAACTCCGGATAGTCCAAGAATTGACTATATTTTTCCCATAAGAAATAATGGAAAACCAAATAATTGGTTTTGAGGCTCAAACATTACACTTAGAAATTAATTTTTTCCAGCGCTTTAACACAAAGTTAACAGCCCCAGGTTGTGGAAATCCTCCCTAAATCATCTAAACACAATAAATACAGTAAAATTACATATCAAAACACAATACAACCAATAAAATTACAATATTTTATGCAAATCACACAAAAAAGCCCAATGACAAATGTTTTCATGGACTAACATAAGCACAAAATATATTGTCCGAGTGAGTGACATTTAGACTGAAGTATCACCTTCTTGCCTGAGGTGATATGTGATGTGTGACTCTTGGCCTGAACAGATATTTTTGAGTCAGATTTTTGGTTGGACTATGGAGCAGTTATGAACACTGCAGATTTTTTTTGGAAGTTTACTATTTTGCTACTCCCAATTGTGTTCCTGAGGATTTTAGCTGACCTGGATACCATATGTCATAAGCTCTTATATGTACCAGTGTACATGCTCCGCTTTGCCAGAATTGAAAGGCAGGACTGGGGTCAAGATAGTGGGAGTGAGGAACCCTCAAAGAATCAGAGGAACATTGTGTGTTTCATCGGTGCTGTACTGCATCCTGGTTGACATATCCCTTCCTTGTGACCCTTCTGTGAGGGAATGTCCTATTGTCTACAGATGGGTTTTTGAGTCTCTGCTCTGGTCCCCCTCATTCTCAACAGTATGTTTTACTTGTTTGTTTGTTTATTTGTTTTGGGTCTTCTGATGTCTGTTACCAGATTCCATTGACACCTCATGATCACACAGGCAGTGTGCTTCTTCCACGTGGACTTGTTGCTTCTCTGCTAATGGCCAGTTTTTTTACTTTAAGCCTTTAAGACCCCAGATGCTATATTTTTTGATAGTTGGGCACCATCAGCTCTTCACCACATTTACTTATGCACCCATTATGTCTTCAGCAATTGTGTTAGGAGGGTGAGCATCACAGAATGGCAGGTTGTTAGAACAAAGTGTTCTTGCGTTGAGGGAGGGTTTGAGCAGAGACCCAAAGTCCATCCACTTCCTCAATGTATTGCCATATAAATAAATGTACATAGGCCAATGCATCTATTTTTATGAATTAATATATTTACATAAGTGCATGCCTAGGTTTATACCTCTATACATAGCTTTGCTTCCTAGATAGTTCCTCTGTTTCCTTTTATCTTCCACCTGCCCCACCATCACGCATGCTCATATTATGCCTTTTAAAAGGCTAGATAGGACTTCAAAAGTTTTAGAATAAACCTTTGCATAAGTACATCACTTCCAAATGCTTAGTTTAAGAAAGGCTGTGCTTCCTTCCTTTACTTATTATAATTTGTTGGTCCTTTTAAGTCCATGCCAGCATAGTATTCATTCTAACCAGCACATGATTGTGAAAATGCAATAAGGCGTTATTTTTTTAAGTCAGTATAGGCTTATCTAATATTGTTAGTGGAAAGACAAATTGGAAAAACCTTAGTGAACACAGTTTGGCAGTATATTGTGCATTACATGTCTTGAAAATGTTTATATCCTTCGACCTAATAATTATTCTTTTAAGAACATAATTTAAAGAGGAATGTTCCCAAAATTAAATCAAAGATGTTTATTGCATGGCTGTTATATTAACAGAAAGTAATTTAAATGACCAACACTAGTTATTGCTTGAACAAATTAAATACTAGATTATTCTTTTATTCAATGGGACCCTATGTAAGATTAAATATCATGTTTAAGAGGAGTAAAAATGAATGGAAGTTACAGTTAAGATGCATTATTAAATGATAGTATAGTATAGCTCAAATTTTACTTAAGTTTACATAAATTTATCAAGGAAAAAATATCCCATGAATCCAAGTCAAGGGTTAACAGTGATTAGCTAGGCTCCTGAAGATACTATTATATCCACCTCCCTTTTTCTGTAGTGCCAAAGTTTGTACAATAAGCAATTTGTATTTTAAAATAGCAATTTGAATATTAAATTGATGATTCTCACATTGAAAGAAAATCCTCTCTAACTGAAAAGAAACAAATGAATTCACAAGAAAACGAATCCTTGCTTCTTTGTTAGCTCATCCTCTCCGACCTGTTTCTGGTTTGGACTGGAAAATATGAAGAAATCGTGCTTTTACAATACAAATAGTCTAGTGATTTTTTTAAAGCTTGCTTGTTTTATCCATAGCTGTTACCAGATTTTCAAATCAACCATGAAGGAAATTCCTTTATCCCTTAGAAATATTTGAAGGAAGCTGCTCTACAGAAAGAGAACAGAGAGAATTGTGCCAAGGACAATTGGCACACTCCATTCTATGAATACCAAAACCCAAACTCTGATTTTTAAACGCTATAAAGAAAGATAAACATTCTAAGCACTTCTCTGCTTTAGTGTTAGGCTATTTGAGGGAGTCTACAGACATTATGTTTTTTATTGTAGATCAGACCTTTTCCCCTCATGTGTTATTGTCAGAATTGTGTGATGTCTTATAATTGATGGGTACTAAGGTAGTTAGTTTATTGTGCCAACCTGGCTGATAAACACATGTGGGGTTAATTGAAGGGCAGAGGGATAAATGGCTCAGTGAGCCTCGCCTTTTGAGTTCTTGG
>NW_022103915.1:24857463-24877842 GCF_000313985.2 Echinops telfairi
CCATCATTCACTATGGTAAGATTTTTTGTTCTGAGGATACCTTACACCTGATCCCTTCGACACCTCTGATACATGAGTTTCTGTAGATTGATTTCTCCAAAATACCCAGATTAAGGCAGGTACATTTCATATAATCAGGTTCAGCCCACCAAATCACTTTTTAAAAAAAAAAAAAAAAGAGAAGTCATTTCAAAATATGTATCCAGCACTTCTTGTTTCTAAGTGCCATCAAGTTGGTTCCTACTTGCAGGAACCTGCAATGGAACAAAACAGCCCTCAGTCCAGTGCCAGCCCCATAACTGTTGTTATGTTTGAGCCCATTGTTGCTGCCATGGTGTCCATCCATCTCGTCAAGGGACTTCCTCCTTTTCACTGCCCCTCTATTTTATCAAGCATGCCCAAGGACCGGTCTCTCCTGAAAACATGTCCAAAGTACTTAGACTAGTCTTTATATTCATTTTTATAGGATTCAAAATTAAATATAATCCCAAAGTAGCTGTAACTGCAGTTTCCTTGGCCACATTTAAACAGGAAGAAGATGGGGAATTGATGATCAAACTTCCAAAGCACTCAGTCAGATGAGTTGCATACCTTCACTGCTTATATCAGTATATGGTCCCTCGATGGTAAATTGAGAGAATTGCACTGGGTAAGTTGAATCAGAATGTGTGTGAATTGTGGAATGTAAAACTATCATCTGCTCCATAAACCTTCACCTAATTCACAATGAATTTTTTTAATCAGCCAACAAACTATCTATGGATAATATCACTTCATTATATTGTCCATGTGGTCATCATGCATTGCAATCAACTCAATGACAACTAACAGGAGCCGGGAAGCCCTTCTTTAATGACTCAGCACTCTCCATTAGAGGGATATGGGCTCCAGGCCAATTTTAGTGTTGTTCAGGTATCACAATAGTGAAGGATTCAATATGGCTTTATATTGGGTTTGTTTCTGTTCCTTATTTGGTGTCTGTTGTTTGGATGAGCCCTGTTTATAGTCCATGTAGGCCTCTATACAACTTTCAGATCCTGCAGCAAATGTGTACTTAATCATTTCCAGGCCTTAAAACAAGTACTTTACATAGAATATCTTATTTCATCTTTACATAGAGTCCCTGAATGATGCAAACATTTAACTCAGCTGCTGAGTGAAAGGTTGGAAGTTCAAGTCTACCCAGCGATATCTTGGGGAAAAAAAAAACTTGACAAACTGCTGAGAAATAAGCTATTGAAAACCCTGTGGAGCACAGTCTTCCTCTGATGTACGTGGCATTTCCATGACTCAGGACTGAGTTAACAGCAACTGGTAGCGATTTCCAAATAGCTCTATGAGTTAAGTGCTGGATTGAGCGATAAACTTTCTGAAAATGGGTAGACATCAAACCTGGTGTTTACTATTTTGTTCTTCCATTTATAAACTGAAGGGTGTTATTTATTTAACGTTTCTAATTTATTTTTTAATGTGGGCATTTTGTAACTGCTGCTGAACATCACTTCTAATTGCTCAGTGAGTAAAATCTGAATTCTTTTACCTGGCCTGCAAGGACATGCAAAATCTCGTCCCTCTTTCTTTTTCAGTTTCACAAGGTAGTCCTTTGGCTCACATCTTTATAGCCTCTTTGACCTTTTCTAAATTCCTTACCTTTCTCATAGCTTCCTCCCTCTGTCTGACACATTTCTTCTCCTTTTACCTGGTTCCTAACCTAAGGTCTCAGCACAAATGTTCTTTCCTTAGGAAGGAGACCTCCTTCCCCCAATGAACTCCTTGTCCTTTTACTTTCTGGTTCTTATGCCAATCTACAGTTATACATTTCTTTAGGTGAAAATATTCAATACATAGTATTATATATATTCAATATATAGATTATTCCCAATATTATTCCCAGCATCTCTTCTTGTAGGTAACAACTATTTCTTTTTCTTTACTTTTCTTTTTTTTCTTTTCACCATCCTTTACTTGGCACTTAGCACCATTACTTGCAAATAATAGGGGTTTGATAATTATTAAGTAAAATGAGTTTTGATGTCTTCCTCTATTAAAAGGGACCTCCCAGGTCATTGTGGAGTGCTTGGGCAGGACAAACAGTTAGAGCACTTGGTTGCTAACCTAAAGTTTGGAAGTTTGAGTTCACTGGGGAGAGTTCAGACGGAAGGCCTGCTGATCCACTTCACAAAATCCGCCTTTAAAAACCCTGTGAAGCATGGCTTTATTCTGAAGTACCGGGGTTGCATGAGTTGTCTCTATGGAAATTGATTTTAGGGTTATTATGAAAATTGAAGTACGGTATGTTTATTTATACACACATTGCCTAATATTACTCTTCACCTTGATAGACCCTAAATAAATATCAGTGCTTCAATTTCATTTTTGTTTGGTGCTACATACTCAAATTTTGAGCTGTTTTTAGCTTCGCCTAGGCCATGAGTTTTGACTCAACAGCGCCTAACAATAGCAATATGCATGGGTAATAATGACGAGTCACAGCTGGTGGAGATGGACGCTGGGGATTTGATGGGCTGTGTAATACAATCAAGGGCTACATAAGAGAATTATGGAAGAAAGATCTAGAAAAAAATAGACTGGGGTTAGATTTACTGTATCTTATTCAGGAGTTTAGAAAAGAGGCTGAATCCGATATAGATTTTTGAGGTCTTGATAAACCTGCTTATCAAAAGAGGGAATAAACCCATCAATGAAGCTGGCTTTAGATGATCAGTGATGTTTCCCATGTAGTCTTCTTTCTGATCGTTTTCTTTATTTCATTACTTAAATGCTAGTACTTCTCTAAATCGGACTCATTTTTCTCCTAGTGTTCTATTCATTCTTCCTGTTTCATCTGTTTTTCTGATAGAATCATATGCTCTGACTATATCTTATTTTACTTAATGTGCCTCAAATGTGTGTTTTCAATTCAGAGCATTACATCAGAATTCCTCTAAATAACTCTCCCTTAGATTCCTGAGGTATCTGGATTTCTCAATCTCCATGTAGCTAACATCGGACAGACCTCCCATACTCCTTCCCCCATCTTTCCCATTCCTCACACCATCCATTCAGCAATCAAAGTGAGGATACTGGAGGCATCTTGAATTTCACTCTCTCTGTCTCCCATTTGAGTCATAATCAAATCCCATAGATTCGGACTCTTCAGTCTTCCTCTTCTTCATCTTCTCTTTCCAATCTTTCTTGCTATTGAATTGGTTCAGGTCAACATCTACCCCCACATAGTCCTAATAAATGCCCTTATCTTTGGTTGAATATTTTTTCTTTTATTTATTTCACGCCTTATAATAGGTTCTCTAAAGCACAAATTCATATACATTTTAATTATGTGCGTTCTTAAATAACACCATGGAAATAAATGACATGAAGATTGGAAGCAGGTTTGGAAATGACTTTCCTATGCAGACCGGGAGGAGAACACAGAAGCAGAGAGTGAGAATGGGTGCTATAAAACAAGCAAATAAAGACCATTGCAAGAAGGAAAAGAGTGTTGAGTGTAAATAGAAGAGGTTTGCTTTGGTTTCTAAAAAAGGAAGAGAAAGTCAAAAGGTTCGAAGGAGATGAGAGGTGAGAAATATTTTAATTGAGTAATTAGGACCTTCCTGGTGATTTGTGTGAGAAGAGATGCGTGGGTGAGACGCTGAAGTCCATGATAAAGATTTGGAATCATGGGTAAGGAAATTGAGCAAGTAGTACTCTGGAGGAAGCCCTAGTGGTGTAGCAGTAACACATTTGGCTGCAAATTGCAGTGTTATCGGTTTGAAGCTACCATCCACTCCACGGGGAAAAGATGGTGCTTTCTACTCTCTAAAGAGTTACAGCCTCAGAAACTCAGAGGCATGATTGTTCAATCATGTCAATATGAATCAGCATTGACTTGATGGCAGTGAGTCTGGTTGTTTCAATGCTTTGACATTTTATTCAAGAAAGGAAGAGAGCTATTATGGAGTCCACTCTAGAAGGGATGGGGTAAAAGACAGGTCAATGGTGTCCCTTTTTATCCCCAAGCAATTCGTGTTAAAATGTCTATTAAAACTACACTCATTTAATTTGGGAAAGTTAAGTAAAGTGATATAGTTATATTTTCCCCTTCCTAACAGTTAGAGCTTCTAGCGGTATAGTGGATGAAGTCGACTCCAGGGAGCAGTTCTAAACCGTTAGCTGCTCCCGTTGAAGACTTACAATAGGCAGTTCAAGACTGCCCTATTGGGTTACCATAAGTCAAAATCAACTTGATGGTAGTACATTTGGTTTTGTTTGTTGTTTGTTTTGGGGGGTGTGTGTGTGGTAGTTACGTAATCTGTTGTCAATTTGAAACTTAAGAATGAAGGGGTGGAGTTTACCTGTCAATCAGGTTGCCTCATTTGGAAGCGCTAAGGAGATAAATAGCTCACTGGAGGTGGGACACTTACTCGCTCACTCCTTGAGAGACATTTCTGACAAGAAGCCACATGAAACTACGTTGATGTAGCCAGAGCCCTGGGAGCTGGAGGAGCCACATGGAGACCCCTGCCAGTGCTGAGATGCTTATAACACCACTGGATCCACAAGAATCCCCACCCACTGGCCTGTGATCTTCCTGCATTCAGCATCATTGCATGTATTTCATGAGTCTGAAGAGGACTAAATAGATTGGTATTGGACATATGAGCTAATTTCGGACTTGTAACCTTGCAATGGACTGGGCTGGGAAGTTTTCTCAATATTCAACTGTTCTTTTATATAAAGCTTTCTTATACACATAAGTGTCTATGAATTTGTTTCTCTAGTCTACCTAGACTAACACAGGCGGTTACCTATAAGTACCTCTCCATTCAAAATGAGTTACGTTAGCGTAGGTATTAAGGGTATAAATAACTCAGTTTGATTTAGGAAAAGTTATATACACACTGTGTATGAATGAATGTATACATATATGTACACTGGAAAACAGAAAGGTCTTTGTGTATAGGAAAGCAAATAATAAAGTGTTACTATTAGGACTTCAGTTCATATCTGCATGGGTTTATTCTAAACAAAACATGCTTAAATAGGTATCTGTAAATAAAAAAAATTCTCCCTTGGATCCACAGTCAACTAATGGAAATAGCAGTTAAGAGATCATAACATTGGCTGAATTTTTGCACAAGATCTCTCTAAAACGTTGAAAAGCGAGGATGTTACTTTGAGAACTATGGTGCACCTGCCCCAAGCCATGGTATTTTTAATTGCCTCATATGCATGTGAAAGTTGAATATTGAATAAGGATGACTGAAGAAGAATTGATGCATTTGAATTATGGTGCTGACTCAAAATATTAAAAGTATCATGGACTGCCAAAAGAACACAAATCTGTCCTGCAAGAAGCATAGCTAGATTGCTCCACAGAGGCAAGGAGGGCCGGGCTTTGTCTCATGTACTTTGGACATGTCTTATTAGGGTGCCTTCAGAAAATATTCAATCAAAAGCTGGATTCCAAGGGGATGTATTGGCTAGTTAATTTCAAGGCTGAATGGTCAGCTCAGAAGAGAATTGATGAGCATTTGAGGAATATTCCAATGAGGTAATTTTGGTTGATTTTCTCAAAGGGCACAGGATAATTGCAAGGGCTTAAGATAACAAAGTTTTAAGAAAATTGATAACTGTAGTGGTGCCAAAAATCCAGAGAAGTTTGCGCTGAATATATATATATATATATATATATCCCTATAATGCACCTGCTCATTCTTTTAAGTGTAGGGAAGGTTTCCATATGAGAATTTAATTGGAAATCCTCACCCCACCCATACTACAACCCCAATCTTGCCCTTCTAGACTTCTTTTTGTTCCCAAAAACTCAAGGAAAATTTAAAAGGAACACAGTTTGAGTCCTTTGAAGATGCAAGGCTAGTGTTTTGACTTGGTGTAAGTGAAAAGGGCAGAATTCTTCAGGAAAGGGCTAGAAAGATGCAAACACCTTCTTCCAAGGTGAACAGACATCGGGAGAGGATCTCGGCTTCCCATTTTGATACTTTGTCTAATAGAAGTTTATGTTATTTTGTAGCAATACTTTTGGGCTTACCCTTGGATGTTATTTCTGTTGTTAGGCACCTTCCAATTGGTTCTGACTCCCAGTGAATCTGTGTCTAACAGAATGGAACTCTACCTGGTTTCCACCATCCTCATAAGCAATGTTTGGCCCCACTGTCGCAGCCACTGTGCCAGCCCATCCTGCGGAGGGTCTGACTCTCTTGCAGACTCTTTACTAGGGACTGGTCCCTCCCTGTACCGTGTCTAAAACACACGAGATGAAGCAATCTCACCATCCTCCCTTCTGGTTATAAAATTTCCAAGATTATTATTGTTTTTTAACATTTTACTGTGAATTGGGTGCAAGTTTACAGGGCAGATCATCCGCTGTACATTCAATAATTTGTCACATTTTTTTCAACTTTTCCATTGCAATCCCCTCAATGTGCCATCACTTATTGGGGTCTCTTCTCCTGCTTCCTGTTTCGATTTCTCCCTCTTTCCTAACCCCCTCAACTTTGTCCTTGGGTAAATGATACCCTTTGGGTTTTAAATGGCTGAGGATTCTAACGTGGTGGTGAGTTCAGTTCTAGACATGATAGGTAGCTAAGAGCCATAGTCTTGGGGGTCCCACCTGTCTCTTCTATGGTTTTGAACTCATCTGTTCTACACCTTCCTTCTGCTCTATCCAGCACCTTCTAATGTGATCTTTTCCAGAGGAGTTGGTGGTGGTAGCGGACGTGATCTTTTTCAGAGGAGATGGTGGTGGTACTGAACTTGATCTTTTTGAGAGGAGTTGGTGGTGGTACTGAACGTGATCTTTTTGAGAGGAGATGGTGGTGGTACTGAACTTGATATTTTAGAGAGGAGTTGGTGGTGGTACTGAATGTGATCTTTTTCAGAGGAGATGGTGGTGGTACTGAACTTGATCTTTTAGAGAGGAGTCGGTGGTGGTAGTTGGGCAAGGAGATGGTTGTTTCCATGATCTGTTAGTCCACAGAGTCAGTTGTTTCCACATAGAAGACAGATTTGTTTGTGCTCTGGAAGCCCAAGATAAATTTAATATTTGTTTACAAATACTCAGATCAAAGGCATCATTTCCTTTTTGGTCCTCCTTATTCGCTGTCCAGCTTTCATACACGTATGCGGCGATTGGCAACATCCTGGCTTGAGGTCCCATGGTCCTTAAAAAGCATCTTTTCTTTATAGACTTTAAAAATGTTTTTTTGCAGCAGATTTACCTAGTGCGATATACAGTTTGGTTTCCTGACTGTTGCTTCTGTGGATATTGATTGTGTATCCAAGAAAAATGAAATCCTGGACAACTTCAATATTTTCTTTATTGTTATGTTGTTTATTGTTTCAGTTTCAAGGATGTTTTGTTGGTGCTCTTGTTTATTTTGAGGTATGATCCATCTATGTCATCCAAGTCAACTCTATTTGGAGGAGACCAGTCTTACCCAGTGCCTTCTATCTTAAGGGCCTCACCTTCCAGCACAATATCAGATAATCTTCCATTGCTATTCATACGTTTTTCACTCACCAATTTTTTTTTTCAGAAGTAGTTGCTAGGTCCTTATTTTTAGGCTGTCCTAGTGTGGAAGCTTCTCTGAAACTTGTCTACCCTAAGTAACCCTGCTAGTATTTGAAATGCTGGTAGTGTAGGTCTGAGCATCCCGGCCCACATGCAAGCTGCCACAGCATGATTCCTGACAGGGGAGTGGTGGATATGTGCTTTTAGAGTTTGTAGGTAATTAGAACAGCTGCATGTAGTTCTTATGAACCTTACTTTTGTGTACAGAAATGGATCTTTCTGCTCCTGTCAACAGTCATAATCTCAGAAACCCATAGGGGCAGTTTTACCCTCTCCTGTAGATCCCTTATGAGTCAGTATCAACTCGATGGCAGTGAGTTGACATATGCAGTAAGTGTAAGTGATTATGATGAGTTTGTTGTGAGTAGGGGTTTGTTCACTTATTTCAAATTAAGGGCAAATTTATAAAACATTAAAGGGCAGGTAAGCTTAATCGGTCAGTCATCATTTAAAGATGAATGAATTTAAAGATAAAAAATGTACAAATTACCATTAAAATATAATCTCAAAAATATATAATCTCATGTAATTCCCCACCAGAGAAAATGATTAACATAACCATGATAAAAATATAAATATTCACATATATGTATACACACAAAGAGACAAATATTGAACCCCAAACTACCTTCCCCTAGTTGACTCTGGTTCATAGTGATAGTATATTGGATTTCTGAGGTTGTAATTTCTTACAGGAGAAAACTGATTCATCTTTCTCCCTTGGGGTATCTGGAGGGTTTAAGTGACTTTGTGGTTAGGAGCTCAATGCATAACTCACAGCACCATCAGGGTCCCATAGATATATGATATACCACATAGATATGTGTGCATGAGTGCACATGTATATATACACATATACATATACAAGGATCTTCAAAAGGGTTGTGAAAAATCCCATTGTCTTTCAATTTCATTTCCCACAAACTTTTGAAGCCTCTTTATTTATTTATATACCTAGTTTTTTATAGATATATCTATTGTATATTTAATTCTAGTATCCAAACTTTAAGGTTTTAAAGGTTGGTTAGGAGTGTGCTGTGTTTATTTATTGTTAAACCAGTTGAGGCTACTCATAACTATTTACTCTTCGGTGAAAGGACCGAGCATGGTTTCACATCGAATGATTATACTGCTTGACTGTAATGACACTGAGGAATGCGTGACGTCGGCTTGTGAGTAGCAAGCTAAAGGCAGAGTTGTGAGCCTAATGATGCACAGAGGGGTAGTCAATCGATGATATGCTGTAAAAATTCTACTAAATAAATAATTCAGGCTTCCCTTTTCTACAAAAGTAAGCTCAGAATCTCAGTGGTTCTTGGTGGACTTTTCCCAGAATGCTATCCCTCAGGATGCCACGCATCCTTTCTCGGTGCCTTTAGGAGATTATAACCAGGAGTTTTCCAGAATATCCAGGAAGAGTCTGCTCCTCTTCTTCTTTTAAAGTTAGTTTTAATTGGAAGTTAATACATACCTTATAGCATTCCATAGTTCAATCATATCACGCAGAATTCTACAATTGCTACCACAATCAGTTTCCTAACATTCTTTTCCTGCCTGGACTCCTTGACATTGCCTCCCTTTTACCCCGTCACCACTCTCTCACTAGCACTGTACCCATCCCCCCAGAAAAAACCCCAAATCCTTATTCTACTTGCTGTCCCTATAGGTTCATCAATCCTGGTAGTCATATACTGAAAAACAGAAAAACATACAACCCAACTTCAAGAGGGTGACCCCCAATGAGAAAACACATTTAAGATAAATCAAATATGAGCAGGCAAGGAGTAAACACACAAGCAAATACTGAAAATGTTCATAAGCTAATCAGGTCCAGTGCACATCAGAGGGGGACCAACTGGCAAGTTTTAAGCTGTTCAAGTCAGGTTCATCCCTCGACCTTCTATGCTCATCGCTCCAATGTACTGTTCAGTAACCACGTTCCTCTCATCCCTCAATGATGGATAGAAGATGATCACTGGAGGCTTGTTTCCTATGCAGTTCCCACAAATGTATCTTGGGCTCCCACTGTCATCCATAGCCTTCCTCAAACTGGATTCTCACAATTGAGGCTCTGATACAAATCCCTCCTTTGACTTTGGATTATCTGGTTTACAATCCTTCGGTGACTGGTGATGGTGTGCTTCTTTCATGTGGACTTGACATCTCACTTAGATGGCTGCTTGTTTGGAGCTAAGCCTTTAAGACCCCAGACACAATATGATAGGCTGAATCAATGTAGGAAATGGGACTCCTGGGAAAAGCTCCTGTTATTTCTTGTGATATTTCAAGCTAACTTTTATGAAACCTTGAATTTGGCTCTCCATGCGGACATTGAAAACCTGGGGAAACTCACACTATGATTTTTCCTTCTGTTTGAAGATGAAATCAGCAATGCTAGATGGTACTGGTTCCTTATGGAAACACTTTTTGTGTTGGTTTGAAGTTTGCCACATCATCTCCAGAGAAGATGAAATTGGTTTGCCTTCTAATGCCAGCCATACTCTGATATTGTTCTCTTTCCTGTCTTGTTAAACGTTCTTTACATGTGCCAGAAAAATAATAATTCTATGAACCTTTTTATTCCAGATAAGTGCTTACACAATGAAGTTAATTAAAATCCCCTTTATCTAGCGCGTGGAAAACAAGGATTTAACAATATCCATTAAAATGACTATTACATTCACGTCACGTGGATTTCAACACCTGTCTAAAATGACATGCAAGAAGCCATAACATTGTGAGGTCCAATATGTTGTAGACATTCTAAACCGTTTGAAACCCTAAATTATTTTAATCTTCAAAGGTAATTATCGTGAATGTCAGTCAAACTTTCTCAAGGCCTCTCTCTGTTGAACAAAACGAAACCAATGAGACCGAAGGGCCTCCAGGTCTTGCAAACCCTTGTTTAACTCCTCCATTCCCAGCAAGCTCATGGGCTCAGAAGAAAGAAGAGTGTTTTAAATGCACCCAAGGGCCTGAAATGGAGTTTGCTGAAAAGAGAACCAGATGATTATAGTTTCTGGAGTGTGGCTTTCATTGAATGAGAGCTGATAATGGCAATACTTTCTTTAACAACAGCTTTAGAGCCCTCATTCTGCACTAACTGTATAAAATGAACTGTGCAGTAAGCATTTCACGATCGGCTTCAGCTTCACATGATAAGGAAACTTGCAGCCTATCTTGAGACATTCTACATGTAGAATTCCACAGTCACATTTCAGGTGGTGACACGAAAGAAGCGAACTTTTCTCATATGAAATCTAAAAGGACAGATTTCCAAATCAAATGCTATGGCTGAGGTAAGATTGGCTCAAGCAAGGAAGAGCATGTATCATTTCTTGAGGTGAGAATCGGGTTTTGGTGGAGGCATGGGACTGTCAGATGATGCAAGAGGAGCAAACTTATCTTACTCCCTTCCTTACCACTTTCCAATAATATGCTTTAAAACACAGTTATCTTAAGTCACGTTATCTCTTTTAAAATCAGCACCTTTTGTAGGCTTCCTCTCTTCCCTACCATCGATCATGACGCAGTGAAGATTCCCAACTTCATGCCACTAGAAACCAAGCAAGTAACTTACCACCAGCAGTTTGCAGGTGTCAAGATATTAGGTATTCAGAATGAACTGTAAAGAGCAAGAAAGCAGCCTTATTAAAGCCCTCCTCACAGCACCTCCATGTCATCACATCCACCCAGGACTCCATTGTCAGCCTTTCCCTCACATACATTGACTATCTTCTCTGGTACCTTGTCCCTGTGTGTTGTTGGTAAGATGTGAAAGCTTGTCATATTGGGCCTACTGCTGTTCCGCTATTTGCTTGGAACAAATACCCTCATGTGGCCCTAATAACCACAGCTCTGTAAGCATCTATCCATCTCTTTTATTGTGGTATAATTTCTATACATGAAAGCAATTTGCCCTGAGTGTCTGCTGTTGATTTCCATTCTGTTTGTATTAACACATTTTTCAACTCTCAACCCTTTGGCTCTTGTCTGCCCTCTCTTTTCCTCCCTCCCACAGAAGCAATTTTAGGCATTCTTCTAAAAGACTACTGTAAGTTAGGGAGCTGTTAGGAATCTCACATAAGCAACCTGGAAAACTTCTGCTTGGTGCCTCCAAAGGTCAGGCACCGTTATCCTCTGCATCCATCGTCTTCCATCTGGAGAGTATTAGTACCCTAAAAAATGAGAAGCTGATGCCAGTGGAGAGCAAATATTTTGAGAATGATGAAGATAACGAATGTACAAATGTGCTTTATACAATTGATGGCTATATGGAATGTGATAAGGGTTGTATAAGCCCCAATGAAATGATTAAAAACAAACAAACAACAGAAAAAAAAATGAGAAGGGTTTTATGAAAACTCATGGTTGGAAGTTATTCTTGATGTCCATTACAGGACAGCCAAGGTTCCAGGGATGCTATTGAAAGTGGGATTGACTGGAAATGAAATGAAAATAACAAAACCCTCAACTCATCACCACATACTGATTTATATTGACCATGTAGGACAGGGTAGAATTGTCTCTGAGGGTCTCCAACTTTAACTCTTTAAAGGAGTTGATAGCTTTGTCCTCTCTGAGTGGTTTGTGTTTTCAAACTGCTGACCTTGCGGTTAGCAGCCCAACTGGTAACCACTGTGCCACCAGGGCTCCTAATTCAAATTAAAAGCCTTTTTTCTTTCTTTCTTTCTTTTTAAAAAACCATTTTATTGGGGGCTTGTGTAGCTCTTATCACAATCCATACGTCTATCCATTGTGTCAAGCACATTTGTAACATCATCATTTTCTTTTTAAAAAAAATCATTTTATTGGGGGCTCATACAACTCTTATCACAATCCATACACATATCAATTGTATAAAGCACATTTGTACATTTGTTACCCTCATCGTTCTCAAAACATTTGCTCTCCACATAGGGCCCTGGCATCAGTTCCTCATTTTCCCCCCTCACTCCTCACTCTCCACTCCTTTATGAACCCTTGATAATTTATAAATTATTATTTTGTCATATCTTACACTGTCTGACGTCTCCCTTCACCCACTTTTCTGTTGTCTGACCCCCAGGGAGGAAGTTATATGTAGATCCTTATAATTGGTTCCCCATCTCTATCCAACCCCCCCTCCACCCTTCCAGTATCACCACTCTCACAGCTGGTCCTGAAGGGATCATCTGTCCTGGATTCCCTGTGTTTCCAGTTCTTATCTGTACCAGTGTACATCCTCTGGTCTAGCCAGATTTGTAAGGTAGAATTGGGGTCATGATGGTGGGGAGGAAGCATTTAGGAACTAGAGGAAAGTTGTATGTTTCATCGTTGCTACTCTGCACCCTAACTGGCTCATCTCCTCCCTGTGACCCTTCCGTAAAGGGATGTCTAGTTGCCTACAGATGGGTTTTGATTCCCCACTCCACATTTCCCCCCTCATTCACAATGATCTGATTTTTTTGTTCTTTGGTGCCTGATACCTGATCCCTTCGACACCTCAACACCTGATGTGATCAACAGAGGCTGGTGTGCTTCTTCCATGTGGGCTTTATTGCTTTTGAGTTAGATGGCTGCTTGTTTACCTTCAAGCTTTTCAGACCCCAGACGCTATATCTTTTGATAGCTGGGCACCATCAGCTTTCTTTACCACATTTGCTTATGCACCCATTTGTCTTCAGTGATAGTGTTAGGGAGGTGAGCACACAATGATAGGATTTTTTGTTCTTTGATGCCTGATAACTGATCCTTCATCACCTTGTAATCACACAGGCTAGTGTACTTCCATGTGGGCTTTGTTGCTTCTGAGCTAGATGGCCGCTTGTTTACCTTCAATCCTTTAAGACCCCAGATGCTATATCTTTTGATAGCCGGGAAATCTAAAAGCTATTTTTCAAAGAGCTTTGATGGCACAATGGTTAAGCTCTCAATTGATAAATGAAATTGCTAACTGTGGTTTGAACCTGCCAGCTGTTTTCATGGGAGAAAGATGGGGTCGACTGCTTCCATAAAGATGCAGCCTTGGAAACACTGTGGGGCTGTTCCTTTCTGTCCAATGCCATTATCGTCAGGTGCTATCAAGTTGTTTGCAATCAAAGCAACCCTAGGTTCAACAGAAAGAAAAACTGCCCAATACTGTGCCAATTTGGATCAAGTGAGAGGAAGACACTAGGGAAGAAGTCTTTCAAAAGAAGCAATACCTAGGCTCCTATTGGAAGGATGGTCTACACATGAAACTGTCAGACAAAGACAATAGAGAACTTAGTATATTTGGTGCTATTTAGACCCCACTCATTCTCAAAAGAAAAAAAAAGTTGAGAAGAGCAGGAAATGGTACTTTGAGGTGAATATAGCTGGAGAACAGAGTTATTTTTTAGAGTAATTTTCTTGATATATCATACACTTCCATAGTTAAATCAATTTTAAACAGAGTTGTATATATACCATTACAATCAATTCTAATGCTCTCCCCATCCCTCCATTCATTCTTTGCTCCTCAGTTACTCTCCTCAGCCCTTCCCAATAAACTATGTGGGAACAGAGTGATCAGTGAAGTAAACATACAAACAAATGAAAACCTCAAGAATTGTATATCGTAAGAAATTATTCATGTTTCTATACAAAGTTCGGAGGTGAAAGCTCAGAGAGCAGATGGTCTTCTTATTCTATAATAGGGAGGCATTTTAGAAGTACTTTATGTCCTTTAGACATAGATTTTGGGACTTTTAAGTAAATGTATGCTTTATTATTAATAAGAGATTAGATTTATTTAGCCAAGTTCTCTGTGGCTCCACATTTTCAGCAGCGTTCCAGAAATGTTGGCTAAGCACACTAAGACTAGCTTCCCTTGTTACAAAAAATGACATGGCATTCGTCTTCTCTGTATTTATATAATAGTCTCATCTTAAAGCCCTCCAGAGCAGACAGGATTATATATCCATAAATGGATCTTATAGCACGGGTTGAGTAGGCCTTTGGGGGATTTCAGTGTGTGGTTGTAGGGCATCTAAGCTTCCTTCAGGGGGCGTTCTGACAATCAGATGATTCCCTCAGGGGCTCCCCTGTGCTGCCAGTGAAAGGGTTTAAACTAAATAATTGGTGGACAGATGCTAGCTCATTTGGGTGGATTTGTTACAATTCTGTTTGAACTTACACACTTCCAGAATTGAACTTAAGCCTGTTGAACTGGCCTAAAACATTAGGATTGACCTTTCCAAGAAGATCATATTCTGTAGCAAAATTGGAGACAGTTTTATTATAACCAGTTGGAAAAACAGGAAACAAAAGTAAGCTCACTGAAGAAGAAGAAAAAGAAGAGTTCACTGGGTTGAGCATCATTTTAACACTTGTGGGAGAAAGCTCCCAGAGCTTATTTCCTCATAGATGATTATGACCAAATTCACAAAGCTGCTTTCTGGCATCACTGATAATTACACAAACAGATGCATCTCTTGGTGCTTTGATCTTCATGGTTGTGAATTAAATATGGTTGAGCCTTGCTAATACTTTACGGAGAGGTCTACAAGCAACTTCCAAGGTCTGCAATAATGAGGCTTAGTTATTTAATAAAAAGGGACTCTGTGGGAATCTGGAAGATCGTGGTTGTCCCAGGAAACTCTCTGGGTCATCTAAGAGTTTATCCAGTAAGCCATTGCCCAGGATATCCATTCTGAAGACACGACAATACGAAAATATGGCAATTTTAACCTTAGAATGTATACAAATAAAACTTATTTTTGCTCAAGAAACACAGCTGTGTTTTTGAAACACAGAGCCTGAAATACAAGGTTTCAAAAATTATTTCTATGCAAGTGGTTTCCTTTCCTCATAAAAGTTAAAAAACAAATAACCAACAAAAAACCGACATCAAAATTGGTAGTTTCAACCATCCACTAAAAATATCAGACTCATTTCTTTGAAAAAAAAACTTATCATTTTTTTCTCCTCCTCTAGGCCAGCTCCTGTTTCCTGACTCTGTGATTTCTAGCCAAAAACATACTTTGGTTGTCAAGGAAGTACAGACAGACAGAAATGAGGTAGGATCTTTGACTGAACTATTTATTTCATCTCCAATGCATTAAGTAATTGTGGTATGTCATTTCCTCCATTAATGGCTTTTAAGTCTACCTTTTCCTTCTCTGTCCCATGACCTTGATTCAAGCTCCCATTATTTAGGAATTTCAGAGCAAAAATATCCTTCTACATGCTCTTTTTCATCATCTCTCTCCCCTGAATATTTCTAAAAATATATTTTTGATGTCAGGTAATGAGTTGATTTTTCTATTCAAAGAGACCCCTTGTGACAGAGTAGAACTGTCCTATGGGGTTTTCAAATACCATGAAAGAAAGCTGTTGCGGCTGCAATGGCAATATCATCTGAAGTAGATTTGAAGACAAAAAGGAATGCCTGTGATTTTGAGATTCACTTCAAAATGACAAAAAGCTAGTTATATGTATTATTATAGTGCTTCAATATTTTATTAACATTTTATATAATTTCTAAGGGATATATACACAAGGGGCCACTAAGAAGGGTGATATTAACATTATAGCTTCTAATCTGAACACATAATAAGATTAAGGTACATTTATATCTAAAGATATAAAATACTTGAACAGTAAAATTGATCAAATTTGATTGTATAAACATTTCATTCAGTAATTGAATAACACAGTTATTTTAAAGTTTATATGAAAATTGATCACAAAGCTAGCATCAATAAATTTCAAAATATTGATAGCATACTGCTATGTTAACTAACCACAAAGTCATTAAGTTAGTAGCCATTAACTTAAAATTAGAAAAAATGCTTGAAATTTATATATATGTAGATATGTATATAACTAAATAAAAGGTTTAAAGAATTTAGAAAATGCCTAGACTCTAATAATAAAATTATGTCAAACATGGTTAGTCAGTTATAGTGGTCGTTATAGCAAAATTATTAGCCTTAAAGAGACACATTAAAAAAGAAGAAAGGTAAGTATCTTAATCATTCAATGTAAAATGATAGAACACTAAAAAAAATCTCTAAAAATCCCCCTGGATATATTAAAACAAGACAAAACAAAAAATTCAGAGCAAGGATACCAACGTACAATCAACAACTAGATACCATAACACCATATATCACAGAGATATCACATGAAAAAACAGGGTAAGACTCCAACACGTGACCAAAATACCAATCCAGAGATACTTCTTGAGGAATAAATGGCAATTAAACCACAAGATAAAAAGTTCAAATGATTATATTTAATCTTCTTCAACAGATTATGAAAGAGATCAAGGAAAACACAACAAAACCAAGGAAATCATAGACAAACTCAAGGAAACTGTGGACAAACATTTAGAGGAATTCAGAAAAATAATGTAATAAATTGACAGGCATTTATAAACTATATACAAAACAAACAATCAGAAACTAAACATAGCAAACAGAAATCAAGATTAACCCTTAAATTTAAGAAATAGGTAACACATTGGTACAACAATGATATAAAATTGAATAAAGCAAGATAGAATCAGGGAAACAGAGGACAAATCCCTTTATGTCTGTGTGAAGAGCAATCAGAAAATGAAAAAGAAAATGAAGAAAGTCAACAAGTAATGTGAGTCATCACCCAGAGAAATAACTTATATGTAATTAGAATTCTGGTGGAAGGGGACAAAAACAAAACAAAAAAAACAACAAGGAAAATTGGCCAAAATCAGTGGCAGAAAACATCCCTAATAATGTAAGAATTAAAGCAGATATCCATCCAAGAAGCTCAATGAACCCCAAAGAGGACAGATAGCAAAATGAAATCAAGACATATCATAATAAAAAAATTCCCAAAAATTTCAAAACCAATGACAAAAGTAATTGTGAGTGGCTATGGAAATAAAGGGTCAACAAAAAGAGAAAGACCTTGACCGAGATGAACGGATGCAGTGGCTACAGCAATGACATGGACACAATTGTGAGGTTGGTGCACATCTAAGCAATGTTTTGTTCTATTGTACACAGTGTTAACATGAGTCAGAAGTGACTTGACGACCTCTGATGACAACAGAGGTAACCTACAGAGAGGACTCAATATGACTAAGCTCTAATTTCTTGGCACAAACCATGCTGACATGAAGACAATGGAAGAATGTCTAAAATTCTGAGAGAAAAAAACATGTTGGCATTTCTTGTAAAGTTGATTTGAATTTTACAGATTTTCTTAATTTCAATTTATCTGGAAATGCCCTACTTTCATCATCATACTTAAAGAATTGGTCCTGTGGGTTTCTGAAGCTATAACTCTTTACAGGAGTAGAAAACCTTATCATTTTTCCCATGGAATGGTTGGTGGTTTCCAACTGCTGACCTTGTGGTTAGCAGCCCAATGTGTAACCTAGCTCATCGTTAGGGATCCTTTTCTGCAGAATTAGTCACTGAAACCTTATGAACAGCAGTGGAACATTGTTAGAATTCAAATGAGACCTACATAATGAGAACATATTATGCTCAGGGATAGGAAGACTCACTCTTTTGGAAATGTCAATACTGCCCATAGATATAATGCAATTCAGATTTCATCAATAATCTTTAAAGAGATAGAAAAGTTTGTCCCCAACATTATATGGAAAGGAAATTGACCTTAGTTAAACAAATCACTATTAAAGAAGAAGAATAAAATGAGGCCTCACAATTCCCTAATCTCCAAAACTTCTATGTAATCAAAGTAGTCAAATGCTGGCACAATTAAAGACATATGGAACAATGAAACATAACATACAAGTATAACTATCTTGAAAGAAAACATAGGGAAAAAAAGTATGGGCCCTAATATATGACATAAATAATCTATCAAACCCAACTAAGAATACAAAAATAGCAGAAGATAAACGTGATGACTGAGACCTCTTAAAAATTAAACATTTATGTGCATCTAGAGACTTATTCAAAAGTGTGAAAGGAAAACTAGGGAAAAATTGTCAATGACAGATCTGACAAGGAATCAATCTCTAAAACTTTTAGAAAATGTCAACATCTCAACAACAAGTCAAACAATCCAATTTAAAAGTGGAAAAACAGACACTTCATAGGAGGAACTAGTGAGATAGCCAACAAATCATTAGCCTTTGGAGAGACGTAAATCAAAATGAGATAGCCTCTCCCTCTGGCAACAATACTGACAAGGGTGTGGAGAGACTAAGACGCTAACACACAGCAGGTGGGATTGAAAAAAATATTCTGTTGAAAACAATATATAATTTCCATTAATGAGTTAGAAATAGAGATATCATTTGATCAAGTGATCCAACTATTATTAGGCATATGTCCTAGAGAAATAAGAGCCAGGACACAAATAGCTATATGTACAGCAGCATGTTTCACAATAGGAAGAGATGGAAACCACCTAAGACTGCATCAGCAAAAGAATGGGTAAATATACATGCAGATGACTCTGCAACATTAAAGGATAATAGTGGATCTGCAAAACATCTCATAACATGGATAAACTTGTAGTAGCTGCTGAGTGAAATAAGTCAATACCAACAGGACAAATATTGTATGAGACTATTCTTTTAGAAAAAAAAAAAAAAAGAAAAGTGTACACGTAGAAACACATATTTGATGCTTACCAGGGTTGGCGGAGAGAAGGAAAATCCTTAACTAAAGAATAGACATCTATTAACTTTGCTAAAAGGAAAGGCAATATGTAACACAGAAGCAGTTACACATTGCAGTCAATGCAAAGGCAGACCCTGTGAGCAACTCAATGTATAAAGAAACAATGATAAACGCTATCACAACACGACTTTACAATACTAGTAATAACAAATAAATTATGTCAATAATTTATGAGTTAATTAACAATCTAACATCTGTGAGATGGCATATGGGAGTACACCCAAGAGTAGATATTGGTTTGGCAAAGGATATTTCTAAAAGTGTGTTCATATGTATTGCAAATAGCTCTGTGTATATAATAGAATATATTGGGGGGAAAGTTATAAAAACTTCTAAGCTATAACCAAATACATTGAGGAACTAAGGCAATGAGTTTGGATCCTTGAGACCATAGTCACAGGAGATATCTAAGTTAATTGGTATAACATAGTTCACAAAGACAATGTTTTATATACTGCTTTGGCAAATAGCAGCTAGAGTCTTAAACACTTGCAAGCAGCCATGTAAGATGCAAACATTGGTCTCCCTGATCCAAAGCAAAGGAAAAGGATGAAAATTACAGACTCAAAGAAACAATTTGTCTGAAGGACTAACGGACCACACAAATCAAAGCCTTCAATAGTCTGAGACTAGAAGACCTAGATGGAAACAGCTACCACGACTGACATTTGTTACTGGAACCATAATAGAAGGTCGTGGATAGTGTGGGAGAAACATAGAGAACCAAATGTAAACCCTGAGCTAGGGTCGTTTGACCAATCTTCAAGCTTGGAAATTCACCTACCTCTAAGATTTATCTTCAGCCAAACAATAGGCCTAAACAAAGGAATATACAACTTAAAGGAAATCTATGTGCATATATTTATAGGTTTAGTATTCAGGCAGCAGATGGACATTGGACCTCCACTCACGTACTTACTCAATGCAAGAACACTTTGTTCTATTAAATTGGCATTCCGTGATGCATACCTTCCCGACACGATCATTGAAGACAAATGTGTGCATAAGCAAATGTGGTGAAGAAAGCTGATGGTGCCCAGCTATCAAAAGATATAATGTCTGGGGTCTTAAAGGCTTGCAGGTAAACAAGCAGCCATCTAGCTGAGAAGCATCAAAGCCCACATGGAAGAAGCA
>NW_022103915.1:24877987-24894127 GCF_000313985.2 Echinops telfairi
GGCTATCAAAAGATATAGCATGCGGGTTCATAAAGGCTTGAAGATAAACAAATGGCCATCTAGCTCAGAAGCAACAAAGCTCACATGGAAGAAGCACACCAGCCTGTGTGACAATGAGGTGTCCATGGGATCAGGTATCAGGCATCAAAGGACAAAAAATCATATCATTGTGAATGAGGGTGAGTGCAGAGTGGAGACCCAAAGCCCCTCTGTAGGTAACTGGACACCCCCTTACTGAAAGGTCGCGGGGAGGAGATGAGCCAGTCAGGTTGCAGGGTAGCAATCATGAAACATATAACTTTCCTCTAGTTCTTAAATGCTTCCTCCCCCTACTATCATGATCCCAATTCTACCTTACAAATCTGGCTATACCAGAGGATGTACATTGGTACAGATAGGAACTGGAAACACAGGGAATCCAGAACAGGTGACCCCTTTAGGACCAGTGGTGAGAGTGGGGCATGTAGGGGCAGGAAAGAAGGATAAATAAAAAGAGGGAACTTGGGAATGGCCAAGAGAATGGAAAGAGTATTGCTACATTTAGGATATTTCAACTAAGGTCACTAAACAAAATGCATTCAGATTGTTGAGTGGGAGACTGTGTTAGTCTGGGTAGACTAGAGAAACAAATCCATGGACACACATGTATAAGAAAGAGATTTATATACAAGAGCAACTGAACATTGAGAAAACATCCCAACCTAGTTCAGATCAAGTCCATAAGTCCGATATTAGCCCATATGTCCTATACCAATCTATAAAGTCATGTTCAGACTCACTAAAGCACATGCAATGATGCTGAATGTAGATCACAGGCTAGTGTGTAGAAAGTCTTTGGATCCAGTGGCATTGGAAACATCTCAGCATTTGCACGGATTTCTACATGGCTTCTCCAGTACCAAGGGCTGCATCAGGATGGGTCCAGGTGTCTTGCCAGCTGCTATTTCTCCTAGGGTGTGGCAGAGAGTCTCCTACCTCCAAGGAGGAAATATTGGAATCCCCAGAATCCTTAGGGGAAGGCTATGTCCACACAGAAGCCTCATTGGCTATCACCTGATTGACAGGCAAGACTCCACCCCTACACACTTAATCCTTAAATTGACACTTATATAACTACCACAGAGAGTAGTACTAAAATGTCAAAGAAAAGAAAATTATAAACATATATATTCAAGATGACTCTTCAACTGACCTAATGAGGCTATTGCCTTTACTGAAATACCAGGCAAGACTTATTAAACATTGATATAAAATATGAACAAATTAAATCATGTAACACATAAAAGGATAATCATTCATATATTTATCTCGGGAATTCAGTGGCTCTATATTGTCTAATACAAATTAAACTTGAACTGACATAATTAATAGATTTTTAAGAAGCATCTGGTGAAATAGTATCCATTCAACATAAATACTGTGTAATCTATGAACAAAAATGACTTTCTTAAACTTCTATCATACAGAAGATCTCTAGAAGTCTCACATACTAAGCATTATATTTAAATATGAAATGTGCAGAGAATTCCCTCTTATCATAGGACCCAATTAAGCATTATTTACATAAAAATTATAATGCATCTATAGAAATTCCTGAAGCTTGTTGTTAGGTATATCCCTGGGTGGCATAAAGAGTAAAGGTATTGTGTTGCTAATCGAAAGTTTCAGTCCACTGAGTCACCTGAGAAGAAAGGCCAGATGATCTACTTCTGAAAAATCAATTATTGAAAAACAAGAGGAACAGCATGTTGCTCACACACACACACGTGGTTTCCATGAGTTAGCATCACCTCAATGGGAGACATAGTAAAACAACTCCTTAACAGAGTACTGTGATGATTCAAACAGATAATGTATATAAATTATCACTTGCAACTCATGTGGTAGCATTAGTAATGTTGAGAAAATAGAATTTAAAGATAGCCTGGATCTCCTCAGAAACAGTGTCAGAAACAAAGGGTCTATTCAAGTAGGTAATTTAAGATAGGGATTTCAGGCAGTAATTGTGAGGGATAGAGGGATAAATAGAAAGAAAAGAGAGCCATGATAGGTAGGTCTGTGTTATTGGACTAATCATAGGGTTGTTGTTTTTTGAGGAGCTTATGAAAGCATCTCAGGAATATCATTCTGTGGTATGAAAAACAAAACAAAACAACTCACTGCCGTTGGATCAATTTTGACTTACAGTAAAGCTATAGTACAGGCTAGAATTGCCCCTGTTTCCAAGGGGCAACTGTAACACTTTACAGGAGCAGACAGAGGGCAGCTCAGTGCATAAATACCAGTGATCTTCCATGGTATGAAAGTAATAATCAATTATCCAATTGAGCCTGACCCCCAGTAACCCAGACTAGGACCACAAGTGCTAATTTATTCCTACCATCAGGCTATATCCAGACAATTGTAGATGGATTTTCATGAGTGTCCCCCATGGTGGTATCAGAAAACCCCTGGGTAGATACAGCTGATGTGGTTAAGGGTCATGCTATATGGCTACAGATGAATGGAGCTGTTTAGAAAGTCTCTGCAGGAAGGTATGGACAAGAGGTTATAAAGTGTCTCCCCCTCTCCCGTGTCCTGGGAAAGGGGGAGGCAGGGGAAAGTAAGTGGAGTGTCAACAAACCCAGGGACAAGGGAACAACAAGTAATCTGAAATTGATGGCATGCAGGGCATAGGATGCCTGGTGGGGGTCTGATCAAGGACAATGTAGCCTAGAGGAATTACTGAAACTCAAATGAAGGCTGAACATGATGGACAACAGAAAATTGGGTGAAGGGAGATATCAATCAGTGTGAGACAATGAAAAAATAATAATAATTTATAAATTATCCAGGGATCAGGAGGGAGGGGGATGAAGGAGGGAGAGGAAAAAATGAGAAGCTGATACCAAGGGCTCAAGTAAAAAGAAAATGTTTTGAAAATGATGATGGCAACAAATGTACAAATGTGCTTGACATAATGGATGTAGGTATGGATTGTGATAAGAGCTGAATGAGCCCCCAATAAATTATTTAAAAATATAAATAAATAAAATCAATGGCAAGGAGGATATAGGATGCCTGGTGGGGCTTGATCAAGGGCACTGTAGCCAAGAGGCAATACTGAAACCCGAATGAAGGCCGAACACGATAGTGGAAAAGGGGGAAAGTAAAAGGAAATAGAGGAAAGAACTAAGAGGCAAAGGACATTTATTGAGGTCTAAATACAAGCATGAACTTATGTAAATAAATTTATATATAATATTAGGGAAATAGATATGTACATATCTTTAAGCTAAGTATTAAGGTTGCAGATGGACACTGGGCCTCCACTCAAGTACTCCCTCAATGCAAGAACATTTTGTTCTATTAAAGTGGCATTCTATGATGCTCACCTTCCTGACACAATTGCTGAAGACAAAGTGGGTGCATAAGTAAATGTGATGAAGAAAGTTTATGGTACCCGGCTATCAAAAGATCTAGCACCTGGGGTCTTAAAATCTTGCAGATAAACAAGTGACCATTTAGCTGAGAAGCAACAAAGCCCACATGGAAGAAGCACTCCAGCCTGCATGATCATGAGGTGTCAATGGGATCAGGTATCAGGCATCAAAGACCCAGAACAAAAAAATCATATCAATGTGAATGAGGGGGAGTGTGGAGTGGAGACCCAAAGCCCAGCTGTAGACAGTTGGATATCCCTTTACAGAATGGTCACAAGGAAGAGACAACCCAGTCAGGGTGCGGTATAGCACCTATGAAACATACAACTTTTCTCTAGTTCGTTAATGCTTCCTCCTCCCCACTATCATGACCCCAATTCTACTTTACAAATCCGGCTAGAGCAGAGCATGTACACTGGTACAGGTAAGAGCTGGAAACAGGGAATCCGGACAGATAAACCCCTCAGGGCCAACAATGAGAATAGCAATAATAGGCGGTTAAGAGGAAGGTGAGGGTAGAAAGGGGGAATCGATCACACTGATCTACAGAAGACACCCTCCTAAGGGATGGGTAAACATAAAAATGGGTGAAGAGAGACAGTGGTCAGTATAAGACATGAAAAATATGAATAATTTATAAATTATCAAGAGTTCATGAGGGAGGGAGGGGGGAGAGGGAGAGAAATGAGCTGATACCAAGGGCTTAAGTAGAAAAAAATGTTTTGAAAATGGTGATGGCAACATATGTACAAATATACTTGACACAATGGATGTATATATGGGTGTGATAAGAGCTGTATGAGCCACCAATAAAATGATTTTTTTAAAATGAAGAGGTTATAAAGTGGCACTTAATGCATTGCATTGCACCACTGGGCTCTTGAAAATACTATAGGGTGGACATAAATTAGAGATGAGAAACTTTTATCTAATATTGCTGAAAAGTAAATTATCCTAACTACTTTGAAACACTTTGGCATTACCTGATGATGTAGAAATTATATATAGCCTCTTTGTTCTAAAATCCTAATAATTTCATTCTTGTACATCAAGAGCACATGCAAGTATGTTCTTAGTAGTGTTCTGCATAATAGTTACTGAAAGCAACTCAAATGTGTATCAGTAGTAGAACAATTGATAGATTGTGATGTATCTAGGCATGTCGTATTATACAGATGGGAATCTATATAGTCATAAAGAGTACTGAATATATAGTTTACAATGCAGCATCAGGACTGGAGGAAGATTCATGAACATCTTACTGTGTGCAGATGACACAACCTTGCTTGCTGAAAACAAAAAAGGCTTGAAGCTGATGACGGTAGGATACAACCTTTAAGACTGATTGCAACTCCATATAAAGAACACAAAAAAATCGTTACAAATCAACCAATAGACAACATTATGATAAGTAGAAAGAAGATTGAAGCTGTCAAAGATTTCCTTTTATCCTTAATCAACGCTCATGGAATTAGTCATGAAGAGAGCAAACAGCATATTCCCCTGGGCAAACTTGCTGCACAAGACCTCTTTAAAGTGTTGAAAGGCTAAGATGCCACGTTGAGCACTAAAGTGCACTTAACCTAAACCATGGTATTTTCAATCACTTCAATCCATGTGAAAGTTGGACACTGAGTAAGGAAGACTGAAGAAAAATTGATGCATTTGAATTATGGTGCTAGCTGAGAAGATTGAAAGTACTATGGATATCCAAAATAACAAACAAACCTGTCTCGGAACAAGGACAGCCAGAATGCCTGTTAGAAGCAAGGATGGTGCCACTTGGTCCCTGTGATAGGTAGGTTTATTGTGTCAACCTGGCCAATAGGAACATGTAGGATTAATAAGGTCACAGTTTGATTGCAGGGCAAAGAGATAAATGGCCCGACAAGCCCTTGCTCTCTGGTGATCAGACCAATGTGCAGTTGCTTTAGCTAGTTCTCTGCCTCAACTTGTGAGCTACACTACCTGTAGGACAGCCAACCATGGATCCTGTCGCTAGAGCTTAAGGTTCCTTTGAGACCTACTTTGCCATGCTGCTCATGTATACATTGCTTGAGCTTGAAGCTGTCAGATCCTGTCGCCTTGCATTGCTTAAGTTTGATATCCTATCTGGGCCTGCTTCGCTAAGCTCCTGAGCTGCTGACTGTTGGTGACCAGCTCTGCTGTTTGCTGCCTGTGGCCAGACTGCCTGCATTGCTCTAAGGAAGACTCAGCTGTCTGCTTCCTTGACCTTGCACCCAGCAGCCCTGATGAGTTGAAGGACTTCAGTATATTAACTATCCAACAGAAGTGAGTTGAACTGAGCCCTCTGTACTGCTGTGTGGACTAATTAGCTGTTATATTCCTTTGTGCTGTGTATATATATATCCATACACACACGTGTGTATATACATATATGTATAAAATCTTATATATAATCAAAAGTGTCCTGGTTTTGTTTCTCTAGAGCAGCAGTTCTCAAACTGTGGGTTGTGACCCCTTTGGGGGTTAAATGACCCTTTCACAGGAGTTGCCCAATTCATAACAGTTGCAAAATTACAGTTATGAAGTAGCAACAAAAATAATTTTATGGTTGGGGGTCACCACAACATGAGGAGCAGTATTAAAGGGTCATGGCATTAGGAAGGTTGAGAACCACTGCTCTAGAGAACCCTGTCTAACACGGTCTCACATACTTTGGACATGTCAGAAAAGACCAATCCTTGGAGAAGGACATCATGCTTAGCAGAGTAGAGAGTGCAGTGAAAAAGAGAAACGCCCTCAATGAGAGGGATTCACCCGGTGACTGTATCAGTCGCCTTACATATAACCATTGTGAGGATGGTGCAGGGCCAGCCTGTGTTTCCTTCTGTTATACCTAGAATTGCTACAAGCTGAAGAAGACAATATAACAACAATCAATATACCTCATTAAACTATAACAAGGATATTAGAAAAAATTCAAGGAGGTATTGTCATCCACTTGGGCTTCCAAAATACTGCTAATGTTTTTTCCTCCCTTAACCTTGGAGCTAAGTACTATATTTTGTAGTCTTGTTATTGTTGTTTAATATTAACCATATTTTTATGCAAATAATGGGTAACATATGTTGCAACTCAAGTAGTTTTCTTATAAGCTCACCATACCATTGAAAATCCCCAACCATTTTAGTAATTTCCATTTCTTTTTTGTTTTTCCTTGATTTAGTGTTGAGGCTTCATCTGGGTTCCCGTTGGCCAATAGCTTGGTTCCCAGCCATAGCCACTCCTTTCCCAGTGGGGTTCCTTCTCTGTTGTGGTCACCACTCTTTGCAATGAAGGAAAGAATCACTTTTTCTTCCCCAGACAGTCCTTGTGAGGGCAGCTGGTCCATCTCAGGAGGGGCTGTTCTCCTCTAGGCTGGGAAACCACTTGGGCAGGTGAGGCTTGTGGGCTGTAGCTGAACACTCTCTCTCCTGCCTTCTAACTGGTTGCTTGCTGTACTTGAAACTTCCTCCCACACTGGTACCACAGGGTTGGCATAAGAGTGGTGGTCACAGAGAAGTCACAATCTCTTGTTCAAATGTCTGACCAGCTTCTTGGTGGCCTCATGGGGCTGGGACAGTACATACCTGGACCCACACTTGCATAGTCCTGTTGCCTGGCTTCATGTGCCCGTGTTCTCAGGCTCACATAGGTGAGCAACAGCACTGTCCACTGCAGGATCAACCTGTGCTTAGGTGCAGTCCCCAGCTGATCCTCTGTCCATCTCCGATGCGACATATCTTGGAGCACAGAAGCTACAAAGAAATCCTTTTTTCTTCTGAGCCCTGGGCGCAAACTGCCCCAGAGCGTATCCCCAATTCCAGATGTTTATTTTTCAATTGCCAAGTAATATCAGTCTCGATCCATGACCTAACAATGACTCATACCTTTATTAAATAACTATCAAAAGTAACAGTTTTAGACATTTAAATGCTGGCAAATGAACTCAAAGTTCACTTCTAGAAATATCATAGTATATGTTTAGATATACTATGCCCAAACATCTAATTATAATTTGGTCATTTCTGTTCATTACATATGCATTATTTCTCTAGGTATGCTATGTGTGGAACCAAAATAAAGATAATTGTAACTTCATGCTTACAGTGTAAAGCCCCACTTTATTTTATACATTTCAACATAAAAATAAAAACATTAATGTTTCAGTGGTAGATAATTCTCATGGCTATCCCATTCTCCTTTGAGAAATGAATGAATTGAATTGTAATCCATTTCCTGATGTCAAATTGCAATATTCAGCATTTATTCTTCACTTGAACTATAAAGTTTCGTAGAACCTCAAGTTTCTTTACACCCGACAGAGTTTTAAGTACTCAAAGACAGTTGTCTTATCTCCCATTAGGGTTTTTCCTTTTTCAAGCACCAGCTGTCCTGACCCAGGGTTTCCAGACACCTCACCAGTATGAATGCTTTCCCTGGACATGAAGTCAGACCCATGTAGGACATTCCAGTTTGTTCTGGCCAGTCACATGTCTGATGGCACTATTAACTTTCTAGCTTGGACACTACTTTTATTGTTATAGCCTAAAAGTGACCTAGGTTTTGGTAGCCTTGGATACCACATTAATTTATACTGGGATGCTCAGTATTTCAAATCTGTAAGTCTTTTTCATATAAAGGTGAAATTCGTATAACAAGATTTGTATCCATCCTTCACGTGTAAGGCTCAAGTTTTAAGAAAAATTCTGGATCTGATCTGTGTTCCTATGACTTATCTTGGCATTTGGTTGCGTTGTTTCAGCCCATTGAGATCTTTCTGCCTCGATTCTGACATGTACTATATTTCATGTCTTTCCTCAGTTTATCTCATCAGGAAAAAAGGGTAAGTGCTGACGACGAATTAAACATGTATTTAACAGGTACTCGAATATGCTAGGTCACATGTAAACATTTGAGTAGTTAATGAAAATATTAAATGAAGAGGTCCAAAATGAAAGCTCTCTCTTCATAATTAATAATGTTTGATATAAGTTGGCATATTTACAATCCATGCTTCACCATCACTTTTCTTTCGATGTGTCTCTGTGACAGTAAAGGGAGAAAGGTGAGCTGTCTACGCCTGTAAAGTTTTATGATCTTGGAACCCCCAGGGGCAGTTCTGTGCCCTGTGGGGTCCCTAAGACTAAAATGGACCTGATGACAGTGGGGTTGGTTTGCTCTTTGGGGGGTGGGGTTGTTTATCACAGTGAGCCATCCTTTCTTTGGTAAAAAGACCTAAATCTGTACTGTTTGCCTGGACTGAATGTTCAGTTGTTCCATTAGGCTCTTTTACAATTCCACTTCAATTTGTCCAAAGCCAAGCTATATGCAAAACTCCTGTTTCAGTTTCAAGACCTGGCACTTTCCCTTTATTACTATCCATATTGAAAAATGACTTAAATACCCTCTCAGATAGTCCATCCTCAAAACTTTGATGCAATTGTTTTTTTAGTTAAAAGCGATATTACATGTTCTTAATATATAAGAATATAGGCTCCTCTTAGTTTAGTAAAAAGAAAAATAATGTATAAATGTAAAACTTAAAATAAATAACCCATCATTCTACCATCTAAAAAATGAGCATTGTTATTTTAATGGTCTATTCTTCTAGCCTCTGTTCTATGAATCAGAAGAAGAGACAAAAATCACAGCCCACTTACTTGAATAAACAAAAGTTTTAACATGCTGCTAAAATAATATAACTAGAATAACAATCAGAGAAGTGAGCTTCTATGTAGCCATTGCCCATGTCACAGATGATTGCTAACAGCCAGGTCAACTCTGCCTCCAAACTTTTTAATCATGATTTAGAATACTGTAGTTTTGTTTTGCCTCATAGAAATATTACTTAAATGATATCATGATATGTATTCTTTAGTGTCTGGCAAGTTCATTTGATCTGTGATTCAGAATCGACGTGATAGCAGTGCGTGTGTGAGATGTTTGCAAGATGCAGCAGATATGGAACAGCAGTTTATTAGTGATATATCATCCCACTGAGTGAATAGACTACACATTATTTGTCAGTTCTAATGCTGATTGCAGGAGCTCTGGTGATGAATGGTTAAGCATGAAACTGGTCACCAAAAGGTCAGTGGTTTAAATCCACCCAGCCTCTCTGCAGGACAAAAGACATGGAAGTGTACTCCAGTAATGATTACTTAAAAAACAAAACAAAAAAAACAAACTGCCAAGGACTTGTACTTCCTGGCCCTGAGAAACGGGTGGCTGTGGCTGAGGGTCTCACACTCAGGGACTCAAGGGACCAGGCAAGTTCTCAGGTCAGCGTAAAGGAGGAGGCCCAGGCACTGCCAGAAGTCTAGGTGAGTGTGCCCTTATTACTCACCCTTCTGCCACACTCTTGCCTGCTGCTCCAGAAAAGTCATCATGTCGCAAAGCCATGAGTCAGTATGGCCCGAAGGAGACCCGCTATTGGCCTCTGATTAAACGCCCAAACCAAGGGTGTTCAAAACTTCCTGTAATTTTGGAGGGGGCCACAGAGGAAGGGTCAGCTGCTGGGATACCAAGCGTTCCCCAGAATTTTCCTACAACCTGCCCTGCCTCAACTACTATTGTACTGCTTCAGTTGAGGGTCCCAGCAACCAAGAAGAGGTTCCAAGCACCTCACAGGTCTTACCAGAGATTCAGGCCACATTCGATGACATACTAGATATGAAGGTAATTGATGTGGTGCAGCTTCTGAGCGTCAAGTATGTAACAAAGCAGTCCATTACAAAGGCAGAAATGGTGAAGACAGCCATGACCCAGTATGGAGATCCCTTCCCTGAGATCTTCCAGAAAGCCTGTGAGTGCGTGGAATTGGTCTTTAGCATCTCTGTGAAGGAAGTTGAGCCCTCATGCCACACATATGTCCTTGTCAAAACGCTAGACCTCACCTATGAAGGAATGCTGAGTTATGCCCTGGGCATGCCCAAGACTGGCCTCCTGATTCTTCTTCTGGGTATGATCTTCATGGAGGGCAACCATGTCCCTGAGGAGAAGATGTGGGATGTGCTGAAAAGAATCAGAATATATCCTGAAAGGCCAGATTTCATCTATGGGGAACCCAAGAAGTTAATCACCAGAGAATTGGTGAAAGAAGGGTACCTGGAGTACAAGCGAATACCCAACAGTGGTCCCCAGCTATGAATTCCTGTGGGGTCCAAGAGCCTACAAAGAAACCAGCAAGATGAAAGTTCTGAAGTTTTTTGCCAAGGTTAATGGGAGTGACGCCAGGTCCTTCCCAACCTTGTATGAAGAGGCCTTGAGAGATGAGGAAGAAAAGACCTAAGGCAGAATTGCCACTCTGGCCAGTGTCACCCAGCCCCAACCCCAGTAAAGTATGAAGAAGCTTCTTTATCCAGTTGAAGTTTAAAGAAGACAGTCACTGTTCTAAATAGTGAAGGGCCAGAGTCAGCTGTTTCTTTTCTATATGAGAACTTGGAGATTGACCTCTCTTTCCCCCCTTTCGGGTGTTTTTCAAATAGTGTTCCTCTGAATAGAAACTTTTATTAGATTAAAAATCTACATTTATGAGTTGATCACACATTGCTGTTTTTCAAGTTTAAGATTAAAACATTTCTCTTTGGAAAACAAAAAACCAAATGAAGCAAAACAAAAAAACCCAACTGCCATTGAAAAAATTCTGAGTCGTACTAGAAAGACCGATATGGACAGATTTACTTTGTCACAAGAGGTCACTGAGTTAGAATTGAATTGATGGCACAGAACAACTTTGATTTGCATCTGGTTGTTTCCAAGTGTGTTGACTTAATCAGCGTTCTAATTTATCTCTAATAAATTACAATACCATAGGTTATAATATCCATTGCACTGTCTACACAGAACTCACAGATAAAATTCATGATTAAAGGGGTTATTAAGGAAGTTACCAAGTTGTAATACCAGTGAGAAATGCTCAATGTTGAGTTGTTTATCAAGATATGTTGCAAAGTTTTGTCAAATTTGCTTACAAATGTCAAACTAGTATCCCACTCTCAACTAACTAGTATGCCACTGTCAACTTTGCTTACAAATGTTGAACTAGTATCCCACTCTCAACCCAAGGGCTTTCAGCGTAAGCTCCATGGGTTATCAAAGCCAGCACCCTGAATGACGTGCCCAGTAGAGTCAGCCTCAGCCCACAGGCTCTCAGTTTCCCTTCCGTGGGTCAGTAAGTGCAACTTCCCCAGCCTCCTGCACAAAAATCCCCATTTTACTTGCTCCCTGGGTTGAGAAGTCCATTACTCTGTCCCATTCTCGTGATCCTACTTCTGCTCCTGCTCCTCTGATAGGGTAGCTGTCCTCAGGATTCACGAGGTTCACTGCTCGGGAATCTCGGGTTCTGAGGACACGATCCATACCAGGATCTTGCAGATAATGAGATTCCTCCTATTACTCAGGGAACCAATGTTATACACAGCAGGCTGGTACTCAAGGAACTCGTTTTAACAATTACACACAGGTGAAGCCTATCACTCTCATTCCCCGACCTGCTTCCCAGATTCATGCAAGGAAAGGGCTTTTGTGGGTTCGAGACTTTGGCTGGAAGAGCCATTTTAACTAATCCACTGCCCCTGCGACAGTCTAAGAAGTATTATGAATACTCTTGTGTTCATAATTACCTTTTAAAATATGCCAATTATTTGGTTTTTATATCCAGCTTTCTTAGATAAGTTATATTTTCCAAAGTGATCCTACCAATTTAGAAACCATGAGGAGAATTTCACTTATCTCACATTCTCACCAACACTTAATATGAGAGTTACCCCAAAGAAATCAGAACGGCCCCACCCCCTCCCCTCCCCACCTCTTCCACAAAAAGATATGTATTTAAACCATGTTTTACAAAACCTTAAAGTACTCTCCATTACACTGAATACATTTGTCCAATCTGCGATTCCATTCTTGGAATGGAAATTTTAAAACTCATCTGTTTGGATGGCTGACAGCACCTCCCTCATTTTTTTCACCTCTTTTAGGTCATCAAATTCCTGTCCTTTCATGTCCCTCTTCATTCACAAAACTAAAAGAAGTCACACAGAGTGAGGTCAGGTGAGTCAGATGTGTGGGGCAAGAGAGGCATGCTGGGTTTTGCCAAAAACTGGTCCACTTGAGATGGCTGCATGAGCAGGTGCATTGTCATGGTGGGAAAACCAGTCCCCCGTCTCTCACAAATCAGGTCTTTTTGTCACACCCTGTTAGGCAATCTTTCCAGAACCTCTAAATAGAAAGCTTGATTAACAGTCTGACCTGGTGGAAGGAATTCCAAATGTCCTACTAGTTGGTATTTTCATTCTGTTTGAGAAGTTGACGGGTGTCCAGAGCGAGGTTTCAGGTGTCCAGAACAAGGTTTGTCAACAATTGACATTTCACCTTTCTTGCAACAAGAAAACCACTCCGCACACTTGAGTTTTTCTCATAGCACTGTCCTTGTAAATTGTGTTCAACATCACAACAGTTTCTAAGGCATTTTTCTTAAACAGGAAACAAAATTTCACAGCTGCACACTGTTCTCTTAAAATCAGCCATCACAAAAAACGAGGTTCAAGTGAAACTGCTTTTTATGAAAAAATTTACTATGAGCAGAGAGAACCTTCCCAGGTGACGCCACTGGGTGCACTGACTCAGAGCAAGTTGCTTGATGCTCGCCTAGCAGGAAAAATGCATACTAGGAAAGCTCCACTATGTGCAATGCAATTCCGTTTTAGGGGGCAGGGGGCTGCGGGAGTACCATGTCATTTTATCAGTTTTAGAAACTCTAGTTTCTGTGTAGTCTGTTTCCACGATGACAGTATAACAGAACAAAACATTGCCTGATGTTGTATCATTAACACTGGTATGCTTGAGTTCATTTTTTGTGTCATTTTTTTAATCATTTTATTGGGGGCTCATACAACTCTTATCACAATCCATACATTCATCTATTGTGTCAAGCACATTTGTACATTTTTGCCCTCATCATTCTCAAAACATTTGCTTTCTACTTGAGCCCTTGGTATCAGCTCCTCATTTCCCCCCTCCCACCCTGCTCCCTCATGAACCCTTGCTAATTTATAAATTATTATTATTTTGTCATATCTTACACTGCCCGATGTCTCCCTTCACCCACTTTTCTGTTGTGGGTTCGAGACTTTGGCTGGAAGAGCCATTTTAACTAATTCACTGCCCCTGCGACAGTCTAAGAAGTATTATGAATACTCTTGTGTTCATAATTACCTTTTAAAATATAATTTTAAATTGTAATTGGTTCCTCCTCTCTATCCTACCCTCTCTCTACCCTCCTGGTATTGCCACTCTCAGCACTGGTCCTGAAGGAACATCACCCTGGATTCCCTGTGTTTTCAGTTCCTATCTGTAGCAGTGTGCATCCTCTGGTCCACCCAGATTTGTAAGGTAGAATTGGGATCATGATAGTGAGCGGGAGGAAGCATTCAAGAACTAGAGGAAAATTGTATGTTTCATCATTGCTATTATTTCTTAACTATTCTAACCTGTGTTTTTATATCTCCGTAATTTTCATTTCCTTATGCCTCATGATGTTGAACATCTTTTAATTTGGATATATTTTGAGTAGTGTGCATCTTAGTCTCTTGTAAATATTTTCCCTAGTAAGCAGGTGAATAGATTACCTATAAATTCTCTTAATTTTAATGGTCCTGAGTTTTTCCCCCTTTATAATTATTCTGTATATTCTCGTTGAAATATTTTTCAGTACATGTAAGTCTGAAGATCTTTTTTTTCACTAATTCCTTTGGAAGCTCCATTATTTTACCTTTAACATTTATATCTATGATGTACCCATAATCAAATTGCGTCTGTCAGACTTGTTGTACAGTGCTGTCTTGATGGCTCAGAGCCATTTGTTGAGGTGATTATCTTTCTTCTAGGATTTTGCACTATCACTACTTTCATGAGTCAAGGTTGCATCCGTGGATATTGGATGTCTGTGATGATCTATTGGGTTAGACATCTATTTTGTTGACAATGTCATCTTTTCTTATTTGCAGTTGCTTTAAAATAAGCCTCAGTATCTGTTAAGTCTTCAAATGCTTCATTCATGTCTTAGGGAATATTTGACTTTTAAATCTTTAGTTTTCACTTGCTTTTAATAATCAATTTGTCAATGTCTTCCTGAGTTGTCATTGAAAAAGATTTTTGAGAGATTGAAGATCTTTAATTATCTCTTTATTAACTATGAGTATAGTGTATCTCTCTTATGATTTAGATATGACCCTCTGTATCTTTTTAAAAATAAAGTCTACTTGTAACATCATCATGCCTATTTTTATAAATTGTCTATTTTAATATTCACTATTACAATTTTGTTAGACTAGGTAGACCAGAGAAACAAATTCATATATATATGAATTTCTATATATATATATATATATTGAAAGAGCTTTATATACAAAAGCAGTTGAATATTGAGAAAATGTCCCAGATCAAATCCATAAGTCCGAAATGAGCCCATATGTCCAATACAAATCTATAAAGTTATTTTCAGACTCACGAAACACATGCAATGGTTCCGATGCAGGACGATCACAGGCCAGTGGGTATAAAGTGTTTGGATCCTGTGTTAGTCTTGGTAGACTAGAGAAACAAATCCATGGACACACATATGTGTATAAGAAAGAGATTTATATACAAGAGCAATTGAACATTGAGAAAACATGCCAATCTAGTCCAGATCAAGTCCCTAAGTCCTATATTAGCCCATATGTCCAACACCAATCTATAAAGTCCTTGCTTCTTCTTATACATTTTTATTAAATTGATAATAATGGAAATCCTTTCTTTGTGCCTGATGTTAGTGAGAGAATTTTCAATGATTCATTTAGGGTGTTTGCTGTACATTTTTAAAGAAAATTTTTCTCATATTAAGGACATTTTCTTCTCTTGCAATGAACTTTGATTATTAGTGAATGTTAAATTCTATCAATCTTTTTCTCCAAATAAATTGAGATATTTACATGATTTCCCTTATCTAATTAATGTGATAAATTATAATGATTACTTTTCTTTTTTTGTTTTTTTTTATAACATTAAGACAATGATATTTTAATATTATCACATCAATTTTTGTACCAGAACACTTAGAACATACATTGATCAATAACTGTGGATTCCTGTCCTGGTGGTGTACTGGTTATGCATTGGGCTGCGATCCCCAAGGCCAGCAATTTGAAACCACCACCCAGTGTCAATTCTACTCCCCCAAACAGTTACAGCCTCAGAAACTCAGGGGCGGCTCTGCCCTGTCCTGTGAGGTCACTATGAGTTGGCATTGACTTGATGGTGATGCATTTTGGTTTCGGTTTGGTATAAGATGGTAGTAATCATGTGCAGAGTCGCTACCTTGAGGCATCACGAATCTTGTCAAAGGAGTAGTAAATCATACTTTGTTTGCTATTTTGAAGGTAGAAAAGTAGGAGCTTTAAAATTGTCCTAAAGCACTAAAGGAACTAATGAGGAATCTCAATTTTCCAAGAATCCAAAGTAGAGATTTTAATATAGATTTCAAAGGTTAGAGAATATATTTTTTTATAATTTTGAAAAATATATTTTGACCTCATTAAAAGTAGTATATATTCTTCCCTCCTTTTTCTTTTTCTTTTTTTTAAAACATTTTATTAGGGGCTCATACAACTGTTATCGCAATCCATACACACATCAATTGTGTAAAGCGCATTTGTACATCATTCTCAAA
>NW_022103915.1:24894976-24927455 GCF_000313985.2 Echinops telfairi
TAGGCTCATAGATCTATTTCCCCATCCTCATATAATTTCCTTTTTTTTAAACACACATTTGGTATCATCCTGATATGATGATCCTTTCACAGAAAGGATTATTTACAGTTTATGTTGATACAAAGTTCATTGTTGCAAATACAAATGTCAAGAATGTAGAGGCATTATATACCAAATTGGTACACTGGCTAGCAATGGATATGTAACAAAAGCAGAAAAATAAAGTTTTACACTCTAAAAAAAAAAACAAAACAATTTCCAAATACAAAAATGTAATTTTTTTTCAAAATGGGTTTCCAGATATACATATATATGAAATTCTGCTGCACACAGTGGGTCACAAAGCAAAACTGCTCCTTAGCATGTTTCATCTGGAAAACCCACAGGGCGCTCCTTGAATCCAATCAAAAGTAGGTGTGCAAACTGCCCCCCATGCTGGTGAAACCCTGTAGCCTGATGCTGGCTGAAGGAGAGAGGAAAGAAAAGTATAAATCCCTACTTGCTTATTTAAATATGACACCCCCCCTCTGACCCTACCCTTAAGGTTTACAAGAAAACCTGATAGCTAAAGAAATGCACCGCCCCACGCCTTGGGCCCTTGAGGGTTTCTCACTGGAGCATCTGTAAGAAATGGGTAATGCGGTGACTGAAACTCGTCACCGAGGTCCTGTCCGACTTTCACCCCAGGATACAGAGAATGGGATACATTTATACATGCTGGTATCTAAAACTCCCATCGAGTTCTTAAAGAGCATCCTCCCTCACCCACTCAAGTTATAGAATTTTCAAGCCTCATCCGTCTGAATTTGCCTTCCATATACTACATCATTCACAAAGAAACACTGTTAGGGGAACATCCCCATTTGCAAGGCGAGGCCCTAGGATCTGCAAAGGCAGCAGTCCTCCAGGGGCATGAGACTTGTATTTTCCATAACAGGTATGCTCTTCGCTTACTTTGGGGGTAAGGCAGGGAGAGGTGGAGGGGTGCTAGCGTTTTGCCCAGTGAAACTGCTTACCTGCTCCTCACAATTACAAAGATTGCCAGCCTCTTAGCCCGAGACACTCACCAGTCAGTCTGCACTTGAACTATTAGCACTGTCAGCTTCCTCTTAAGAAATGACAATTCAAGGGTAAATTTCCTCACTCACTGAAACTCCCTCAGTTAAAAAAAAAAAAAAGAAGCAATACACTTAACCAGAAGGAGGGGCAGAAATGCATATCTCTGGAAACAGGACTGGCCCCATCTACTTTCAGTCCACCCAACTTCTTGTCCTCATTTTCGCATGACTGTGAAAAAGAACCTCAGCCGAAGCCCTTGACTTGCTGGTACAAGCGTTGGGGCAGGGCTTGTGTCCCTTTACTTTGAAAAGGGAGTGGTTTTGATGCCAAGAGCAGGAAGGCTCCAGCAGCTTTGCCCATATGCTTTCACAAATGATGCTTGCCTTAAAAAACAATAATAAACACATGCCCGTATTTGTTTGCACATGCATTTTCTTTGCGGGATGGGCAGATATGGATTGCTGCCTGAGTGTACTAGAAACGAAAGCTAACGAACTTTCCCTTAGTAACAGGAAGACATCTGGCACGGGCGCTCTGGGAGGTGATGACACTTATTTCTGTGTGCTCCGAAAGCAGGGTCCTCATTTTTGACCCTAAGTGAATGGTGTAGAAGTCTGGAGATGCTCATGTGACCTATGGTATTGCTCAAGATAACAACTATGTATGTGATTTGAAGATAAAGCATAGCCAAAGAGAAATTTCTGGGAGTCCCAATTGCTCAAGTGGTGCCCTTTCTACTTTAATAAATACTCATTTCTGTTGTAGATTTTTTAAAAATTCGTTGTGTGCTTATGTATTTATTCCATTATTTTGAAAATAAGCAGACAATCTGTTTCATGAGCTTTTATTTCTCTTAAGATCATGTTATATCATGACAACTGGGAGCCTCAAAGACTAAACATCACTTAGTTTTATCTGCTATAAAAAGAACAGCAATATTTTCAGGGGTACAAAGAGGGGAAATGTTTCTCCTTTGATCTTTCTATGAATCTATTCCTCTTTACATCCTCTTTTAAATCACCCAGGGCTTTAAAAATATGCCTGTTGGCCACTTAAAGTAATGAAACTGCTAAGGTGTCATGCAAGCACGTCGCTTCTGCGTGCACCAGATACATATATGAATATAGCTGCCTTGACTGCACACCTGCCCCTTGAGCGTCAGAGTAATCCATGCAAATCAGGGATTGGCTTTGAAATCCTTCTTCCCAGAAACGTAGGGTAAGAACTCTTGAAGAGATATGGAACATGAGCAAGCTGTCCTTTAAAGAGATCAGCCACAACATTGACTCATTTAAAATAAAATCTCTTTTGTTCTTTTAAAGAAATCCAGTGCCTTATGAAATAAGGAATCCTCGTTGGCTTGCCATATGGCGTCATTCTTTTCTTTAAAATAAGACCAATGGAAATGAGATGTTCATTCTGTGCTTTCTTTCTTAACATGTCCTATTTAATTTAAATTTGTTTATTAATACTTGCTTTTAAAATAGTGGTTCCCACCTGGGAGTGATTTAATCTCCCAGGGGACATTTAATAATGTCAGGAGAGATTTTTGTTTGTCACATCTGAAATGGGACAGCAATTGGCATCTAGTGCAGCGGTTCTCAACCTTTGGGTCATGACCCCTTTGAGGGTTGAACAACCCTTTCACAGTGGTCGCCCAATTCATCACAGTAGCAAAATGACAGTTATGAAGTAGCAACGAAAATAATTTTATGGTTGGGGGGATCGCCACACATGAGGAACTGTATTAAAGGGGCACAGCATTGGGAAGGTTGAGAACCACTGATCTAGTGGCTAGAAATGAGGCACGCTGCTGAATATCTAATAGTGCACAGGTTGAACCCCTTAAATGAGGAACTACGCAGCCCAGAAGGTCAATGGTGCAGCGTTTGACAAACCCTGGTCTGAGAAAGAAGAGTAGAGTGTTCTTGATGACATGTTGAAAAGTTTTGCAGACACTTGAAAATGAAAACTTTTTTTTTCAAAAGCTACCAACTCCTTTGTGTCATTGTTCTGAAAATATACACAAAAAGCATGCAACACATGGACAGTTCATTGACAACAGCTCTAGACTGAACCTGGTAACAGCATTCTCCCTAACTCTGCCCATATTTTTATGGCAGCTAACTTAAACTCTCTGCCTCTTAATATATCCCCCTGTGTTTCAGAGTTACTATTGTCCATTGCATTTTTTTGTTCCAGGGGAATCTTATTTCTTAAATGAGCAAATTTTTTGTTTCAAGATGCCTTTATGGGATAGTTTTGGTTAAAGGTTTAAAAGTTGCTTCCAGGCAATAGATTTAGGAGTTCCATGGTCTCAGTGTAGTTAGTAAGTCTGATGTCCAATAAGAATTTGAAGTTATGGTCTGAATGTTTTCTCCTTCTTTTGATCAAGATCCATTTATTATGCCCTTGGTCAAAATGGATGTACTTGCATAACATCCACTTCTGCCGGTCTCAGGCCAGACGAGTTAGTAAGTCGTGGGAACACACAGCACTTCATTTTCTTTCTCCTTCTCCTCTGGGTCCCAAGCAACGGGGACCAACTGCTGTATTTCGGGTGGCCACTCATCCCAGGCTCACTTCTCTTATGCCATTTTAAATGATGGATTATCAACTCATTGGAATTGGCTGAAATTGGCTGAATGCAATTTTTATTTTTACCAACAAAGAAAAAGGAGGTGGAGCAGAGAGTCTCTTTTCTGTTGAGTATCTTAGGATAAAGTAGTCTAGTTTCTGTTTCCGAGTAGTCAGGTGAATCTAAAAGCTGCCAGAACTCAGAATAAGTAAGCGCATCTGTAATATTCATTTATTTTTAAAAAATCAGTTTATTGAGCTATGATTAACACTGTATATAATTCAATAGTTAATTCATATTAAGAAGGGTTGTGCAATCATCATTGCAATCAACTTTGGAACATTTTCTTCCTTCTTGGGACCATTGGTGTTGACGTCTCATTTCCCCCTGTCATGCCCCCAGTTAATAGTTATTACATGTAATATTTCTTTCTTTCAACACATATTCTAGAAGTCACGGTATCCCCTGTATTTACTATTATGTAAAACTTTAGTCTGCCATCACTTAGGAAATGCTTGATGTTTCAGTTAGTTTTATACAACCCTATGAATTAAGTTCTCATTCTAGCAGGCCAAAAAAACATTGCACAATTTTTAGTCATTCGATTTGGATGATTGAAAGTAACTTCATGGAAATGATAGGAATGTGTCTCAAATATAAAATTGCTGTTAATATTAGAGGAATTTTGACTGAAGTAAGAGATTTTTAAGTTAAAGAGATGTTATTAATTTTGAAGTTCACAGAAATCACACCCACCATTTCCATGCATTTCTTAGTTTTTCCATAGAGTTTTATTTTGAAAGCATTTAATGTTTTGTATTTGAGACCATTTCTGAGTTTTACCATCAGGATGGATAGCACGGGAAGTTAGAACGGCAACCCAAACACCAGAAATTGGTCCTGAAAAATAACTGTTACTCAGTCTGTAGAATTGAACAATGATGTGCAGTTACTTAGAATATGGATTCCCCTGTCATAGAGGATAAAAGTAAAGGCATTACCTGTTCCTGCAAAAGTAATGGCTGATTTATAAATTAGAAAGGATTATTTTCTGACAGATCATCAAATTGAACCTTATTACTCAAGGAAATACTTCCATTATCTTTCAACTTGCGACAGAACAGGATTATTTAACTTATGTATGATAATTTGGACATTTGTTTGTTACCAGTGTAATTAGTTTCTTCTGGCTGTTTTAACAAATTACCACAATCGGAGCATTTAAACCAACAGCAATTTATTCCCTCACAATGCTGGAAGCCAGAAAACCAAAAATCAGTCTTGCTGAGCCAAATTCACAGTGTCTAAAGGGCCAGCTAGGAGCCCTGAAGGTGCGCTGTTTACATTTGGGCTGCTAACTGAACATCAGCAGCTCAAAGCTCCCAGCTGTTCCCCTGGAGAAGGATGAGGTTTTCTACTCAGGCTCAGAAACTGAGAGGGCAGTTCAACCTTGCCTTACAGGGTTGCTATGAGTCAGAGTCTATTTGATGACAGTGACTTAAAAAATATATTATTTTGGTTTATATGGCCATCTTCCATCCAAACGCTCTAGGAGTGAATTCTTCGTTGCATCTTCCTGGTTCTGGTGACAGACGGCATTCCTGGGCGGTGACCACATCACTCATCTTCAAGCTAAACAACTCTCAGTCTTCACATTGTCTTCTCTGATGTGTACCTGTATGTCTGTCTCAAAACTCTCTTTGCCTCCCACTTACAAAGAAACATCTGATTGGGTGTTAATGCCCTCCCAGAAAATCCTGGAAAACTCCACTAATCTCAAAATCCTTAATTGAATTACATACACAATAGGTTTTGCTAAATAAAGAATCATGTGTAGATTCCAGGAATTAGAAACTGCTATCAGTCGGCAGGCTATTTTTCTCAGCCTACCACACAGGTAAACAAATGGGTCATTGGTATACCTCCAACATTAGGATCCTGTGATGCAGTGATTGTGATTTGGCAATTTGCTTGCCCGTCCCCTGAATCTTGGTTTCTTATTTACATTTACACTTATGCTATAGAGTTAGTCTGAAGATTACATGAGCTAATACCATTAAAGCATTTAGAAGAAGGACTAATAAAATAGCAATTCCAAGTTAGTTTCAGCTATCATTATTGTTGGTGCTGCTCCGGTTGGTATCGTTATTATATGAGAGTGATTATGTGGGGAGGGAATTTGATACTTGCTTGGGGCCCTGTCATATGATCTTCATTTTTTTCAATTACTGTATTTGTGTTTGGAAAATGTAATGAAGGCGGGTCACAGGAGTAAAGTAGTAACTTGAAGTTTAAAAATTGATTTAATCTGTTTTGTGGGGTTTATTTAAGTTTGTCTACAAGAGAGACAGATTAAGGCAGCCTCCAAAATTGAGAAATAAAAAAAGAAACCAAGTCCTATAAAAGTTCCTGTTAATAATAATAATAGCCTTACTAGTCACAGAAATATACTATTCTCACAGAAAAGATATTACACTATACTCTAAAAATGTTTGACTTACCTGTTCATACTTTTATAAGTAAAATTATAGGTTGTAACTGAAATCCTGCTGAAATGAGTACTATCCTTACATAACACTAGACATTTAATATTGATATACCCTTTAAACTTTAAATTGTCCCCATTTATATCTATCTTATCATTAATATAGTATAAGCATCTCTAATACTTTAATGAGAAAAATGCAAGTTTACAAAACAGTGTTTTGTAAATATTAACATTCGAGGGTTTTACAAATATGGACATTCTAGTTCTACCACCCATCTTCAATGTGACCCTTTCAAGAAAGTTCTTATTCGTTGATAGGAGATATGATTTCTCTTAGGCAATTATATTACACCAGTAACACAGTCATTGACAAGTCAGACTAAATATATATAGGATTTAGGTTTTTCCTTCATGATTAGTATGATTAAAAATAAAATGTCAAATAATAGCCTGCTGGATAGACTAACAGAAAATGATACTTCTATTTTTCTCTGCTTATCTCACCAAGACCTAACCAAATGCAATGACAATCTGGAGACCTTGCTCCATTTGAAAGGCTATTGGGTTGGACCACATGGAATTGCTGTGTTTGTAGGTCAAAAAGGTTGAATGTGCTGTTTTCAGGTGGCACAAAGTAAAGTAATATCCTTGTAACTAGGAAGCTCAATTTTCAGTTATTGAATGAAAGTAGTTAGAGGAAGCATTCACCTATATAAGGGAATTTTTTACTTTTTAAAGTTATTTATTTTATTCCAGTAAATATAAACTAAGACCTTTTTCACGTCTTGTACTTCAATGTCAGTGATTATGGGAACATACATTATTAGAGCAGGAAATGAGCAAAAGAAATGCACCCCGGGGAAAGCTAGGTAAATAGAAAACTATGAAAAATGCAGATTGTTGCAAACTTTGCAATCATTTCTGTTTGACAATGTTTATCTCTTTAAATGTTTATCTCACCCATTTTTATTCCATTTTTATGTGTCTCATAAAGTTGGATATCACTCAATGTTGAGCTCCTTGGTGTCTCAACACGGGGAGCAGCTTGCCTTGCCATTTTTATATACTGTAGGAAAGAAAGTCATTTTCATTTATTGAGATTTATTATTGGAATATGTTTTTCAATATAGCAAAGCACACCAACAAAATTTAATGTACATGCATATGCAAGCACACTGTCCTGGTATAGTATTGGGTGAAATTTTACACCTTCTGTTGAGGAAAATGCAGAGAATCAAATAGACACACACATTTCTTCTCTCTCACCACCCCCACCCCCCTCCTTAGTGATCAGCAATATAAGGAAAGGTAATACCATTTTCTACAAAACTCTCCAAAATATCCATTCATCACTTTTTGGCCTGGGGGGTGCTCTGGAATGGTAAGTAGTTTGACAAGATGCCAGATCTCTCATAAAAGAGATTATTACCTGTGGGGAATATTTGATGATTCAACGAAGGGGAGTGACTTGGGGGAATAATACACACAGACCTATTATTATGAATTTCACGGACACGTTGAGGTTTATATTCATCTGGTATGTAATTTAGGGGGGGCAGTAAATTGCATGATTTTTTTATATCAGTTAAATCTCTAGGTAAGTTAATATTAAAAAAAAATACAAAACTGCCATTGGCCACAGCCATGAATTCTTACCATTTCCCTTTGTTCTGCCGGAAGGTAGGGTTCTTCTGACCTAGTTGGCAATTACATGCAATACCTCATAGTCCACTGCATCTTGAGATAATGCAAATGAGTAAACTGGGACTATCTCATAACTTAGAAAGCAATCTCCCTCTGAGTCATCATGTGTACTGTGTACCATTAAAAATGAATGCATAAAAGGAAATGACTATGGTTCAGTAATTTATGAAAAATGTTACCGTTTTATTTTCTATGCTTTCAAACACACACACACACACACACTTATTAGTGTAGCACAAAGGTACTCAGATGCAAGATTGAATTCTCGCTCATAAATGATGAGGATTAATTTTAGTTTTCATTTATTTCTTAGCTATTTGACAGATAAGGGTCATAAAGAGAGCCAAAAGGTAGATATAAAAGAAGAAATCAAGTAGCTAGCTAATTTATATGATGATTTTTGGTGGGCAGAATAGTATAAATGATCTGGGAAAATAAAAATAAATCTTGCTTTAAATTTCCTTTAAAATTATGTGGGAAGTGAAAAAGTAAGTAGGGATGATAAAGATGAATTATTGACCGTGAATTCCTACTTGTGTAGGTGGATGATGGCAATTTCTTAAACCCTTCTTTCTACTTTTCATTTGTTTGATTTTTTTTTCATAATGAAACATTTCTAATAAGCCAGGGTAATACCATTTCTCAGAAGGAACTCACTCTCAATGAGAAAACAAAAATATTCATGGACCACAGTCTCTGTATTGCATAGCTGTTTCCTGGTTCCACAAAATCTGGATTTCTACACCTTTGTTGAGTGGGAACATATAATTTCCAAGAAACAAATAACCTGAGGTCTCTTACTCTCCTGTGCTACATCCTGTCAGAGTGATTTTGTAATGAGAGGATAAAGGTAATGACCATCAGGAAACACTGAGGTAAGATTGCAGGGAGCTGAAAGAATGGGAATTTGGATAAAACTGGCTCTGAGTTCAAAGTTCCTACAGGTCCCCTCCCCACTGTTTGTTTGTTTTTTGCCCTTGGCAATATAAACACACAGATGTCTACAATATTTTTAGCTATTTATCTAGAAATTACATGTTTGGGGTGAGGTACCTGGAGAACCACGAAACAAGTAATGGATCTACGGGTGCTGCTATTGCTGTCATGGCTTTCCAGTGCCACGTAGCTGCAGCATTCAAATGCTTGGTTTCTTTCTGTGAGTAAACCTTTTCTTGACGTTTTATAATAGTGGCCTCCTGTAATATTTGTCCTATTGTGATTGACTAATTTCACTCAGCATGAGGACGACCTCCATGTTCACCTGGGCTATGAGGTGTTTTGCAGATGCATTATTGTTCTTTAACCTTGTGTAATATTCCATTGTGTGTACGTAGCATGGCTGGTGTATCTGTTTATCTTGTGACAGCACTTAGGTTGTTTCCACCTTTTTTCTATTGTGAGTTGTGCTGCTATGGTCATGAGTGTGCATATCGCTGTCCATGTCATGTGTGTGTCTCTAGGGTACATACCTACAGTAGTAGTGAGATTACTGTGTCATATGATATGCTATGTCTAACTTGTTAAACCATTTTGTTCTCTAAACCTTCACACAATCACAATAACCAGGTTAGAAATCAATAAATAGAGTACTGTTTAAAATTTAAAAAGAAAGGGTGAGGAAGATGTACCAGGGTTCTTCTTGTTCTTTCTGACAGAATATGTCAATAACTTTAAATAAACTTTCATTTTGTTTATCTGTAGCAACTTTATGTTTATCCAAGGAAGATTGTCCATTCATAAGTAACTTATACTTCAAAGTAAAAAAAAATTATACAAGTTTAAATCACTTTATTGGGGGCTCGTACAACTCTTATCACAATCCATCCATCCATCCATTGTGCCCAGCACATTTGTACATTTGTTGCCACCATCATTTTCAAGACATTTTCTTTCCACTTGAGCCTTTGGTATCAGCTCTTTTAACAAGCTCTTTTAACACAGAGTTATGATAAAACACTACTAACATAGATGCATAGCAAACCTTCATTTTAAATGTGTTCCATTATCAAATAACACATTTCTGAATTTGATTTATAATACATTATTTACTTGATCCTGTGCACTTTCTTGACCCTTATCACGTGTTGAATTGTCTAGTCCTCTCTCTGTGCTTTGTATGCTGCAGGTCTGTTTGTTGTATGCCAATCTGGGGAGAAGTAGAGCCCCACATTCCTTAGAAGTAAGAATGGAGAGATGTGACTTACATACTTGTGGTATGTAAGTTGTCATGTCTGACATGTTGTCTGACACGTTGTCAGAGAGACAACTTTGTGTTGCCTTCTTTACTTTTACATAATCTGTCTCCCCTTACTGGACACCTGTTTTGTTTGTTTGTTTGTTTGTTTTTGAGATGAGGGACCATTTTCAATATCCAGCTCTATGTCTGTTTCTTTGTAGTTTTTAAGAAATGTGTGTTCCAAGGGAATGAATGCCTAAATAAATCGATAACTTACAATGTTTTTATTTTGCATGCCTTTTAGTCAATTTTACACTGTAATAAATTATCTTTTGGCCTCTTCCTGTCTCTTTCTGAACAAATCCCATATCCTTTGGGCTCAAAGTATCTTCTGACTCTTAATTTTCAAGGTTTTGCCATCTGCCCATTATAGGTTGTTGGTCTTCTGCATCTTTCGCGTCCCTCCACTTTTCTAGCATTTAACGTCTATTATGAAGAAAACAGTGAAACCTGATATAAGAGGCACTGCCCCCCCCAATATCTTCCTGTCGGTCATTCTTTTATATCCAGTCCTGCCTTCCATCTTTTTACTTTACCACTTGGCTTCCCCAACTTCCTCCACTGCATTAACTAAAAAGAAGAGTTTTTCTCTCATCTGAGAACACAAATAGTCTTTGGTAGATCTTTTAGGATCCATAGTTATGAGGTTCCAGGTTAGTATGAATAAAACAATCTCTTAAAAAGAGTGTAAAACAAAAGCACAAATATTGCCATGCTGTAGATTTTGTTGAAGTTTCAGTGAGACAAACAGTATCGTTTACAATGCCATTGGTTTCCCTTACATACTACTGAACGATTTTCTGCTTCGTTCTGGTCCGGGAAATTTAGGAGAACAATTATTGTCCTGGGTCAAGGGATACTTGAGCAGCTCTTCTTCTTTTTTTCTAAGATGATTGAATGATCTGAATAATCTAGTCCAGAAGCATATGTCTTCAGAAGACTTTGAATCAGATTTGGAGTTATGTATGGGTAGAGATTTAGATTGAGTATTATCTTTTTTTTAAAAAACATTTGATTAGGGGCTCATACAACTGTTATCACAATCCATACACACATCAATTGTGTAAAGCGCATTTGTACATCATTCTCAAAACATTTTCTCTCCACTTAAACCCCCGGCATTAGGTCCTCATTTTTCCCCTCCCTCCCCGCTCCCCCCTCCCTCATGAGCCCTTGATAGTTTATAAATTGTTATTTTGTCATATCTTGCCCTGTCCGACATCTCCCTTCACCCACTTTTCTGTTGTCCATCCCCCAGGGAGGAGGTCACATATAGTTCCTTGTAATCAGTTCCCTCTATACAGGGAATCCAGGGCGGATGAGCCCTACAGGACCAGTGGTGTGAGTGGCGAAACAGGGAGGGTAGAGGGAGAGTGGGTGAGTATTATCTTTTTATGTAGGAAAATTTGCCAAAACCTTAAATCAGATTAAGAAGGAGGTTTGGATGAGGGATATCATCACTGATGTCAGATAGATCTTAGCTGAGTCCAGAGAATACCAGAATTTATCAGTGTTTTATGGACTAGGTAAAGATAGTCATCTGTGTGGGTTATAATACATCGTGGATAACATCTTGAAGAATGGGAATTGAAGAATACTTCATTCTGTTCATGTTAAACCTGTCCCTATAACAAGAGCAATGGAAAGTAAGGTGATAACTATGGGGTTTAAAACCAGGAAAGGTGTAAGGGTGGAATCCTTTCACTATATTTATTCAATCTTTATGTTGAGCAATCCATAAACCCAAGCAAGACTAATTAGGAATATTACTTAACCATCTGTGATAGGCAGATGACAAAAGTTTGAAATGTGAGTAGGACCTGGGGCATTGGCTAAGGAGTCTTTTCCGTTTCAGCGGGCAAGGTTTTGTCATCTGCCCTTCACAGGTTGCTAGTCTTTCTGTGCTAGATCCTGGTGTCTTGGTCTTTTTTTTAACAGTCCGGTTTATGGATTATTTGCTCGGCGGAAAGATGAAATCCCTTCAGGATGAATTACAACTGAAAATAAAAAAAGCAAGAATCCTCTTAATTGACCCAATAAGCAACAATCTGATATACAGAGAACATATTGAAATTGTCAAGGATTTCCTTTTACCCGGAACCGCCATCAATGCCCATGGAAGCAGCAAACAAGAAATCAAATGATATTACATGGGGCAAATCAGCTGCAAAAGACCTCTGTCAAGTGTTCCAAAGCAAAGATAACCTTTTGAGGCTTTAGGTGTAGTTCTCACAAGCCAGGTGTTTTTCAGCAAGCCTCACAGAAACACTGCAAAGCATGACGAAGAGAGACCCGAGAAAGATTGATGCCTTTGAATGATGGTGTCGAGGGAGAATGGCTAATGAACTGCCAGAAGCAAGAACAAATCTGTCTTGTAGGAAGTATGACTAGAATGCTCCTTAGAAGCAAGATTGGGCAAGACTTTAATCTTAGGGATTTGGGATATGTTGTTAGGAGAGACCAGACTTTGAAGAAAGACATCCTGCTGGGTCAAACAGAGGGTCAGCAAAAGAGAGCATGACCTTTGCTGAGTTGGATGGGCACAGAAGCCGCAACATGTTATTCAAACATAGGAAAGATTGAGAGGATGGTGCGGGACTGGGCAATATGTAGTTCCGTATCAGGTAGGGACCCTGTGTGTCAGAATGGTTTCAACAGCACTAAGAAGAACAGCACAACTCACTCTCCATTCCTAATACCTCCAATTACAGACCATCCTTCCTGGGTCTTTCTTACTAAGGATCATTTCAATCAAGGTGGGTGGAATTGGTTGGCTCAGATCTGGTCTTTAAAAACTTTTCCAAAGCAGGTGTGATCAGGGTAATTCATTGACCGATGCAATTTGAATAAACCTATCCATTCAAACGGCTTTTTAATTTTGAGTACTTTTTGAACCTGGCTCCATTTTTTTCTAAATCTAACTACATTCCCAATTAACATGGGATAGAAAACATCGGAAGAGTTTTTTTCTTCTTTTTATGTCCATTTTAAAGATAGGAAAATCAAGACCCTGATTTGCTTCTGATCACACAGGCCTGCTGTATGGCTCCAGAAACAGAAACTGTGTCTTAAGATTCTGCTCCAAGGAGACATCACTTGACAGGAAGTCAATGCCAAATTGCTAAGTAAATTGGCATTATTTAACCTGGATTGGGAAGCAACCGAGATCTTTTCCCTGAGGAGTCTGAAGTTTTAGGATCTGTGTTTTACTTAGCTCATTCCTGATGCAAAAGGCATCGAGTGCGTTGGTCTTATTTGGGGAAGGTAGATTTAGAGGTTTTCTAACATGATACAAAATTCTCCAGAGAAAGCAAAGTATATGCCTAGTCAGGAATTAGTTTACATATCTATTTTGAAAATAATCATTTAGCTAAGTGGTTGTGCCTTGATAAAAGACCTTTAGTGTCCATTTAATAAATGAGGCTGGATTTAAACAGAGATTTGAATTTCATGCCTTGTATTTCTTCCCAGGAAGACCTGCTAATCCTTCCCCACCAAGCACCTCTTAGAGAAACATAAGGATTCACTTAATCTGACAAAACAAAATTAGTCCTCCAAATTGAAATGAAAACAGAGCAATGATTTATGAATATGGGGTTCTGTCAGTTTTTCTTATTGGGTGGTTTTATGCATGTGGTATACGTTAACTTATTCTAAACCATTATGTTTAATAGCACCAGGGATTTGAGAAAGGTTTTAAGAGTTTACCTTATTAATTGTCCTCTCCGCAACCCTGCCTTGAGATTAAGTCCACTGGTAACATTTTCATCGCTTCCCTTGGCAACATACTTCATTGTATAATCACCTCATTGCCAGTATTTTATCCCCATATCAAACCTTCATTTTGTATAGTACAGTTAATTCTGTTTGCTTCACTAAGGTTGAAATAGAGTATCCAGTTTATTTCCTCTATGCATTGATGTGTACTGATTCCTAAGAGAGGGGGTGTGGCGTCCTTTATGCTCAGTAGGAACAAATTACAGCATTACCTCTGGTCTGACAGGAACCAGCTTGCATCCTAATGTATTTTGTCATGGGCTGTGTTCGTGTACTCATCATATGTGTGAAGTGAGGTATAAGTGATTTTTTTGGAGCTTCCGTAAAAGTGTTTTATTTTAAAATGTTAGAATCATCCAGTGGTTTCGTAGGAGCTTTGGGATTCAAAAAAGCTGTCTCAAAGATGACTTTCAACCAGCAGCAGCAACTGTCTCCCTTGACTTTGGTCTTTTCCATTGGGTTAAGGATTTAAGAGGAGTGAACAGATTGGCTCAAATTTTCAAAAAAGAGTCATTTATATCCTCTGGGGGAAAAGGTCCCACCACATAGAACTTTATCACTTAACTTCATCTATCTACCCTTCCCTGCCCGCCCCATAGTAGCTCTAAAAGGTTAATAAACTATTCTCAAAACAAAGTAACAGTCAGAGAGCCTCAGGTTCCTGGTGAGGTTAGGGTAGCTGGGGGCAGGGCTGGGCCATCATTTCACTCTAGACCAGGTCAGTAGCAAATGAAGGCTGTTGTCTCCTCACAGCTGCTGTGTGGCCTGCGTGGAATGAGGTGATGGCTTCCATCCAGTTGCTGGCCAGCTGTCTTCCTCACAACAAGGACCACCACAGTTGGCATTACTTGGCTCTCAGGCTGGCAGCCTCTGCAGGCAGTTCATTGACTCCTCGTCTCTTCTCTCCCTTCCTCTTTCTTCTCGCCTTCATTTATGTTTGCTTCCCCCTCCTTAGATCATTTCCCTTTTTCTTTCCTTCCTCCATTTTCCCTGGGGTGGCCTGAAGAGAGAGGAGAGAGAGAGAGAGAGAGAGCGCAGTGGCAGCTGCTAAGGGCAAAACATTCTCCTTCAGGGCCATTAAGGGACATGCAGAACCAGTGTTGAGACAGAATGCTCAGACATCCCACAGAGCCAGCGTCCTCGGCCCCAGCCCTTGGTTGCTTTGCTTAAGGTATGTTGAAATGAACTCTAGGTTTCTTTCATCCGTGGAGCTTCTCTTTGGAGCACAAGGCAAGGAACAGGCTATGTTTGCAGAATGGATGGACAAACAGGGAATTTTGAGGTATTCAGCGGCTGTGCTCCAAACCCTTCAGCACTAGCCATGCACAGAGACAAGCAGGTGTAACCAGGGGAGGGGGGCCATGCGTCTTTGGGATTCCTTCCTCTGATGAGAGGTGAATTGTTTCTGGAGATCCGGAGAGCAATCACCTTCTTCAACCCCCAGTCGGGACACTCAGCCTGACCCGCCATTTCTGGATTGAAAAATTGTATTTGTTTGAACACCTTTTAATGAAGGAAAATGAAACCCTCATTTTTATTGTTCATTTAACATACATGCACTGGAAGGAATACAATTCGATGACACTAAGACTGTCAGAAAGCCTGCAGCATGTGTGTTTATCCCACAGAATTCTCTAGAAGCTCTTTTGCTCATTCACAATAGGGCAAGGAGGTCGTAGTGATGGCTGTCATCCTTGAAATTTCTGGTTTATCTGCTTTCGGTTGATTGAACTCCATTTTCTTAATTTCAATTAAGAATTAAAAAAGTAGACTAAAGGAAGTCTTGCCATTCCTACAACCATGGTTTTCCCAAGCAGAAGGCAATGTTAGGACTTGTTCTTTTATTATGAGAAGAGAAATAAAATTGAAACAATTCATAAGGCTTCTGGACTTTTCTTTTATTCTCCATGCATTTGACCTAGGCTGCCTTTCATAGGAATTAAGCCCTGCGTGCATCATTTTATATGGAAAACTCAAGCCATGGTCCACACATTGGTTTACATTTAACTCATTGCAATGTTGATTACAAAAATACCTTCATGACCAAGAATCTAAGCTCTTCAAATGATCTAGGAACATGAGCTCCAATGATACAAAGAAGCGAAGTCCCAGAAAACCTATGAAATTTAGAAGGTAAGAGAAAGGAAAAGTGCTTTTTGTGAGGGTTTTGTTTCCTGTAGAGTTCACCAGGACCACTAAGACAGTCATGAAGGAAAGAGGTGAAGTTCAGAGTTGGGGAAAATATCCCAGCACCAGCTCTGATTCTGTAACCTTGGGGATCCACTTTCTTTTGTCTGTGTGATGGGACTAATCATACTCAAGGTTGTCTTTATTTAATGGACGTAAATATTCAGAGTGCTAAATATTCATAATAATAAGCACCTGTGAACAAGATACACACACACAGATATGGCTTTGGAGAAACACTATTTCTAGAATGGACAAATGGTCTAATTATCAGCTCAAAGAATGTTTTCTTAATTGAACCATTTAGAAAGGATGCTAGAGTTTTTGGAAGAACAATACCAGGTGTCCTATCTGTTCTCATCTGGATTCTGAGGGGGAAAAGAAGCCAGGAAAGGAGTTCGTGGTACGGCTGCAATGGAGTCACAATTCTGACCGACAATGGGATATGATTTGAAGTCTGCCTTTCCGAGTAAATGGATTCATCTTCTACTGGCCCATTTCTACTGTGTGACAAGTATACCTCCTGCCTGACAGGTCTGAGGGAGAATGCGCCTACAGCTGCAGAGGTCTCTCTCCCTCTGAAAATCCCTGACTTGACAAACAGGGCAGAATCAGTATCTGAAAAGGGGCGTGATTTTCAGAATTAGAAATTTGTTGTCATTGTTGACAGGGCCTTCGTCTAGCACTATAGCTTCTCCATTGGCATTTAAAATATATTATTGCCTCTTTCACTTTTTCCCCCCCATAAGAACATTGATGCATCCCATAAGGACATTAGTGATATGGAGAAAATGGAGTACATGAATATTATGTATACATTAGCAATGTCCTTTGTCCAACCATATATTCTAATTGTAGGAAAAAATCATTTTCATATGCTTTATATGAGTTTTTCTTAGTTCTAAAGTCTTTGAAGAAAATGTATTATTCGTGCTCGGTGCCATTGATTCAGGTTCAACTCAGCCACGCTACAAACAACAGCATGACTGACACGCTGTCTAGTCCTATGCGGGCCTCACGATCCCTGCCATGTTTGACCCATTATTACAGCCATTGGTGTCAAGCCATTTCATTAGGATCTTTCTCTTTGTTTTTTCTCCAACCCTCTATTTTACCAAGCTTCATGGCAGTCCTTCATTCGGGACTGGTCCCTCTTAATAACATGCCCAAAGTATGTGAAATGAAGTCTTGCCAGCCTTGATTCTAAGGAGCATCCTCGCAGTACTTCTTCAATGCTGAATTTATTTTTTCTTCTGGCAATCCATGGTATATTCAATATTCAAAGACATTAGTTTATTGTCAGTCGTCTTTCCTCATTGTTGAACTTCCCCATGCATTCAGGACAGTGAAAGTCCAATGGCTTGGATCAGGTGCACCCGATTTCTCAAGCAGACATCTCTGTTTGTTAATATACTACATGAGTCTTTTGCAGCAGACTTACCCAAGGCAATTTGTCAGTTGATTCTAGTATGTTCTTTCATTCTTACTGCTGCTTTTATGAGTGTTGATTATATAAAACTTTCAATGATTGTTGATCCAAGTAAAATAACTACCTCAGTCTTTTCTCTGATGGTCATGATGACTCATATTAGTCTAGTTGTGAGAAGTGTTGCTTTCTTTATGTTAAAGTGTAGTCTATACTGAAGGTTGTAGTCTCGGTCAAATTTCATAGGTGTTTGACACAATGGCTGTTTGAGTGGATTGTGATAAGAGATGTAAGAGCCCCCAATGAAATGATTTGTTTTAAATTCAGAGGCATTTAGGTCCACTTCACTTTCAACAAGCAAGCTGTGTCATCTGCTGTCCTACGCTTTCAACCAAGATCCATCTGACATCAGCAATGGTCTCCATCAATCTGTTTCCTCTTCTGGATGTGACTTGCATTTCTGTCAGCTCCCTGTAGATATATTGCATCAGCCATGTATAAAATTATCTTCAGCAGAGTTTTACTTGCATGTGAAATTATATTATTGTCCTATAGTTTCCATAGCCCTTGGGTCCCATTTCAATGGAATAGGCATACACAAAGGGGCTTCAAAATGTCCATGGGAAAAATACCTTTTCTTTTAATTTCATTTTTTCCCTTGAACTTTTGGAATCACTTCTATGAAACGCTGCCAGACAGTTGGCCAGGTAGCTTTCTTGCAGATTTCTTGCCCAAGACAAGTAAATCCTCTCAAGGTTTCACAGATTTGTTGAAATATCTCAGTTGGTATCCAGCGGTGGGGGTTATGTCCATGAGAGTCATACCCAGACCTGTGGAGTTGTAGAATTTCAGGGCAGCCCTGTCACATATTGTATAGGAATGGTGCCCCCTAGCGTGCAGCAATGTAGAGGCTCTCTCTCTCTGTCCCACCGATTCATTCATTCAGTACCTCCTCACTTAGCTTACCATGTATGAGATATTGTTCTCAGTGCTGGGCAGAGAACAGAGACCAAAGGGGACAAGAACCCCTGGCTTCAGGGAACTTAAAGATCTTTACTTTCAATTATTAAATTAAAAAAATTAAAAAAGGAAGAAAAGCCAAAAAGGACCATGCCAGCCAAGCAAAATTCATTAGCATGCAGAATTTGGCTCCTGGGCCCGCCAATTAATGACCCTGCTCTATGCTTTTAAATTATGTCTGTAACCTTGGGGCTTTTAACCACAGGGACAAAGTACAGCAATGTACTGACCACAGGTTTGCATCCACAGCTTAGCTCATGCTCAATTCAATGAGAGCTTTGTATACACAGAAAAATCAGTTAATTAATTTTCAATTAAAATTTTATACTCCCAACCCAGTATCTGTACTTGTCACTCCTTCTTCCAAGAAAACTTAATTCCTCGAGGTGGTCTGCTACGTGAGGGTGGAAAGCTAGGATGCAGTGGGGTAATGGCATTCGGTCAAAACTTTGTCTGTCTGGCTCCTTGTCCCGGACACTGATGGGAGAGGGAGACCATGGAGTGAGGGTCAAATTGAACCAACTCAAAGTGTTATCTAAGCATCTAGAAATTTAATTAATTTCTGGGGTCATGTAAAAATGAGGATTCCCTAAAGGATTAGAGCTCTAAATGATTTTGCTAACAGAAGTAGGGGAGGTACAGCATTCACAAACCTCTCCTACAAAGAATTTATTTCTCAGTCTATTGGTATCTTACTGAATTTCAATGGAATGTCTGCATAGACTCAAAATAGAGCTAAAAGAAGGTTTCTAGTCACCTAGGTACTGCTATGTCTGGAGGATTTTTTCCCCTTTTTGCACTGGAAGCTTCAGTAAAAAGGAAGAGAACTTGTATTAAGTTACTGCAAGAAGCTTTCCAGAAATGCTAGAATGGTGCTCAAGTCATTTAAAAGTTTTCCTCCCACCCCCCTCTGCCTTTTCTTAAATAAGATCATGACTCAAAAATATTTAAAGAACCGAGGTCACCAATCGAATGAAGGGAGAGTCTCAGTCTAAAGGTATAAACACTGCAGGTCAGTATGCACACATCCCCCTATACACAGCAAAGGGATCTGTTCTTTTCCACACTCCTCCTAAGTGAACAACAATAATCATCAGAAGAGGGGGGAGGAACTTAATCTTCACATTATATTCAAGTACATTTCTCAAAGTTTGGGAGCATTTCCTAAGAGCTGTCAAAGGTATTATTATTATTATTTTCTTCTCTCTCTTTCTCTTTAAATCACAAAGCAAAATTCCACTGTCTCTACACCCCCGCCCTCCCCGTTCTTAAAAAAAAAAAGTTGTTGAGTTTTGCTTTTCTATTCACCGCAGTCCTGGCCAAAGTAAAGCCCTCGTTCTCAATGACGTCAAGATCTTTACCAAGATTAGGCTTTCGTTTCTCTGTTGCAGCAATTAGCCAGGGAAGGTATAAAAGGCTTCAGGGAGCCTCACTGGCTGCAGAGAGGCAGTCTGCACCACAGACAGATAGCAGGACGGGAAAGCCAGAGGGAGGGAGGAAGGAAGAGCCAGCCGTTCCTGGGGCAGTGAGAGGGTGAGACAGGCTGGGCGGAGACAGAAAGTGTGTGTGAAACGGAGTCAAGAAAGAAAAAAAGAAAAAGAAAAAAAAGCCCTTAAAGTACATTTTGTAAACTGGAAATTTCAGAAACAAGCTACATTTAAAGAACATAGAGGCAATGAAAAGCTAAAGAAAAATTTGCCATCTTTGCCACCGTCTCTCTCATAGGTGCTTGGAACTGAAAGTAGAACTATTTGTCTTGAACGGACTCAGGGAGGGATAACTGGATTAGGGACAGGCACGCCGGTTGTTGCGTGTGTGTGTGTTTTGTTTTGTTTTTTCTTCTAAAAAAACAAAACATCTAAAGTCCCGAAGCAAAAAAAAAAAGGCAGCCGCTCCGAATTGAATGAATTGATGGGTACACTCCAACTACTGGGCCAGAGAGACTGAGCATGGTCTTGCCATTGCTGCTTCTTTGAAAGAAGAGACAACTCGGGTTTCCTTTTAATTTAGTTTTTCTCCTTCTCCACCCCCATCACCCCCCCTTACCTCCCCCCACCCCCTCGATTGCCACCCCCCTTTTAAATAAGAGGGTGAAGGGGAGCCAGCACGCACAAGGGAACTGATTCAGGAGGCAGAGAAGATGGGCATCCTGAGCGTAGACTTGCTGATCACGCTGCAGATTCTGCCAGTTTTTTTCTCCAACTGCCTCTTCCTGGCGCTCTATGACTCAGTCCTTCTGCTCAAGCACGTGATGCTGCTGTTGAGCCGCTCCAAGTCCACTCGCGGAGAGTGGCGGCGCATGCTGACCTCAGAGGGACTGCGCTGCGTCTGGAAGAGTTTCCTCCTTGATGCCTACAAACAGGTGAGCTGGGCTGTTCGGCTGACGCCTGGTTCCCAGGCCACCAAGGTCCAGTGGGGAACAGTGGGAACTGGAGGCCACCAGGAACACTGGGGTGAGAACTGGGGACCTTCATCTGGGAGCCTGCTGGCTCTGCTGCAGAGGGAGCCAGCGGTGTGTCCTTCCAACACCTGCCATGTGGGTTAGGTCTGGGATGACAGATTAAACCATTATGAGAGAGAGAGAGAGGAAGAGAGAGAGAGCAAGATCTCGGTAATGACGGTCATGCATGTCTGTCTGTAATTCGGGTAGTAAGAGGATATTTGTGCTACTGGAATCACTTGGGGGGATGCCAGGAAATGTATGGCTAGGGGGATAGAGCCACTGTATTGATTCCACTGTTGTCATCCAGGGGAATTTTGAGGGTTGGCGGGGTGTGAGCCAAGGCGCCTGGGAAAAGGCTGTTCTTTCCAGGAGACAGACACTGCCCAGAAAGCTGGACTCCAAACTTCCAGGGAGTTAAGAATGTGGTTATAACCTGTGTATTTGGCATCACAGTTGCTTCGTTTCTGGTAGAGATAAGAGTTAATGTGAACCAAGTGCTGATGTGGATTTGAACCCGGTTACCCGGCTAACTGGCATTCAGTGAGTAGAGACCAGGGAGCTGGCTGTCAGAAACTCAGACTTCAGAAGAGAAGCCAAAGAAGCTGTTGTTGCTCAAAAGAAAAATCAGCTGTTATGGAAAGAACAGAAGGGTCGATGGTGCCTTACACTCTCAAGGGTGGTCGTTCTACGAGTGCTTGAGAACTGGGGCAGGAGATTCGTGTACCTGCAGAGATAAGAGTTCCCAGTAGCTGTTCCCTCAAAGCTGGAGGTTGCTGATCTTTGTTTCTAGGTGAACAGGGCTGAAGCTGCAGCCTTTCCATTGTGTGGAGATATCGGGGGAACATCTTCACCCTAGATCTTAAGGGGCCGAGAGCACCTTGCGGGCACAGGTTATCTGTTGGCCTCCTTCCCGACTGCTGTCTGACTCCTGAAGTTTCCTGGACTGGAGGGACTAACTTACTTAGCAAATGCTGCGAGCAAAGCCGATCATCTGGGTTTAACCTCACAGTGTTCGGGGCTTTGCTCCGGGTGCCAGGGAAAGGAGGCCAGAGGAAGGTGGGAGAGATGTTCAATGAAGAAGGGTAGTGTAGGCAGGCATGGCCACCACCACCACTGTTAGAGGAAGTCACTTCTACCTCATGGAGACTCATGGAGAGAGCATTGTACTCTAATAGGGCTTTCACTGGCTGATTTCAGGGAAACTCAAAAGAGGTGAGATACAGAGCATCCTCTATAAAGAAATATTAGAAAAATCAAGCAAAATGCACCAAGAAAGAAAAAGAAGTAACTTTTAGACATAAGAAAAATTCAGGGTAGTGTTGTTCTACTGAAAATCAATGAAGTGTCTAAGAAGAAAAGATCGACTTTGAATTGGAAAGTTTTCCTACAATACATGTTCCTATTCTTGAGAGTGAGCTTCAGGGCATTTGTAGTTGGGATCCCAAAGACATGTGAATAACACAAGCTCTTATTCGTAAGTACATATTGGTTAATAAGAAGATTAACCAATGCTCACCTTTCTAACAGAAAACGCATGCCCGTCTGGGGACGGTAGTGGGAGATATTGAGAGCACCACTTTCATGCCACAAGTGTATACATTCCATGGGACAACTGTCTGTCTTGTGTTCCGGGTGGGGATTTAGAGGGCAGATAGGTATGTGTGCACACAAGTGTTCTGGTGGTGAAATGGTTAAGCCTCCAGCTGCTAATCAAACATTCCTAGTTGTAACCGATCCAGGGACTCTAGGGGAGAGGACTTGAAGGTCTGCTATCTGTTCCCATAAAGGTGATGTTCTAGAAAACCCTGACGAGCAGTGCCACTGGGATCCATCGGAGTCAAAGCCCAACGATGACAAGGCATACATCAGTATGTCGGGCATATGACTGATGGGGAGACTTCTCTGCCTTAATGGGCATTTTATGTGCTTGGGTGTTGGTTTCTTTTTGTGAAAAATTGTCCTAAGACAGTGTCATAAGACAATGACTCTGGCTTATGAGGAAAAATCGTTTCCCGGGAAAGTTTGACGTACATGTCTACATACATGTCATCTGTCCCGCAAGCAGTCAGGACAGTAATGTTCCCACCAAAGTTAGATGGGCTTGTTGCCCTCTCCTCAGCAGTTCAGTGAAGCAAGAAAAGAAAACCCAGCAAGAAACCTCCGTAGTAAACATTGTTATGTATTTCTGTTAATAAACGTACCGTGTTTCATTGTGTTGCAATATTTTATTGTTCATCTTCCTGGAATTGGGAAGGATGAGTGATTTGTTCTCGCCTTTTGACTATGGTTTGTATATTCCGTTGATGATGTCATTATGCTTGCTCTTAATGGTTTCAGGGGTCCTCAAACTATAGCCGGCGGGACATTGATCCGGCCCGCCAGGTGTTTTTACCCCATTTGTTTTTTTACTTCAAAATAATATATGTGCAGTGTACATAGGAGTTTTTTCATAGGTTTTTTTTTAAAGACTATAGTCCGGCCCTCCAACGGGTCTGAGGGACATTGAACTAGCCCCCTGTTTTAAAAAGTTTGAGGACCCCTGGATAGCCCCCACGAGAAGATGCATCAAGGACTCATGTATTCAGAGACAAGACCGCCCTGGGTGTGCAAGAGATGGACACAGGGTAGATATAGCTTGCACTGATTTTTGGTTTCCCTCTATCTCCAAGTATGTCAAGGGTGGTGGTAGCTTGTGGTGCCATGCGAGGCTCACTCACACCCTCTGAAACAGGTTGAACTATTTCCTGATAGTTCTTGTCATCTGTGGCACTGTCTCTGGGCGTTGCCATTGCTAGAGATACATTGGAAGAGATTCCTTTTGAAATTACATCACAGTATTTCATAATCCTGACTTGCATTATTCTAGCGCTGGCACCCTCGAAGCAAAGTTGGCCAAGGATGTGGGGTGTGTGTACATGTGATACAGTAAAGCAAGCCATTTAAAACGCTCCTTGTCATCGACTGTCGGGTCACTTAGACAGAGATTCAGAGAAAGTAGAATCAAAGAATTATCTCTCATAAGAAGTAACAAAGACTTTTTTTTAAACGAGTAAGCTGAAACAAAGGTGCATTTGTTAGAATGCTAAACGGGATTGGAAATTAACTGTATAGAGAAGCTTTGAAGGAGAATTTGGGTTCAGTTAGAAGAAATCCCACACATAATTTTGATTGAAAGAAGGTCTGAAGAAACTTGTGAATGATTGAGAGGTGAATAACAGATATTTGTGATTTAAGTTTCCTTAGTCAAGATCATGCTTCTGAAACACTGCCTCCTTATGCTGGTGCCCAGTGACTCTTAGTATGCAACCAGTATGCAAACTGCCCTGTCTGGGAGCCTGGCTCCTGCCTAGATGAAGTGTAGAGCACAGGATAGATGCTGACAAGTAGTTTAGTTTCTGCACACAGAATATTGCGGTGGCACAGAACACATATTCGTTTAAACATGTAATTTTGGTTTTGAAAGGGTCTCTTTAACATTCCCCTCCTCCTCTTCAGTCACCTCAAGCCTCCAGACGCTACTTTCTACAATAGAAAACGGCCCTTTTCAGAGAGAAGCAGTCCCAAGAGTACACAGAGAAGGCCACAGCCAGAGCCTGTCCAATACGTGGGTGAAACACTGGGAAATGATGGGGCTTGCAGCTAGATTTTCAAGGCGCAGATCTGAACAACAGCAACTGAAAGGGAATTGAGCACAGACCAAAGCCTCGGTTGGTTGGTCCCTAGCCATTCCACTCAGATTTACTTGGCTCATCTCACTGTAAATTGCTTACCAATGACCTAGCCATGTTTGTATGGCTGGTCAGAATGTCAAAGAATTTGAAGATTCCTGGTAACTAATTAGGCCATTTCTTGGCTTTAGATAGACAGGAATACGTATAAAACTTCTTCTGCTGCACACTTAGCTCCAATTCCTTTATCATTACTTTACTTTCTATCTATCGTGAGATGAGGTGATATTATGGTGTCTAAAAGCCTTTCTCAGGCTGAGGAAAAGAAAACAAAGTCAGAAGTCTCTATTCTATTTTCTGCTCCTACTTGATGAACAACTCGTTCTTTTTCCTCCTTTGCCCTGCATTCCACGATCCACATGCTCAGGCAGTACTATCCTTTAGTCTCATTCACTGGACGCCGTCAGTACAAGGAGTCCATCCGCCAGGCAGTCAAATGTATATACTTGCAATATATTTATGCTCATGCTCATATTCACAACTATAGCTAGAGCAACACTTGAGCTTGTCCTACTGATGGCCCCTGCTGTGAAAATGTGAGCCTTTAATTTATCATTGTCCTTTGCTGGTGTTGTGCTGATGCTATTACAAAAACACAAGAAAGGCCAACTGTAAGAGTGTGCAGATGAGAACGATAAAAGTCCATGATGACGATATCACATTTTATGTGTGTCCTTTCTGATCCTTGTAAAATAAAAGGAACCTTTGGGAACATTGGAACTTCAAGGCCAATGATGCTTGAATTTTAGTGGAAATGATGCTGCTTGTGTTTGGGCATTAAATACCGGGCAGGGTTCTCTTTAGAGCAGCAAGTGCTGGCAGGGAAAGAGGTACCGACCTAATTACTCTTCCACAAGAGTAAAAAATGCCTTTTGAATGCCTCTTTGGCAAATATGTCTCATTAAGGACAAAACCCAAACACAACCCCTCTAAGAAGGAGAAATTAAGATGATAGGTAACTTGTGGCCAGGAGACTTTCTGTGCCACTGTGGGAAATTAAAACAAAGTTCGGGAGTACCAGGGGATACCTTGTTTTTGTTGAGCCTCTTTCCTGCAGCCTAAATGTTATTATGGGACCAACTTTATTTTCTTCATCATTTTGGCTCTTTGTCAAGGAATGCTTTGCTCCTGGGGACAGCAAGGAATCTTCCATCATTGAAGACAATGATGAGTCTCCTATTCCATCTCTGCAGGGTGCATTTCAGAGCCAACCAAGAAATCCTCCCTTTGAAACTCTGGTCAAAGGAGAAATTGGATGTTCATGGTGATCAAATGAGAAGATGGAACATGCACACTAATACCCTTTGAAAGGATTGGCTTTAGATTTTTAGTTTAAAGAAAGCCACCATTCTTAATTTGTTTATTGATTACTGCTAAATTGTCTATTGATTACTAAAATATTTTGTTGATTGATTGCTACTAAATTGTCTTCTATCAGAGATGAACAAATTGTGTGTGTGTGTGTGTGTGTGTGTGTGTGTGTGTGTGTGTGTGTAGAGCCCTGTTGGTGCAGCAATGAAGTGACAGGCTGCTGACCGAAAGGTCATTTCTTCCAACCCACCGGCCACTGTATCGGAGAAACCTGTGGCGGCCTGTTTTTGCCAGGATTCAGCGCCTTGGAAACTCGAGGGAGCAGTTCTATTCAGTCTTTTAGGGTCATGATGACTTGGAACCAATGCAGCAGCAATAAGTTTAAATTTTATATTTTAACAGATGGTGCTTGAAGAAGCAGATACCTGGTCTACTCACACATAGGCTTATGATTGTGTGTGTGTGTATTCCCTCTCCATTTTATTATTAGGATATAGATGCATTGTCTCATGAATAAGGATATTCATTTATGGCATTCCAGTCTGCAGTCAAATCCCTGGGCTGCTCAAGAAAAAAAAGAGAATTGGCCACATTTGTTTTTATGCACTGACCTCCAGAGATCGTCAGAATCAGAGAGAATGATGGATGTTGATTATGGTAGGAATTCCCAGGAGGATGCTAGGACTCGTGTTTCTAAATTATCTGTCCCCATGCACTAAAAAAATGACTATATTTATAGCAAGTAAAGGTTAGTGTTCAGTGTAAAGCACTTTGCTGACTCCTACTTAAAATGATAACAACTACTATTTGTTCAATGATTCATTAAAGGTTTTTTTAAAGATTTTTCAACAAAATGTGAACGACCCCCATACATTTGCATTTTTTCACTTCTAAGTTTTAAACTTAGAATGATAATGAGGTACTTACCTTAAATTTTCTATGACAAACCAGTCTGTTTGTATTTTGGAAAGAATTCTGTTGCTAAACCGTGCCCTGTCCCTAGAGAAAGTGTAATACGCTTTACCTTTCCAAGAAAAGTAACTGCAGGTAATCAGAGAGTCAACTGTGACTGAGCCATGTATTAGATTATTCAGGCCGGTGAATCAGGAATAGTACAAGGATCAACTGATCTGCTAATATTAGAGTTCAGAGGTCATGGCCTGTTAAACATGATCACTCACAGGTCTCAAAAATCACTCCCCAAAGCAGATGAGTATATTGACCTGCTCAGACTCACTCCATCGAGCCGATGCCGCCTCAGTGCACCCCTCTAAGAAGGGATCGAGCTGCCCTCCTGTCAGTCCTTGAGACTTCAAGTGTTGGTGGGAGTAGAAAGTCTCCTCTTTCTCCTGTGGAGTGGCTGGTGATTTCGAACTACTGACCTGAGATTAGTAGCCCAATGAATAACCACTGTTCTACCTGGGCTACAATCCTTTATTTCTACAACCCAGACATAGTTTTCTCCCTAGATGGGCTACTTACTTAATAAGAATTGGCTGCAGGAGTAAATTAATTCATAATCATCTGTCACCAGCCTTCAGAACTTATCACAATATCCCGGCAAACACAGCACAGCAGTGCTTTAAAAAAATGGCTTTCCTCACATCATTATTGCTATTTTAAAAGTGGGTATTTAAAGAGAAGATGATAATGGTATCAACAACCTAAATTTATAAGGAACTTCAAAAAGAACCCATAGATTAAAAGGCTTAGAGCATTTTGAAGTGCTCTCTTAAAATGTTTAACTATTTCAACCCCTTGGATATGAATGAAGCTCATATTAAAATATCCACTTAAAATTAGTGTATTAGATTTCTCTGCTCTTATTAGCAAACTAACCAAGAAAAATTAATAGTAGTGGAATAAACTACCCCCCACCCCAGTGGTGACTGAAAGTCAAGTGCTCTAATTTAAATCATACCAAGAGCTGATTTTTCCAAGAACAACACATTTTTAATGTTGAAAAGAAAGCCAATAAGCATTATTTTCAGCCAGGGTTCTAAACTGGTCCATTCTGGTTTGACCCCTACTGAGAATTTCCTTTCCACCCCAGGTACATTGACTCATACAGTATAGTTTTTAAAAGAACTCCAGATATTTTCTGTGTATCCATCCGGGTTATGGAAGGGTCACCTGAGCATCTTTTTAAACTGTAAGCTCCGATTGAGTATATTTGGAGTGGAAATACCAATTCTCTGTAGGCGGTTGAACCAGAATGAACTGCTTCATAGCCCTGCTTCTAACTAGCCCTGCTAGGATTTTTCTGAAGCGAGAACAGACTTTAATTCTTTCTCACTAGTTAAAATGAGTTATGGATTAATGTGAGATAGAAGCTTCTGATTAAAAACCCTTGAGTGTATTTTATCAGTTTGGATTGTAGAGTCTTTAGCAATTCACTTCTAATTGACTTCAATTAACAGCAGTGTTATATATGGGTGCATTTACATGAGGAAATAAGTTGATCCTGTTGGTAGTGTTCTGTAATATTAAACATGTTGTATAAAAATCAATTGTACTGCTGTAAGTTGTTCCTGTTACTGGTTTTGATAAACCATTCTAGAAAGAGATCCAAATGTGTTCACTCAAACTGAAGTAATTGGCTCTTTTATGTTGCCTGCTTTTTATTATCAATTTACAGATCCAAATGCCCACAAACTTTTCTCCAATTTACAGTCAACTATTTAAACCATGGGCAATGGGGGCACACAGAACCATCTTCTTCTATACCTCTTTGGCTGGAGTATTTTAGGATTCAGAGGAGCTTTTAGTTGGGAAATCAGAAGTTGCTAATAAGCTATGTGGAGTTTCAGGGTAGCCCAAGTGGGTCAGCACTTGAGTCCCAGCGGAAAGATGGGTGACTTGAACCTCCCCGGAGGCACTTCAGGAAAAGGGTCTGATGGTCTTTGTCTGAAAGGTCACATGTTGAAAACTCTCTAGAGTGGCTCCACTCTGCACACACTGGGTGGCCCTGGATGGAAATGGGCTTGAGAGCACATCATCACAAATAGACCCTACAATATACCTGTTTGCATGTGAACACAGACCCTTGAAAGTAGGATTCTGGAGTAACCAGGCATAGACATGAACAAGGGGGCTATCAAAGTCATGGAAAATGGAATGAAAGGATTAGAGGAATTTTAACATGAACTTTTTGAAGCCCCCTTGTATCTATTCATGTATATATTTATGAAAATGGCTAATTTTAATCATAATAACTGCCATAGTAAACCGTAGCAGAAGAATGCTCCAGGAAGAACACTATATTGAGGGGAGCTTATATCTCTCAGGAAAATATTCTGAAACATGGAATTTCCCAGGAGAACTTATCTTTCCCATAGTGAGTGGCATGTCATATTGAAAATGTATACCCATACAGTGGTTTTTGGCATACAGGGATATTATCCTGATGTTATCTCCCAGGGACAGTCTGAGGATTCAGTCACTTACTCTTTCCCTGCCATTGAGTTGATTTTGACTCATCTGGACCATAGAGGACAGAGTAGAACTGCCCCTGTGGGTTTCTGAAACTGTAACTATTTGGGGGAGTTGACAGCCTTATCTTTGTCCTGTGGCATGGCTGGTGGTTTTGAACTGCTGACCTTGTGGTTAGCAGCCCAACTTGTAGCCTGTTAGCCCTCCAGGACTTCTTCACTATATGAAGAAGATAGGCATAGACATTATTAATGTCATTTTACAGGTAGGAAAACTGAAGCTATGAGGAGGTTCATTGGGAATAGGCCTTCTGATAAATGGAAGACCCCAGGCTTTCTATCGCTTGTCAGGAATAGAGCATATCATCGTCTACTGGTTGAGCTGAAATGGGTTAGGATCATGTAAGAAAAAGATGGTTTGGCCTAAGTACTTTTGAATTCAGAAGTGGAATTCGTAAAAGAGCCACTCTGTCTCGAGCGATAATGTGTCTTAATGTGGACCATTCACTTTTAACTTTTAAAATGAAGTCAATTAATCATGTATTATATAATGTGTGCTAAGCATTGACAGCAAGGTCAAGATAGTAAAGAATACCAGCCTCAACTTAATTATGAAAAACATTAACTGCAGTGCCTTCAGTGATGAAAATAATTACCTTCCGTGGCTGGACAGAATGGAAAATACTTTTATTCTCTTTTGGAACATTCTTTACATTAGCTGTCAGGCTGCCTCTTTACTCAAATCAATATCTGTTTACCACATGCTCAGAAGGAAATACCACATTTGATAGTGCCAGTTGCATTTATTTGGAGGGAGTTGATGAGGCAATCTGTTTAATGTGCCATTCTCTCTTTCTCTCTGTTTTTTGTTTGCCTGTTTAACCGTCAGGTGAAATTAGGCGAAGATGCTCCTAATTCCGGCGTGGTACATGTCTCCAATTTTGAAGGAGGGGGCAATCGAGGACCCGGTGCCCAGGAGAAGACAGCTGATGGAGCCCAGTGCCACCTTCTTGACTTTGCCCGTGCCGAGCGCCCGCTGGTGGTCAACTTTGGCTCAGCCACTTGACCTCCTTTTACAAGTCAGCTGCCAGCCTTCAGCCAACTGGTGGAAGAGTTCTCCTCGGTGGCTGACTTCCTCTTGGTCTACATTGACGAGGCTCATCCTTCAGACGGTTGGGCGGTGCCTGGGGACTCCTCTTCGTCGTTTGAGGTGAAGAAGCACCGGAACCAGGAAGATCGGTGTGCAGCAGCCCACAGGCTCCTGGAGCGGTTCTCCTTGCCGCCCCAGTGCCTTGTGGTTGCTGACCGCATGGACAATAACGCCAACGTCGCCTATGGGGTGGCCTTTGAACGCGTGTGCATTGTGCAGAGCCAGAAGATCGCTTACCTGGGAGGAAAGGGCCCCTTCTGCTATAATCTCCAAGAAGTCCGGTGTTGGCTAGAGAAGAATTTCAGTAAGAGATGAACTCCAGAGTAGCTGGTCAAAGGTATAATTGTCATAGAGCTTATTATTTAAAAACAACAACCACAAAGAAAACATATGTAAAACAAAAAAAAAACGAAGACGTGAATTCAGTTGGATGCCCTCCAGCCGAAGGCCCATTGCATTCCGGAACGCCTGGAAAGTCCACGTTTGAGCACCAGTCATCTAAGGTCTCAGCCCTTCTCTCACAGCAGCCCCATCCCTCTCTTCCTAGTGAGCAGCCTTCCGTGACAAGAGCCCAAGATGGAGAGAAAGAAACCGTGGTTGAGCATGTGTTCGTTCTGCCTTGAGAAACTAGTGATCCAGCTGATGAAGGCTTTGGGATGAGAAGCCGGAAGGGGAAAAAAAACCCCGACAAACTGAATAACTCCTATGTTAGGAACGTTGCTGCCTAGGCTAGGAAGATGGATATTACCCCAGCTTTATTCGGCAAGGATGGAGCCCGACTGGGAAATCTCAAATAGTTACTTATAATGAGTCCTTGAGCTCGGGCCGTGTGGCCAGGACCTCGGTGTTTATTTAACGTGTTGGTGTATTTTCTGCTGCTCCAGTTTCCAGTATGCCAATTCCCTATGCCAGCCTACATGTCTAGAATTAACCAGTTTAGTTACAGAAACCTACAAGGATCCTTCAAGCCCGAGGTTTCGAATGATCGTCTAAGAACTGTGGGTTACTTGCTAGGCAGTTGGAGGAAGGGTTAGATTTACAAAGCAAGAAAGAGGCTGCAGAGATTAGAATGCCTCAGAGGGTTTCACCTGGAGACTGTTAAGAGTGGGCCTAATGTGTTAGCCCCAGAAATACACAAACATACCCACACCCAGAATAAGAAGTTCAACTAAAAATCGCATGAAGAATACAAATCTGGAACTGTGTTTGTTATGCCCTATATGCTCGAGTAGAAGCTGGCCTGAATATCAGCCAAGGCACCTAATTTTACCACAAAAACTGCATTCAAAATGTGCTCAAAAACTCGGCTTATACAGGTGTATACTCTTAGACTGAGAGAGAATGAGGATTTAAAGGGAAAAAAAAAAACCCCACACCTTTCCCATTTCTATTTATGGAACTAAGTTTTGAATTATGTATCTGGTTTGGTTATTACATCCCATGATACCTCTCAAAGGTAAATCCCGTGGGCCCAGTGGTGGGCCTCTATTCCACTCCATTCCTGAAACGATGAAGCGGCCTCACTCATTCCTGGTCTTAGTCTCTATAGCAATGCTTTCACTGAACGTTGAACTGGAATGTGTATATATACACAGGTATATATATATATCAGCTACTATGAGGGATGAGTACCATGGCTAGTCAGCTACTGCCCTATTTTTCCAGAAGAAAATTAGCTATATTGAATGGCAGGTACAAACAAGCAAGGATTTTTCCATTGCAAAAACGGAAAGAATACGTTAGTTTGGGATAATTGGCATCGGTAATTTGGAGGGCTTCGATGTAATAGCTCCCTCTATGGTGTGGAATTTGGTGCCATAGAATTCCACTAATATTTGAATTTGGACTTGGGTTTCCCTAAGGCCTGTTAACTGGCATCTAGACATCTAAGGTGTCTAGGGTGGCTGATTATATATATATATATATATATATATATATATA
>NW_022103915.1:24927608-24935058 GCF_000313985.2 Echinops telfairi
TATATCACTGTGCTTGAGTTATTGCTGATTCAGAGTGACCCTGTGAAGTCAATTGTGACTCATAGTGACCCTTTATATCCCCTCATGTTGTATAGAAGCCTTAGATGGCTAGACCTTAGTATCTATAGAGCCCTTTAAATGGAAGACACTATGGTTTTGATTTTACCTATAGGTAATATGTAAGGATCCTATCCTTCAAAAAAATGACCAGACCAACCCCTTTTGTGTCATGATTTTTTTTTAATTTGAGGATGCCATCAAAATTGTAGTCTGTGTTTGTATTGATGAGTACAGAGGTTCTGATGACCATTCTATTAGTAATTAAAACATACAGAAAAATGAATAGGTAGCTGAGAAAAATCTTCCCGTACTAGTTTCCTGAAATGAGGATGATCAAGCAGGAACTGTGTGAGCAATAACCAAAAGTTATTAATAATAGAAATAAAATCTGGAGTAAAATATCAGTCACTTCACTAGTTGGTTTATGGTTAAGCTAGTGAAGCGCCATTGATACTGATTTTTTTGTATGTAAACATCTAAATTCCAGTCTTTTTAAATTCCATAAATATGATCTGAACAGACACAAAGCTAACTTTGAAAACAGGCTGTTTTTATCTAACGGCTTGCTGGCAAATCATATTAGGAAGAGATTCTTTCAGATCCCCAAATTGTTACACAGTATACTAAGGGCTTATCAGGCTCCCCCTCCCTGATTTTTATCTTTAAACTGGTGTTGAGATTTATGTGGCCCTCTCAAGAAATCAAACGAAAAATTGGTGGCAGCACATTCACCACATTGTCCTTAAACTTCTCCTTTGTTCTAGGTGTAAATTGATGGAATAGGATGTCAGAGAAGTTGGTGGGGGGTTGAGATTTGGTGAAAGCCGTGTTAGTCTGATGAAGAAGGCGATGGAAAATCATTTCAAGACAGAGAAGCTTGTGTAAGCGGCTGTTCTCTTTGCTGAGAATATTCCAGTGGAGTAATGCAGCAGAGAAAGTAGGTAGGCACCCAAAGGCTTAGGCTAAATATCCAGGAGAAAGAAATGTGTAATCAAAGAAATAAGAGTTTTCTGGAAGACAGTCTAATGTAGGGTCAGTGGAAAAAGTGAGTTGACAAAGCTCAGAAGTTGTACAGCAGGTCGAATGGTTTGATATTATGTTTTGGTAAGCCTGTCATTCTATACCATAATCTTGGTGACAAAACTTTATGATTTCTTGTGAGGTATCTTTTTTGGATACATCACAAGAGCCCATAATTTGAGATAGAGAGGACTCAATGCTTTGCTGGGTGCTCAGAAAATTCATGAGATTGTCAATACCTACCCACTTACTCTGTTGTTCGGGCCTTCATAAAGTTTGTTCCTCGGAAACATAGTAGTTCTGTTCTCAAAAAGAAAAAATATATATATATACACATATTTACATATGTATATATATCTGCATATGTATATATAGTTATAGTACTTCTTAGTATTTAAATATTTCCGCCCATAAGCTATGTTTACAAGGAGCTATCAGTTTAACCTTTTAGACTGAATTAGCTTGCCTATTATTACTAGTTTCCAAGCAATTTTATATGTTATTATAGCATCTGGATTTACTCAAACATTTCATGTTTGGAAAATTTATGTCTTGGAACTATTCAAAACTATCTCTTTTTTTATTGCTTGGTGGAATCGACAATTACTTTCTTGAATGGGCATGAATGAAATGCCTGCAAAATAATGCAGAAGTGTTTAATACAGCTATTAAAATGTAACTGATCTCCTTACAGGCAGATTAGTAACTGTACTTTTGTTTTGTATAACTAAAATGATAGTCATTTAACTGATGTGGCTTTTGTATTCAAATTTTGGATCTTGGTCTTATGTCACCTTTTTAATAGAATATGCTTCTGGTTTTTGGTAATATCAACTTCTAAATAGCCTATTGACTTCTTCAAATATCCTATTTCAAATATTCATCAGGGAATGCTTATTCGCTGATCAAAAGGGAATAAAAACCTCATCTCATTAATTTTGCCTCAGTGCATTTCACTATGTAGGCTCTTAAATAAAACTTATGAAATATGGCGAAGTCATACAGGGGCCCTGCTTTGCATAAAATACCAGAGAAGCAGGTAAAAGGCAATATCAATGCCTTGGAGAAAATTCCTGGGTGGGCACAAGGTCCCCTCGATATACGTTATGGGTTTCTGTCCAGAGCAAGAGGAAAGCATCTATGTTTGGGGATTTCTGTTCTGTGAATTATAATTTGGGGTTCTGGACAACAACCCAATCTCTGAGGCTTGGTGGGGCTTGGGAGTGGGCTTAAATAAAGAATCCCAGATCTATTTCAAAGGGGGAAATGTAGCCAATGACTTCTGTCCCAATGATTTAGTGAAGACCATCGCCAGCATTTGAAGGATCCAAAACCATGCCTCATAGGCTTTTACTTCTAGGAGCATGGGGGGGGGGGAATATTACCAGACATCAGAACGAAAGTGTCTTCTGTTATATTCCAACCCCTTGTTCTCCACTGTACCTTAGAAATAGAAACCGAGTCTTCACAAGAGTCACCTGTACGAAGCTCCATTCTGGAATCAACACTTTCTTGCCAGCACCTTCCAGCCATCTTTATGAAAGAAAGAGACAGAGACAGGAAGAGTCGGGGAGTTTCTAACTAGAAGAACTAGTCCATGAAGGCCCTGAAATCAGGCTACTGACTTTGGGAAGAGAAGAAAGGATATTCTCACCACTGGAGGAGGGCTGCTGAATGTCGTGGAGTGAGTTTAGGATGAGCAAAGCCTTGGGGCATTTTGCTAGTCCCCTAGATTCTTGACAGTGCCAGAAGTCAAGGCTCAGACCTAACAGACCCTGTTCTGTTCCAAGGTGAGTCTGAACGAATAGAAAGCAAACTTGTACAGATATCCAAACAAGACAACTCATGCAAGTCGGGGCTTGCTGCCCATTTTGGGCAGCAGCATCACAGGGCCAGAGAGTTTATTTATTATTTACTGTGGAGCCTTCGAAGACCTAGCAGCTGTTTAATGAAGTCACTCTTTTGGCTCAACCTCCTTCCCCTCCACCCCGCCCCTCAAAAATTGTAGTTAGGACAAAGAGATAAACCCAGAAGATGGGGGTAGGGGTAAATACAATTCTTGCAAGACTTCTCCATACCATGTCAATGGCTGATATGATTTTTATGTGTGGCAGGACGGGGAAATGTAGAGACATAAATAGCCAGTACTTTGTAACCAAAGCCAGGCAAAGACTTGGGGGAGGGGATGTTGGCCAGTTTTATTTAGTTTTGCATCACATTGTCACTGGACTCTATCACTAGCCCACGTAATCGGGTCCCCGAAGGGGAGACCAGGATGTGCAGAGGCAACTAGTGTGCAAATGATAACTGCTGATGAAAGAGGCACCGACTCAGTTAGTGGTTGGATGTAGTCACACTGGTATGCCTCTCCCCATCCTTGTCTCTCTAGCAAGGAGAACCTTCGGGAAATGATGCTATGAGTACTGGGGGAATGTGGTGAGGATGCCTGTGTGTATTTCTTGGCTTCTCAGTTGAGCAGAAACAGAAATATGTTGGAGATTATGAGTAGAAAGAGTTATTATATTGGTGCTGAGTGGTATGTGTGTTTTTACAATCTGTTCTTGTATTTTAATAAACTGAATAAAAGAATAAAGAGACTCTTTGGGTCTATATGTCTATTTTTAAATTGCTCTCTAGACTTTGCCCCAGATTGGAACATACTCATGGTTGACAAGGGAAAGATAATCCATCATTCTAATATTTACTCCCCTTGGTATTCGTGGGCAAAAGAACCTGTGACGCCAGGTTATTTTAATCTCATACTGTGTGCCAGCATCTTCAAGGAAATCAAGACACTTTAAATTAAAGTCCTCAGACACTTTCCATATTAATGAACAAGGTACAAACGGAATTCATGGAAAAGGGCCCCGTTTAAGAGACTGTGGATTAAACCTTTGTTTGAGAATGTCTAAGTGAAATAAATAAACTTTACAGGCAGTTGCTTATAGCAATAGATAGAGTGGTGTGTTGTGTATAATTTTTTATAAGGCTGGGAGTGTATTCATATGAAAGGGGGAAAACATTTGAGCATATTTATGTTATATGTATATATATAATATATATATTCACAACATGATTAAATATATGCATTTTGGACCTGAAACCAGGCAACATAACCAAGTATCAGTGGCTCAGGAGACACTGGCCTTGCTCGTTATTTTCCATTTGCTGCTAGTTGCTATATTGTTTAATTTATTCTATGCAGATTAGGTTACTGAATAGAACACAGCTAGGGTCAGGCACATCTTCATCATCAAAGTGACAAGACTCAAGTTGCAATATTGAAAGATTCTAAAGGAAAATATTGAGTAACAGTGTATTAGATGGGGTTGTCTAGAGAAACAAATCCAGGGACACTGATATATATGTAAGAGGAAGCTTGGTATCAAGAAGTAATTATCTGTCAAACAAACTCTCAGCCCTATCCAGATCAAGCCCTAAGTATGACACTACTTAATAAATCTGACACTAGTCTATATCTAGTCCATCCCTCATCAGACTCATGCAGCCACACACAATGATGCAGACTGCTGAAAGATCAGAGGCCAGTGGTTGCAAAGTCTTGTAGATCCAATGGTGGTGGACACATTTCCAGGGCTCTGGCTGCCATCGATGTAGCTCGAAGTGGCTTGTCAACAGGAAGGCGAAGAAAAGAAAGAGAGGGGAGCTTCCCACAGGACCCTCCTTATGAGAAGGCCACGTGGACAAGGAGGTACCATCGGTCTATGACCTGATCAACAGGCTAGACTCCACCCCTTCACTCAATTTATCAAGTTGACATGAGATTGTGTAATGACCATGCACATGAAGCATCAAAAGGAGATTGAAAGAATGCATAGCGTCATTGTACCCAAAACAATTAGTTGATATTCCACCATTTCAGGAGGTAGGATATAAGCAAGATTTAATGGTACTGAAGAAGTTCAAACTGCACTGAAAACATTAACCAAAAAGAAAGATGTAGGAATTGAAAGAATACCAATCAAAACGTTTCAACAAACTGATGAAGCACTGGAAGCACTCACTCGTCTATGCCAGGATATTTGGAAGACAGCCACTGGCCAATTGCTTTGCTTCCTAGATCTTTCTTTTGTTTCCTTTTACCTTCCTCCTGCGCTCCCATCGTGCTCGCCCTTCTTCTGTCTCTTAGTAACTCCTCTCAGATTGCTATTGCTCCAATACCACCGGGATGTCTAAGTCCTCTTTGATGTTGCTTTTAATTCCCTGGTTGTTCCCCTGTCTATGGCATCGTTTGCTCACCACTCCCTTCCCCCACCTCCTCCTCTCCCCAAGTCATATTCTCCCCATAATATTTATAAATATAAATATAAATAAATATTTATAAATATTGTTAAGCATTTTCCCCCAATGGGCAGTTTCTCCTCCCAGTTTAATCACTAACAGAAATGTAATCACCTTCTCTGAGACATAGATACCCCTATCCTCTCATCTTGACTTAAATTTCCAATAAAGTTTGCTTGTAAGTCTTGTATGAGTGTCTGCTGATTTGTGGTGGTGTTAGCACCGTGTTAAATGGCAGCGTTGAATGGTTTCCTCCCTCTCCTCCCCCCTTGGTAAACTGACTCCTAGTGAGATGATATCTCTTCTGCGGAAGTGGTTTTTGTTTGTTTGTTTTTTAACATGTACATATAAAGAAGGTGGTATAGGGAGCCCTGTGGTGTAGTGGTTACAAATTGTGCTTCTTAATGTGGTCTGCTTTTTGAAACCGTTAGCTGCTCCCTGAAAGAAAGATGAGGCTTTCTACTCCCATAAGTGAGGAATCACTGAAGAAGCACCCCAGGTTGTCATGAAGCACCCCAGATCCAAAGATGACAATTATAAAATCCAAAGAGGGTAAAGAGAAAAGTGTCAGAGCTGAAATTAAGAACACCCAATTGGTAGAATTCTATGGAGGACAGGGGGAGTCCCAAACCCATCTGCAAAGTCTATAGTCAAATGAGGCACTGGCAGATCTGCTACAGCCAAAGCCAAGAGTCCAGAACAGCCCCACTAGCAGGCAGAGACCATGGTCATCTTGATTATCCTGGATGGAACTTGCTGCTTGGCCATTGACCTCCCTGCAGACATTACCTGAAGTTGTACTGGGTACACGCATCTCATAGTTGTTCCATGACAGAAATTTCTTCCTTGGCTTTTTGAATGTTACTGGAGATCTTCTTCCATGGACACATTGTATTTTTGTCTTTATACTGATAGGATCTTAACCTTCCCAAATTACTGTGATTTGTTGTCCATTGTTTTCTGTGGTGTTTCCTTGCTGTGAATCACTGGAGGAATGGAGGTACAGTGATAGTAACTGATACATGTGTTGTAGGGACTGCAGGGGTGAGGGATGGGTGATAGGGAGGGAAAGGGGATTTCAGGAGTAAATAATGAAGGCGAGAGAGGGGAGGTTGCAATAGAACTCATCGTGAATGCACAACTCATTTTAAAGACATTACGGCCATGAGGAGATGGAATGTTCTAAGATAGATGTGGTGGTAATTGTACAATTCCCCTTGATATGATTGAATGATTGAACTCTTCAGTTATATGATATGTAAATTATGTGCCAATAAAACTGTTGACAAAAAAAGACTTATGGTCTTGGAAACCCACAGGGGGCAGTTCTAGCCTACGTTGCCATGAGTCAGAACTGACTGGACGGCAGTGAGTTTGATTTTGATTTGTTTCAGATGGTTCATGGGCACTAGACAGGCTCTCTGCCTGGTTGCTTAGGAGACCAGATTAGAAGCTGAAGTGACCTGAGAGCAGAGGCCTGCCTTCTTCTTGTTACTTATTGTAGTGAACTCATACAATATGTGTCCTTTTCGGATTGACTAGCTTCACTCAGCATAATGGTTTCTAGGTTCATCCATATCATGAAATGTTTCATGGGTTCACTGCTGTATTTTTGGGATGCCTAGTATTACATTGCATGCACCAGAGTTTCTATATCCACTCTTCCTCTGATTAACATTTGGGCTGTTTCTAGCTTCTTACTATTGTGAATTGTATGATCTGTGCTGCCATGAACATGAGAGAACATACATCTCCTCATGTCCTGTCTCTTATTTCTTTGGTCTATATGCCCAGCAAAAGCATTGCTTGGTTGTATAGTAACGTCTGCTCCCACTTGTTTCAGGTACTGCCGTCACGGTTCCCTCAATGGCTGTACATATTTACAATCCACCAGCAGAGTATGAGATTTCCCATCCACCAGCAGTGTATGAGATTTCCCATCCACCGGCAGTGTATGAGATTTCCCATCCACCGGCAGTGTATGAGATTTCCCATCCACCGGCATTGTATGAGAGTTCCCATCCACCGGCAGTGTATGAGAGTTCCCATCCACCGGCAGTGTATGAGA
>NW_022103915.1:24935158-24998416 GCF_000313985.2 Echinops telfairi
TGTATGAGAGTTCCCATCCACCGGCAGTGTATGAGAGTTCCCATCCACCGGCAGTGTATGAGAGTTCCCATCCACCGGCAGTGTATGAGAGTTCCAATCCACCGGCAGTGTATGAGACTTCCCATCCACCGGCAGTGTATGAGATTTCCCGTCCACCGGCAGTGTATGAGACTTCCCATCTCTCGACACCCTCTCAAGCATTTGTGCTATCTGTTTGATCAGTCTTATTTTTTTTAATTGGCCTATCGTTGTGGGTGTCAAGTGATATCTCATCATTGTTTATGTCTGTATCTCCCAGATGAGTAGTAGTCTTGAGCATTTCTTCCTGTGCTCGTTCGTCATCCTTTGTGAATTGTCTTTCCTGTCCTTTGCCTACCTTTTAATTGGATTCTTTCTTTTCTTCCGGAGGTGTTACAGAATCCTACAGATTTTGGTAATTAATCCCTTGTCTGTTGTGTCTTTGCTAACGACCACCCCCCCACCCCCGTCAGTGGGCTTTTCTCTTTGGGTGAAGTCTTTGATGTGCGTAAGCATTTTATTTTAATAGGTCTCTGCCATCTAGTTTGCCTTCCACTGTAGGGGCTTCCTTTATTGTCTTTCTTGTCCATGTATGCCCTGCAATAGCGCCCTTAAGTGCGTCCCAATTTTCCCACTGATAATCTTTATATCTCTGGGGTCTACATTTTGGTCTCTAATCCATCATGATTTTGCTTTTGTGCATGGAGAGCAGTATGGTTCCTGTTGCTTTCTTTTGCACATGGAGATCCAATTTTTTTCCAGCCTCATTTGTGGAAGAGGTTGTCCTTTTCCCATTTAATGTATTTTGTTCCTTTGTCAAAAATCAGTTGTATTTTTGTGGGCGCCTTTATTTCTGGGTTTTCTATCCTGTTCCTTTGGTTTTTGTATCTATCATAGGATCATCATCAGGATGTTTTGACTAATGTGGCTGTGTAATAGGTTTTTAGATTGGATAATGCAAGGTTTTCTATTTTGTTCTTTTCGAGATGTCTTTTCCTTATCCTGGGCCTCTTCCTTCTTCATATGAGGTTGGTGGTTTTCCCATTTCTTTAAAGACTGAGGTTGGGATTTCTATCAGAATTTCCTTGTGTTTGTAGTATTGACAATTGCACAATATTAAATCTTCCTATCCAGGAACATGGGCATTCTTCCACTTATGTAGTCCTCTTTGGCTTCTTTGGAATTCACTGTTTGGGTTGGCCTTTGGCTATGAAGGCACCCTAACAAAAGCAAGACAAATGTGTTACTGAGAAAATTTATTGCAGCCATCTTCTGATTGTTGTTGTTGTTGTTGTCAGGTGCTACTGGCCCGGTTCCGATCCATAGTGACCATCTGCACAACAGAAAAAAACCACTGCCTGGTCCTACACCATCCTCCACATGGTTCCTATGTTTGAGCCTATAGTTGCAGCCACCGTGCCTACCCATTCTACTTTCCAAAGCATGATGTCCTTCTCAAGGGAATGGTTTCTCCTGACAACATCTTCAAAGTACGTGAGATGAATTCTCATTATCTTTTCCTCTAAGGAGCATTCTTGCTGCACTTCTCTCAAGACAGATTTGTTTTTAGTTTGGGGAGTCCATGAGATTTTCAATAGTTATTCTTTATTAAAATCTATTTTGGAAAAAGTAAGGTGAGAGTGCTCCTTAGAGAGAAGGATGGCAAAACTCCATCTTACATATTTTGGACATGTTGGACGTGAAAACCAGGAAGGCATTTAATGAGATGGACTGACAGTGGCTGCAACAATTGACCCAAGCATAGGAACAGCAAGCAGAGGATGGAGCAATGTTTCTCTTGTTGTGCATAGAATTTATGAGTCAGAACCAGTTCTTTATGGCACCCAACAAAGGATCCCAAATCATTAAATCGGAAAAGGACAAAACTGCACGATCCTGTGCCACGTACACCATTGTTCTTGTGCTTGGGTCCATTGGTACAGCCCCTGTATCAGTCCCTCTCTCTGAGGAACTTCTTATCCTTTACTGCCCCTCCACTTCACCAAGCAGCATGTTCTTCTCCAGGCACTGGGCTCTCCTGACATGGCCGAAGTCCACGAGACAAGGTCTTGCCATCTTACCTCTCATTAGGGCACTATTTCTTCCAATTGAGATAAATTTGTACTGTTGATATTCCTTTCCAGCAGTATAATTCAAATGCATCAGTTCTTCTTTCGTCTTCCTTATTCAATGCCTAACATTCACATTCACGTGGAGCAATTGAAAATACCATGGCTTGGGTCAGGTATACCTTAGTCCTCAAAGTGCCTTCTATAAACGGTTATGGATTAGACCCATAACCACACGATTAGCACTTCAAAATCATCAGAAACTCTGTGGGAGAAGGAGGAGCCTTTCTAGTCCTGTTAAGAGTTACCATCTTATGAGTCCACAGGGGCACTTTTAGTCCATCCTCCGGGGTCTCCCTGAGCCAGCACCAGCTCCACAGCAGGAGTGTCCATCTTACAGGAGCAGATCACCTCCACTCTCTCCCAGGGGGCTGCTTGTAGGTTTGAACCACTGACCTTTCAGTTAGCAGTCTAATGCTTACCTGACAATGCCACCAGGGACAATGCCGCTTTCTCTGCTTACAGATTGAAAAAAGATGGTGAAAGGGTAGGACCCAGAAAAACACCTTTCCTGATAGTGCACCACATGCTATTCCTTTATTCTGTTCCAATAACTATCTATATTTATCTATGACATGTCTAAGTTCTTCATGAGAACAATGAGTGTTGTGAAATTCTTGTCTTTGAATGATTATCTTTAATTTATTCTGAGGCACAATGTCAAATATCTTTGTGTAGTCAATAAAGCACAAATAGAATTTTTCTGTTATTCTCTGCTTTCAGCTAAGTCCACCTAGCATCAGCAGTGATATCCCTTGATCCATATCTTTTTCTGAAGCTGACTTAAATTTCTAGCAGTTCCATGCCAATGTAATTCTACATATATTTTGAATTATCTTCAGCAAAACTTTACTCGTGGGATATTTTCAATAATTTTCACAGTTTACTGGATCATCTTTCTTTGGAAGGGCCACAAATACGGATATCTGCCAGTTGGCTCGCCAAATAGTTGTATTACAAATACAAAACCCTGTATTCTTGACATAGAATAGTGAGCACTTTAGCCAAGGCATCCATCTGTTGGAACTTTTCAGTTTGTATAGCATCATTCTATGAAGACTTATTCTTCATTAATCCTTTCATTTCACCTTGAACTTCTTCCTTCAATGTCATTGGTTCATTCATTCAATCTCCTGGTTGACGATCAACTAATTCTACTTGGTACATCAACTCTAGGTATTCTTTCCATCTCCTTTTGATTTTTTTGCATCCTTCAATATCTTGCCTATAAAATCCTTCAGAATCTCAAGTCAAGACTTGAATTTTTTTCTTCGGCTCTTTCAGCTTGCTAAATGTCTATCATATTCGTCTCAACTAGATTTTAAATTCATAGCATTTGCAAATTTCTTTGGGGTACTTTACTTTGCCTTCCTGAATTGCCTTTGGATATCTTCTCTTCAATTAGTTTGTGTTCAATTTCTTCCATTAGTTTTAGTTATTTAATGTCCAAGAACGTATGCATACATATGCTTATATATTGTTGTAGGGTGCCAATAAGTTGGCTCCACTCGTGATGGCCCTGTGTGCAACAGTACAAAGCACCTGAGCACCTGTGCCATCCTCGCAATGATTCTTATGTTTGAGCCCATTGTTACCGCTGCTGTGTCAATCCATCTTGTCTAGAGTCTTCCTCTTTTTTCGCTGCCCCTCTGCTTTACCAGGCATGATGTCCTTCTCGAGGGACTGGTTTCTCTGGACAACATGTACAAATGACATGCTATGAAATCTCCCCATCCTCACTTCCAAGGAGTCTGCTGGCTGTACTTCTTCTTAAACAGACTTGTTTGTTCTTTTGGTAGTCCGTGGTACTTCCAATATTCTTCACCAACACCATAATTCAAATGCATTGATTCTTCTATCATCCTTATGTACTGTCCAGCCTTCACATGAATATGAGGCAATGGGAAATGCCATTGCTTGAGTCAGTCACACCTCAGTCCTCGAAGTGAAGTCTTGGTTCTCCAACACTTTAAAAAAGTCTTGTGCACCACATTTATACAACTCAGTGTGCCATTTGATTTTTTGACTGTATTGTTTGTGAATCCAAGCAAGGTGAAATCCTTGATAATTTGTCTTTTCCATCCCTTGTCTGTCATTTTATTATACTATGATGACTTGTGTGTTGCTGGCATGCTGGAAATTATGTCACTGGTATTTCAAATACCAGCAGGCTCACCTAGAGTAAACAGGTTACAGCAGAGCTTCCAGGCTAAGAACAGACTATAAAAAAGGAATAAGTTGTCCACATGCAGAGGCAGGGAATAATTTCCTGTGCCAGACTCTTCATTTTCCACCAAATGACCTTTTCCTTCATGGGTCTTGTAAGATGGTGGGGAAGATACTAATAGAATTCACTGATGAGTAATTGTGAACAGGATTCCCTGGAGTTTCTTCCCTGTGTGTATACAATAATCCCTCCCCTGCTGAGAAGCTGAGGCGGGGATCTCTGTACTGTCAAGAACTAGGAGTGGGAATGTAGCCTCTGGACATGCTATCCCTGTGCAGTGAATGCCCTAAATCCAGAAGACAGCAGCAGCAAAACCAGGGCCAGAGCATGGAATAGAGTAACGGACTTCCCAATCTCAAATAAAACTGAGTGTGCTGTTGGCTAGGAAGGAGACTGACTTGTGGAGTAGAGTGCCTCTAGGCACTTCATTGGGAAACAGGGCTTGCTGGGTTTGCAGACCCATGGAAGTGGAGCTGAGTGCCTTTTGGGCTGAGACTTAGAAATGCTTCTGGGCCCTTTATACAAGGAACTGGGCTTGCTAACTCACAGAGTTTGATCTGAATACCTTCAAATTGAGTGGTATTGCTCTTTGGGCATTCTTGGGCAGACCTGAAAGAACTTTGTAACATGTCCTCATAAAGAACTCAATCCTCAGCATTTTTCACTGGCATTGCAGCCTATCAATTTCCTTAACAAACCCTTTAATCATGAATTTTGACTGTGAGTTTGAGTAGCCATTGCAGTGGATATTAGAACTCAAACCAAGAATAGAAAAAGAATAAAAATCCTCACTGTCAACTTAATTCTTACTCACAGCAACCCTACAGGACATGGTAGGGTCCACAATTTTATAACTTTTATAAAAATTTTATAACTTTTATTAAAAAAGGCTCATGTGGGTCCACAATTTTATAACTCTTTATGGGACTAGAAAGCCTCCTCTTTTTCTCCAACAAAGTGGCTGGCAGTTTTGAAGTGCCAACCTTGCAGTCAGCCTAATGCTTAACCTCTAGAGAGGTAAAATAGAGAACATTAATCAAGACAACATGCAGATCTGAGGAATTAGCCACTGAAAAATGCTTACAGAGCCATCCATATGTATACATTACCAATAGTAATCTGTCTAGGTTATTTCATGATCTAAAATTACTAATATCTGAAGCCTGAAATAAAAAGAATCCCCCAACATACAAGGAAGAGGGACAAATTGACCTCCAGTGGAACCGCTGTCACTATCCTACTGGCCAGGAAAAGTAGACCAGGTGTGTTCTCCTGGGTGCATTATGCTTGTCAAAAGCATTAAGTGATTTTCTGAGTAAAGGCTATTTCTGTTGCTTCATGATTCCAGCTACACTCAAAGCCCAGAAACACCCAACCTGTGTGCAAGCCTTTTCTTTTTAAATGGAGCTGGAAGGACACCATGTAACGTGCACGTGGCAATAATCCCTTGAGTGCTGGGTTACTTCATGGGCTTCTTAGTCACCCTTTGGAAACAGCCCTCTAAAGTCACCATGACCTCCTTCTAATCTAGAGAAACCCAGGAGTAATTCCCCCGCCAGGAATTCATCAGTAACTTTTTTCAGTCTACCCTTTATATTTCAGCAGCATTTGAACACTTGAGGCTTCTCTCTTCTTCACGGGCACCTCTTCCCCTTCAGCCTGTGAACAGTGGATGGCCCTACAGTTTAGGTGTATGTATTCCTTTGCATTCCCTTTTCAAACAGAAGAGAGATAATGCCATTGCAAATTGTACTAATTCACTTTGGGTTTGATTGTGAAGAACAACAACAACAAAATAACAGTGACCTAAAAACAAAAGAAACAGAAACGTATTTCTTTTTCTTGTAAGTCTTGAGGTGATCAGGCATGGCAGCTTCATTCCACGAGTTCTCTGAGACCCAGGTGCCTTCTGGCTTTCTGTTCCCCCCTTATGGTGAGTGATCACCTTATTTATCAAGATCTCTGGTAAAAAGTATGAGAAGAGACAAAAGGGGGAAAAAAGAGCAACATGTGTGTTTATAAGGACCATTTAAGGAGTTACTTTGAAACTAATTTATATGCTTCCAGTTATAACTTATTAACCAGAAATATACAACATGATCATCAGAATTGAAAAAGCTTTGACATATAGTCCTGTATCTATCAGTAAATTCTATTAATACCAAAGAAAGAAAACAGATGTTTGTAAAGATATTCTCCTGTATTTCCTTCTAGCAGTTGTAAAAAAAAAATCATTTTAGTGGGGGCTCGTAAACTCTTATCACAATCCATACACACATCTATTGTGTCAAGTACATTTGTTGCCATCATCATTCTCAAAACATTTGCTTTCTGCTTGAGCCCTTGGTATCAGCTCCTCATTTTTCCCCTCCCTCCCTGCTCCCCCTTCCTCATGAACCCTTGATAATTAATAAATTATTATTATTTTGTCAGGTCTTACACTGTCTGATGTCTCCCTTCACCCACTTTTCTGTTGTCCATCCCCCAGGGAGGAGGTTATATATATAGGTCTTTGTAATTGGTTCCCCCTTTCCACCCCCACCTCCCTCAGCCCTCCCGGTATTGCCACTCTCACCACTGGTCCTGAAGGGATCCTCTGTCCTGGATTCCCTGTGTTTCTAGTTCCTATCTGGGCCAGTATACATCTTCAGGTCTAGCCAGTTTTGTAAGGTAGAATTGGGATGACGATAGTGGCAGAGGGGAGGAAGCATTTAGGAACTACAGGAAAGTTGTATTTTCATTGTTGCTATACTGCACCCCGACTGGCTTGTCTCCTCCCTGCGACCCTTGTGTAAGGGGATGTCCAGTTGCCTACAGATGGGCTTTGAGTCCTCACTCCACGCTCCCCTCATTCACAATGATTTGATTTTTTGTTCTTTGATGCCTGATACCTGATCCCTTCAAGACCTCATGATCCCACAGGCTGGTGTGCTTCTTCCATGTGGGCTTTGTTGCTTCTAAGCTAAATGGCTGCTTGTTTACCTTCAAGCCTTTAAGACCCCAGATGCTATATTTTTTGAGAGCTGGGCACCGTCAGCTTTCTTCACCACATTTGCTTATGCACCCGCTTTATCTTCAGTGATCATTGTTGGAAAGGTAAGTATCATAGAATGCCAGTTTAATAGAACAAAGTATTCTTGTATTGAGTGCAGGTCCAATGTCCATCTGTCTAGCAGTTTTAATAATTGCTTCTCATGACTATAATGAGTCCTGTGACTAGGTACTATGTCAGCCACTCCTTAGGAGAACAATGAGGCTGTCTACTCCAGTAAATATTTGTAGTCTGGGAAACTTTATATAGAGTTGCTACGAGTTGGAACCAACTAGATGGCTGTGTGTGTGTGTTTCTTTCATAAATACATGTTTTATACACTTGGAACTAGTCTAATATATGGCAAAAGATTATAAGCCTAGCTTGACTGTATTTTCCTTTTGGATTATTAATTATCTCAGTACCTGCATTGAAATTTTTTCCTTCCACTGATAATAACATATGAAAACTTTCCATCAAGACAATGGTTTGTCTTGATGCTCTCTATTCAATATTTTCTTTTTTATTTACATTTTCTTATGTCATTACTACTCTCTTTTAATTACTAGCCTGGCACATAAGAATTTGTCAATATTAGTTTTATACCGATAAAATGTTTCATATGATTCAAAGTTAATACCATAGTGTTAGAACAGGCCTTATTGCAAAACCCTCCCCCTAATTTCATCATCCATATTGAAAATATATAGTTTATTAAATTCAACAATGAAACCTATCAGAAGAAGATTCTCCTGAAAATAATTTTTTCCCCTTAGAAAGAAAAGGAAAGGAACATCAAAGCCGTCTCAGCGTAGACCGAGATGCTGGTGCAGTCACACTTCAGTGCAGATGGGCCGCTCTTTTAATCGATTGAGCCACTCTCTGGGTCAGCAGGATTCTTCGTCCTCCAGTCATCGTCTTCCACATTATTTCTAGCATCCTCAAGAACTGGATATCACATGTGTCTACCTTATGACCGGTTTCAAATAGTTGTTCCCCACTTAGTTTATTTTTTCCTCTTGGCTCCTCCTCTTTCATTTGTTTCTTCTTCATTTCCCAGAGTTCTGCGTCACATCTGGCCTTCCCAATTAAGAAATGCTCAATTGGAACAGGAGTGCCCGGACATAGTTGCTTTTCAGCTTCTTCGTTTTCTCCCCGTTTCTTTTCTTCTTCTACTTTTACTTTGATCTACTATTTCATTTAATTTTTCTTGCCCAGCTGATATTAGAGTAAAACTCAGCACCACACCCAGGTTTTCTTCTGCCTGTAATGCTAATAATTTTTAAATGTCTGAAACATTATTATCTGCTAGATTTTCCTGGGAGCATAAAGGAGAAACATATAGGGTATTTTCTCTGTATGTCAATGTGAGCATAGTCTGAACAGTTTTGTTATTTCCCCCAGCCTCAGATGGCACTGTAATGGGACACTGGGTGAACTTTCAGATAATACTGTGACCGAATCAGGGTAGATGGACTCCAGTGCTCCAACCCATTCGCTGCTCCAGCATCCTGACCCTCGCCGCTGCCCACAGGTGCCCAACAGCGAGGCAGCACGCTGCAACTGGTACTGCGCCACGCCTCCATAATTTTTTCTCTTTAGTAGAATTTTGGTTATTCTAAACATGATTTTCATTCACATAGAAATTTCAGAATCAACTTGTCAGCTTATGAGAAATAACACTTTAGCAGGTCAATCAAAAGTTCTTTGAATCTATAGGATATTTTATGTGAGTGGTGGCATTTCAGTATTTCATCAATAATGCTTTCATTTATACAGGCATTCTTTAATGGGTCACAATATGGTTTATTAATTTTTGTTGCTAAGTGTTGTCCAGTCAGTTCTGACTCATACCCACAATGAAACGAACCACTGCCCGGTTGTGTACCACCCTCACCATTGTTCTGAGACCATGGCCGCACACGAGTCTGACCTCTTGTCCAGGGCCTTCCTCTCGGGTGGGGCACCTCTACTTGACCAAGCATTCTCTGACATGTCATGCCGATGCAATATTTTGGTTCTGTCTTGTTTTCATGACTGTAAGTGTTTTATATGCAGGCATGGGTCATTTGTAGGTTCCTACCTAGTTACCAGTTTCTTTGCTTACTCTTCCTTCTGGTCTATTAAACTCGAGATGTTTCTTTTTTCCTTAGATACTTCTTTCTTAAAACTTCCTTACTGACAAGGTAATCATTGGTAAATACTTCCTCTATATGCTATTTGACTCTTTTCATCTTTACCTATCCTAAGAAGCCCTAGTGGCACTTTGGGTTAAGCACTGGGCTGATAATCACGGGTTGGCAATTCAAACCCATTAGCCACTCCCCAGGGAAAACATGGGACTCTTTGCTCGTATAAAAATTTGTTTCAATCTTACATGAAAATTCAGACAGAAATATAACTCTAGGTTAACCATTATTTTTTCTGAATTGTTTATTATTCTACTGGTGTTTCCAATATTGTTGAGAAATTGCTGATAACCTGTTACCCATATTTGTGTAATTTTCATGTAGATTTAATCCTTGGTGTTTTGAAATTTCACTACCATGCATGGAAGTACATATTTCTTTTCAGTTTCATCGTCTTGGTATTAGTTGTGCTTCCTAAATTGAAAATACATGTCTTTCGTGGAATCTGAAAAATTCAAAGACATTATTCCATTGAATAGTGGCTTCACATTATTTCTTTATTTCTTTCTTTGCTAGCTGTGGCAGTTACATAATCTCCTGTCAACTTGCAAAGAGGTGGAGTCTAGCCTGTCAATCAGGCCATAGCCCATGAGGCCTCTGTGTGTGCATGGCCTTCTCCTGAGGATTCTGGGAATTCCTGTATTCTTTGCTGGAGGCAAGACACACAGAGACTCCCTGCTTGTCTCCCTGTGAGACATTCCTTTTAACAAGCCACATGGGGACGCACTGATAGAGCCAGAGCCCTGGAGCAAGAAGAGCCATGTGGAGACCCCTGCCAGTGCTGAGATGCTTCTACTGCCATTGGACCCACAAGACTTTCCACCCTCTGGCCTGTGATCTTCATGCATTTAGAGACATTGCATGTTTTGCATGACACTGAAGAGGAATTTATAGACTGGTATTTGATATATGGGCTAACATTGGACTTATGGACTTGATCTGGGCTGGGCTGGGATGTTTTCTTAATGCACACTTACTTTTTATATAAAGCTCTTATACACATATGAGTGTGTCTGGATTTGTTTTTCTAGTCTACCCAGACTAACACAGTAACTCTAAATAGGGATGTCTATAGCCTTCTCAATCTGCTCTCCAAATCCCTAATCCTTTTCTCTTCATTTCATTCCTGCTGCATTGCTTTTGGTTTTTCCAGAGAGATCAGATAAAATCTCAAACTATCTCTTTAGCCAAAAGAGATTTGGCTAAAGTAAATTTGTAGTTTAACTGATTCGTGAATTTCAACAATCCTATTATTCATAAATAAAATTGTTTAAGTTACTTTGCAAATGTGCTTGGTAAGTTTTTACTATCTTTGGTTATTTTCATTTTCAGATGTCTTCTGTTATCCAAGTGTTTCAAAGAATTTTTTTTTCAATATTGGAAGACTTTGTGGCTCAAATTTTTAGGCAGACTCAGTACCCTGTGCTTATGGTAATTGTGTATCATATTCTCCCTTTTGGTTAATAATAAGGGGATACTAGGAAACCTAGTTAGATTAAAGGTATGCTTTCTCTATATGATGTGTTTCCTTTTGATATGTGCTCTTTAAGCTGAAAGGATAATCGACTGCAAAGATGATAAACAATTAAGTGCAGCATCCATGCTAGGACAGGTTCGCCATTATGAATTTTCAAGGAAAGTCTATTTTTAAAATTTCTTTCTAGTAAAGCTTAAGGCAAACCTGTTCCTCTGTTTTTTTTTTTTTGTTTTTTTTTAAATCAGATAGGAGCAAACAGGATGTTGCAAGTCCTGCTCACACGGAGACGCTAATCACGTATCATGAGAGCTCCAATCATCATTTTATCTCTGTTCTCCAAAAGGAGGAACAGGTAAGGATTAACCTTACTGACGATTCCTCTGTTGTTTTATCCTCCTTTCCCAAGAGGTCAATTTTTTTTCAGGCTTGCGTTTTTTTTTTTGGAAATAGCCCTTCAAGCCAACCCAACTTTCTGTAGGAGTCTCAAGTCTGATTTACGGTTCTGCTTCAGACTGAGATCTTTTCACTTTCACTAGTCATGACCAATTAAAACCTGAACAGCCAGATGTCTGCTCCCAGAGATGCCCGTGGCTGTTCCGTGACTTTAGAACTTGCTTACTAGCCAGGGTCAGACTCTTTAAAGCTTTCTGCTTATCTGTTTAAGCCCAAAGTGTTTTTAACGGAAGGACAAGTTTCTTTGTTGCTCATCTATGTATTTAAAATTCTATTTGTGTTTTCTTTCTAGAATACTTCAGTGTTTGTAATCGTTTTTTCTTTTTTCCCCCGTTATTGCTACAACGAGCATATTATTGTTATAACATGAATAACATGCCCTTGGAATATTATCCTTTCTAATAATTTTCCTTATCAATTCTGTGCTAATGACAGTGTATCCTAAATCTGTATTTTCAGGCCTAACCTCTGCCCTGCTTTCTTTTTCCTGTAGGCATTTGGGAATTTGAACTAGCAACCTGGATGTCTCATCACCTGTTAAAGCTCCATGTGTCCAAGGTAGAATTTATATTCTTGATAGTCTCCTCTCCAACCTTGCTATGTTGTTATTTTAACAGTTCCACATTATTCCTAGCTTTCAACGTCAAACCGTGACAATGTGGGAAACAATCACTGCACCTTCATATTCTGTACTCCAGTTGGCCGTAATGCCTGTATTGGACTTGAGGGAAAGAAGCCCCAGCAGGATAGCTTGTCCAGACAGCAAAACCTTCACGACATTGCAGAACCTTACTCAATATCCCTTTAATGCAATTGATACACATTGATCACGTGCTTTCTACAAGGTGTATGCTAAAGCTAAGATGATACAAAGGCCTTGGTACTTCTCCAGAGATTTTTGGTTTCACAAGCCTAATTAAAAGAGACAATCTACTGAATTCATAGACACAATTAATTATGACTGAATATTACTCATTGTCCTAATTATAGAATAAATATGTGGGTGAGACCAAAAACGATGAGATCGTAGTCTTTCCTGGATTTTGGGAGTGAGATCAAGGCAACACAGAGGAAGGCAGTTAAGAGCTGAAGAGAGATGGATTTATGGTGACACAATTTCAATATCTGTAACAAGCCATACTTGAATATAGTCCAGGTAAATAAGTAAATACATTCCTTTACACTAAGGTGTCCATCATTGGTCAAACAAACTGTGGTGTGTTCCTGGAATAGAATACTATCCCGCTATAAAGATTCCTGTTGAATCTGCAAATATCTCCTAAGAACAACAACAGCATTGCACTGAATTTTTATTTTGGGAGAACAAAATAATAAATTCATCTATAGTTAATTATTAATTATTTTCCATCTCTCTTAACCCTTTCTTTAATAAACTTTTAATATAGGACAGTAAGTATTGTGTCATCTTCATTCTATCCTTCCATAGACATAATCAAGTAAACAGTCCTTGATTCATCATTAGTGTTCAATGCTTATTTAATGACTTGGGTGCTGTTGGAAGAAGACAGGTCTCTTAGAAATGAGAGAGAAACAAATGCTTCTTCTTTCCACAGTGGTTAGACTGCAGTGGAGCCTTGGATTCAACATGGATTTTAAAGGACAATTTCTCTGTAGCTTTGTGGGTGGGCTGCAACTTTTTCATCCAATATAAATATTATTGCATCATAGCCATGTCTTAATATTCAACTTTTAACAAAGCATCTCATCAGTGGTTTAAAGTTAATGTTATTGTTGTTGCCTGTGAAAGCTAAGGCAGCTCCCATTAATGCTGTCTTGATGTAAGACAGAGGAATGGAAGTATTGTCTGGTCCTATGCTAATTCTAAGGAATTGGTTTCAACATTTGATTCTGTAAATGTTTTTTTTATTTAGTTTAAGTCCATGATTCTAATTTTCCACTAATATTATTGCCTTAAAATACAATGCCATAAATGATGTGTGCTATTTTTGATACACTCCATGAACTAAAGAGAAATGATAAATGCTGGTGATTCTGTGGGAAAGGTTGAAATTTGTATACACCGCTGGCTGGGCTGCACAATAGTACAACGATGGAAAATGATATATCAATTCCTTAAAAAATAGAACCATAGATATCATATTTTCTAGAAATACCTTTCCTAGATATATACTCCCAGAGGAATAAAAGCTGTACATGAACACACATGTACACCCACATTCATTGCAGCATTACTGACAGTATCAAAAAGATGGAAACAACCTGTGTCTATCAAAGGCGGTGCTTTCATATAATGGAATAGTATGCAGCTATAAAGATTACTGATCAATCTGTGAAACATCTCACAACATGGATGTGTCTGGGAGGATTATGGTGGGTAAGTCCAACAAAAAGGGCAAATATTGTGTCAGACCCTTGTTATAAAAAGCCAAGAATAGGTTTACACACAGGAAAGAAAAGCATTCATTAATGGTTACCAGGGTTGGGGAGTGGAAGTCATTAACTAGATAGTAGACAAAACTTAATTCTGGTGAATGGAAAAGCAATACACAATATGAGAGAAATAAGCACAAGGCGACCAAGACAAAGGATGATACTGAGAGTACGCAAAAGACCAGTGGTGTGAGTGGCGATACTGGGAGGGTAGAGGGAGAGTGGGTTGGAAAGAGGGAACCCATTACAAGGATATACATGTGACCTCCTCCCTGGGGGATGGACATCAGAAAAGTGGGTGAAGGGAGACGTCGGGTAGAGCAGGATATGACAAAATAATAATTTATAAATTATCAAGGGATCATGAGGAAGGGGAGTGCGGGGAGGGAGGGGAAAATGAGGACCTAATGCTGGGGACTTAAGTGGAGAGCAAAAGTTTTGAGAATGACGAGGGCAATGAATGTACAAATGTGATTTACACAATTGATGTATGTATGGATTGTGATGAGTCATATGAGCCCCTAATAAAATTATTTTTAAAAAAGATAAAAAAATAAACAACTACTATAAATTCTATGAGAAATACAATCCTGTAACAGCAGTCATAACTAGCAATAGTTTATGAATAGGTACATAGATAAATGTATGTGCTAAATATATAAGCAGTATTGCTATAAAATTATCAATACCTCTATTAAACAAAGTTATCACAATATTAAGCTATTTGATATTAACTTCCTCTAGGTTGATACACTTCTGAAAACAGCATTTACAGCTCTCTCAAAACTCCCCCCAAGGATTCTGGACTCTTTGATTGGCACCACACCAAAATAACATTTTTGTTATCCTCAAGGGATTCAAATGACTTTTCCATTAAATGTTTCTGGAGTTTGGAGAATACTACGAAGTCTGAATGGGCAAGATCAGGGTTGCATGCTGGATGTAGGTAAGATTTTCCAGTGAAATTCTCATAGAGTAGCCTTTGAAAACCTCAAATAATGAACAGGTGTATTGTTGTAATGGCAAAACAAACAAACAAACAAACGCTGGTGCCAGTGTCCCGGCTTTGTTTCCCTCACCCATGCACTTTCCATTTTCTTAAACTGTCTCCATAACAAGCTCCAATGGTTGTTCTCTGTTTTCAAAGAAATCCTTTCACAGCCTTCCGGGCTGCGTTTTCTGTCTTGAATTGATCTTGCCCAACAGAACCGCGCAAAAGACACTGTTCTGGTTGGACGTTTTTGAAGGCCTGTTCCTAAGACCAAGACAAGCATGTTATCGAGAGAACTTGTCTGCAGTCATTCGCAGGTTGCAGAGACATATTTAAACATGTTTTGTTTAGAATAAATCCATGCATGCACGAACTTGAACCACAGCAGCAATTCTTTCTGACTTACCTTTGTATATAGTTACGGTGGTAATTTTTACCTACATGCATATTTGTACGTGCTACCTATACACTCATATATATAAAACAGATCACACCAAGGGCACATTTATGGAAACTACTTAGGCACTGGAACTGAACCACTGAACTTGAAGGCCAAGGGACCAGAATTTAGGTGGACAGCTAAGGCACTTGACAAAACACAAGTCATAAAGATAACATTCTACATCTCGGTCTGGTGACGAGCATCTAGATTCTTAGCAGCTTGAAACTGGCCAGCTAAGAAGCAACTATTAGTGGCTCCTTGTTTGAAGCAAGAGAGGAAAACAAGGTCTCAAGAAGATCTTATTCCGAAGGCTGAGTGACCAACGTAAACCAAAGCCGCCTCTAAACCGGGACTAGAAAATCTTATAGCTAGCTCCCACTACCAATACACCGAACAAGGCCACAAGAGAAAGTTCTGGCTATTAAAATGTAGAACAAAATTCAAATTCTGAGAGGGAGAAACCAGGACCAGCCTTACTAATCTAAAAGAGACTAGAAGAAGCGCCAGGCCGATTGTTGTGAGACAACCTTGAGAACCTTCTTACTTGAAACTGAAGATACTCCTGGAGGCCCGTTTTCAGCTCCGTAAGAGCTATGTCCACAAAACAAACAGTAACTCGCACGAGGAATGTGCTTCTTAGGACAATAAACCATATGACACTAAAGATCAACATTTTCCCCAAACCAAAGATGGGAAGACAGGGAGGGTTAGAGAAATCAGATGACTAGAAATGCAGGGCCCAAGCAGGGACTAGGGAGAGTGCTGACACAATGCCGGGACTCCAACCACTTTTATGGAAGAACATACTAATTTGCTAGGTTAACTTTTACCAGTGACTTTCATGTTACCTCATTTGTAGAGTAAATATCAAATACAGAAAGTTTTATCTGCAGGAAACTTTAGCAAAATGAACCTTGACTCTTCATTTAACAATTAAAACACACACACACACACACACACACACACACACACACACACACACACACACAACTGAACCAGCACAATACTACCACCCAAAGTGACATAGCTGCTTAGCATCAGGGCCACAATAAGAAGGTAAACATTAAGACCACTCAGGCTACATATTTCTTTCTTTCTTTCTTTTTCTTTCCAGTTTCTATATTGACTAACTTCATAATGAAAAAGAGATTGCTCATCAAATTATATTATTGGCTATTTTTAAAAGTATACAAAAATTTTCAAAGAAAGAGCGAATATAAAAAAGATAAGGATGGAGGGCAGGACTGAGGAAGGAAGGAAAATAATTCTGCTTTTATATCTGGAGAAGCACCTATTTAATTTGCTGGCTATTGGAGATTTCATTATAGGCAGTAGTCTTAATATAAGACTTTGAAGAGAGGGAGCTGGCAGTAATCTTAATACATGACTGGGAAGACAGGGACCTGATCTGTCTTGCCTCTTATCTTTTTCTCTAGTGAAATCTAAGTGCTCATTGATTGGGGTTGATATTCAATACATATTTGTTGAGCAAATCAACAAATGCACATTTAATGGGTAACTCCTTTGTCATTTCAATATAAGTGATACCTTGTATCATCTCCTGTTTCCAGAATAACGTTACATATGGTCATTTAAATACATTAGCATCCTATCTCAAAGGTTTTATTTGTCAATTATGAAGTAACATGCTAATGTAACTAGGGAAAGGGTAGAGGTCAAGCAATAAGATCATTGCTGACCAGGTAGCCTACGGCACTCCTTACTTTTACAAATAACCAATAGGGTAATTTCATGAGAGGTCCTTTTCATTATGAAGTTAGTCAATCTGGAGCCTGGGAGCCTGAGTGGTCTCGATGTTTAGCTTCGTGTTGTGGCCCTGATGCTAACCAGCTATGTCGCTTTGGGTGCCATTGTTCTGATTAAGTTTTGATTTGTTTTTAGCTGGTTAAATGAAGAGTTAAGTTCATTTTGCTAAGGTTTTCTGAGGATCAGACTTTCTACATTTGACGTTTATTCCGCGTGGGTAACATGAAACCCACTGGCCCACAGTTGGCGGCACTAGCTATCATCACTGCGGCGATGCTGCTTGGCTAGATAGGCTTCGTGCTAGAGCCCAAGCCTCGTGTGGCCAGATCTTTATATATATTTATACAATTTTTAAATAAGCCAGAAATCTGGATTTTTATGTGAAATTTTAACTTTTAAATGTTGGATACAAAGTCAAATAACTTTAAAATATCACTTAATCCAAACAAAACACAACAGCGCCTTGGGTTTATTCCATGGACTGCCAGTTTGACTTTATAAGGTTTTTTTGCCCTTTACCCTTATAATGACTACTTTTTCGGTCAATGAACCACAGCTGCTGCATATTATTTTTCTGCGGCCTTCTCAAACGATACAGCGAGCCCAGTAGCGTTAGGGCACCAAGTAGGTTTAGTGTTCTAGGATGATATTGTGGCCACCACATAAGAAAAAAACTATGTTCTTGGTCAAAAATGACTTCGCATCTCCAAAGTATGAGCTAGGTCATTTTCCCCTTATACGTCCTTGTTGAAGACCGCTCACATTATTTGAGAGGGGTAAGAGTGGCAATGAGAAAAGATTTGCGAGATATGATAGCCAGCAATTCGTTAGAAGCTTGGGGTTTATTTCCCATGTTTGAATCAAGGGCACATAAGGTAGGCTCAAGGAAGGATGCGTGCTGCTTCATATCAAACTCAATTAAGTTCCCTGTTCAACATGTATGCCTGGAGAAGTCCTCTCAACTTAATTAAAATTTAATTGCATCGGAATGGGGTGGCAGAACATCATACGGACATTGGAGTCAGACTGGGTGGGAATTAGCTTTAAGTCCCTAAGTGGATGATTTTACAGTTATTAATCCTGTCTTTGCCTCAGATACCTTTCTATAAAAAGGGATACTAATACTTACGTCTGAGTTTTGCTGTGGGAAATGGTAATAACACATGAACTGATATATGTAGTAATTACCAAAGTCTACCCCATACCCACTGCCATTAAGTCTGTTGTGACTTACAGAGATCCTTTAGGGAATATTGGAACTACCCCTTTGGAATTCTGAAGCTGTAAGTCTTTGCAGGAGCAAACAGCCTCATCTCCCTCCAGAGGAGTGGCAGGTGTGGTTGAACTGCTGACCTTGCAGCTAGCAACTCAATGTATAGCCTACTATGCCACCAAAGTTCCTAAATGATAGGCATATTTTAAATTTAGCATATTTCTTTTGGGAACTCATGCTAATAAAAGTCTCTGTTTGTACACTACTGATGATATGAACATGAATATAATATTGTTGTTATCTTCAAATACTGAATATTTTAATTAGACAGATAAAGTTTAACTACATATGGCTATCACTCATGGAAGACTCTAATATGTATTAAGAGAGAACATGGAAACACAGATAAGAAGGAGCTCTATATTATCTCCTTTATCCTATTCTTAGTTGAAAATTACTTGGGTTTTGGGAGAGTTCAGCAGTAAAAGGCAGGTTGAAAAAGATGCGAGGAAAGATCTCTCTGCAGAGAGAGAATATAGAATGGGCAAAGGAGGTTTGGCAATATGGAGGCATTTACAGAGTTGTCCAACTTTTGCATATCTAGATTCTAGTAGTGATGACCAAGGTTTTGCAAAAATATTGGGTTGGGGGGCGGTGCTGGGGATAGGGTGTGGTGTACACTTCCTAAAATTACAAGAAATTCAACTTACTACAGTTGCCATGGGGCTCTGGTGGTGCAATGATGAAGCATTCAGCTGCTAACCGGAAGGTTGGTGGTCTGAACCACCAGTAGTTCTGTGGGGAAAAACATGGCAATCTGCTCCTATCAAGATCATAGCTCTGTGGAACAATTCCGCTCTGTCCTCTCGGGTTGCCATGAGTTAGGAATTGACTTGATGACACGCAAAAATAAATTTCATAAAGCATAGAAATGTGCCCTCTCCTGTAACAGGAAGCTGGGAGAGTAAAGATGGGAGAACTCGCTGGCACAAAGTATTGATATGACCCTAACTCATCAGAATAGGGGCCCGCGAAGAGAAGTCGGAAAAAGCAAATAACCTGAACAAATGTTCATCCTAGAGAATGAAAGAAACTCTGCTTCCTTTGGCTCCTCCTGTTCTACAAAGGGGCGGCGTGTACGAAGAACGGCTTCCTTCTTTCATCGATGAGGATGATTCACAAGGACCGTACCACCAAACTAACAATACTGCAGTTCCCGAGGGTAAGGCCCCCATCACTTAGGCAGAAGAAAATTTTAGGAATTTCCACATTCATATTATTAGCATGATTCAAGAAATGGTTAATGGCTATTGCAAATTGAACATGTTATTGTGAGGAGGGAATATTCTGAAATAAAGATTTCATAGACGTTTTAAAGAGTTGCTTAATTAAAATAAGACTCAGAAAAGCTTGATTCCTCTGTAGTGATCTCAAAGAAAAGAGATGATTAAAAATAAAACTCTTGACAGAATAAAAGATTTAGAAATTTTTCAGAAAATAAATTAGTAACATTTAAAAAAGTCAAGACCTAGAAATTCAAGCCATGTGGAACAGAATAGAACAAATAAAGAAGCAAAAGAAATAATTACTCGTTTTTAATTGAGAGGACTCACCAATTATCGGGCAAGTTTAATGCAAATATATAAGCATCAAGATAGTGTTTTTTTGTTGAAATGGTTGAGATAATGTATCTTAAAAATAAATGTAAAAACATAGAAGTCAATTGAAACAGGTTGTATAAAAAAGAAGATATTTTTGAGTCAATGCAGCATAAAATAAAATAAAAAAACCACTGCCATCTAGCAGATGCTGGCTTACAGCTTAGTGCTTAAGCAGTGGGCTGCAACTGGAAGGTCAGCAGTTCGAATCCACCAGCTGCACCATGCGAGAAAGACGCATTTTCTACCCCAGTAGCGTTACAGTCTCAGAAGCTCCATGGGCGGTCTACCTTACCCTGCAGGATTACTATGAGCAGCATAGTATTGAACAATTAGGTATTAATTTTGTTGTATGAAAAAAATGCTGTTGGAATAGGATCAAATGGTAAAACACCACGCTTTATTTCCTTCCTCCCTTCTTCTCACTTGCTTTTTACTCCCACCATCCTTAATTTCTCTCCATTCTCTCTTTCTCTTTCTCTCTTTCTTCTCTAAGAAGGCCTAGTGGCCTACACTTGACGGCCATGAGGGGTTTGGTTGTGGTGGTTGTTTTTCCCGCATGTCTATAGAGATATGTTAGGTTTCTGGATTGGGTTACCTCAGATCTTTGCTTGGCACATTGAAAGAATTTATGCAGCAGAAACATGTTTTGTAACTCAAGTGAGTTTTTATGAAGGAAAGGGAAGTTTCAGGTATTCCAGTCTCTAATAGGTACACGCTATTTCTGGAAAGTGTGCCAGGCCTTGCGGAAACTGCGCAGGGTTCACAAATGGGCGTGAAAAACCACGTGGAAAGCATACAGGCACAGGGAGCATGGCACTCACATGTTTAGGGCTTGGTCCTAAGGGTCACGCAGACTCCCACCCTCTGCCTACAGCTGGACAGGAGCAGCATGAACGGGGCTGATAGCCGGGGTCTTAGTCTCTCCCACCTCCCCGGCTCAGGGAGGCTTGTTTGAGGGCATTGGCTGATCCTACTGGCTAAGTCTAGGCTCACTTGTGTGATGTCATGTGGCTGGTCATGTGTCAGGTGAACCTTCCACATGGGCTCAGGGGGCTTGTGTCGGAGCATGCTCAGTTTGGATCTTTCCCGTGGGTGTCTAAATTAGTGTGCCTGATCTCTTTCCAACCCCCAAATTGAGGCCTTATGCAGGCATTAGGGAGACAGCCCCCTTTGTCCCTAATCGAGTGACCGAATAGACCAAAATATCTTTGACTGGCAAAACTAAGGTTAAGATTTCTACTCTTATTAAAACTTTGCTGCAATTTACACGCATTTTCTACAATTACTAATATCTATTTTTATAGCAGTAGGAAAATAAGCAGATGCTCAAGAGACGTAGACTCATTTTTTAACCAATGGGGAGCCCCTGGAGCTTTTGAATAAGGGAAGTAATGTGAACATATTTGTATCTGGGGAAGATTAATATGGAAGTATTGTTCTTGTTTATGTTGTATTCGAGCAGATAAGCGACTGGAATTTATTGTAATGGTCTACACAGGAAATGCCAAGGGCCAGAATTGTATTGTGGCCATAGGGGCAGGAAAAAAAAAGGGAGCCATTTAATATAATAAAGAGTAATGATCTAGGTGATTTAGTAACAGCACCCAATGAGAGAGGGAGAGAGAAAGGGAGAAGTCAAGGGAGGACACCTGGAGTTCCAGTTATTGGGATAACAATGGTGTTCTCAGCAGGAGTAGACCAATGTGGAGAAGCAGGAAGATGAAAGCTTTAGGCAAAAGGATAATAGATTTGATTTCAATATGTTAATTTCTAATGCTGAAGAGATCTAATCTGGAGGTTTTCCTTTTGTGTTTGTCTTTAATAAAACAATGGCTGCAAATCTGAACCTTATGTTCAAACTAGATCCCATCTAGGAAATGCTCTTTTGGGGGCCTATGAATGATCCTCCCTTCCCAGATATCGCATTGGTAAAAGAACAGCGACAACTCAATCACCTATAGGAAATAACCGTCAGGAGTCCGGGCTTCCTTCCTAATCTTGAGGTTTAAAGCCCCAGAGAACACATATCCTTAGATCCCCTTGGTTATTCCTAACCCTGACCATCCTTTACACTTGCAACAAGGGCGTGTACTCTAAAGTTAGCACTTTAGAGGGTGAACCTCTCTACTTGGGAGGGAAGGATCTGCAGGACCCAAGGGAGTGACCCCAACACAAGCCTTGTTTGGGAGAAGGAATATAGATTGGGGCCAGTTCGAGTACCTGCTCCATGTGCCTGAGATCCTTCATCGTGAAAGATGGAGGTAAGTCAGAGAAGAGGAAGGGGCAGGTCAGAATATGGGGACTTCATTGGTACATTTGCCATGAACCCTAAAATGCATTGGGGTCATTTATCCTGCCAGAAGGCAAGCCGAGGCAATGAGCAGGAAAATTAAAGGGCTCTTAAAACATTGTAGTCTCTTAATGTTTTGGTTTGCTGTTAATTGCTGTCAAGTTGCTTCCTTCCAACTTAAGGCAATCCTATGTGCAGAAGATGAACTCTCCATAGGATGTGAAAGCCCATTACCTGGTGGAAGCAGATTTCCAGACAGGTCTCTGAGTGGGTTAAAACCATGAACCTTTGGCTCTTCATAGAGCTCATAACTCGTGCTAATATGCCGAGCATACTGACTGGTAAGGGGGAAATTCAGTACTGAGTGTTAACAAGGTTTTTCTCCAAACCACAATTAGAGGTCTGTTTGAGGAGTCTTCCTTTCCCTGTGTGACTCAGAGCACACTCAACTCAATATTTCCTTTAGCCGCCAGTTGAGGGAAAACACATGGACATGGAGGAGATGGATCACACTCAGTCTGCCCTGCTTTCTTGCTTCCTTGGCATGGTTCTTAAATAAAGAAAATCACTTTCTTCTTGCTCCCTCTCATTCATGCCTTTCTCCATATCCTCAGCACTTTTCATCTGCCCAAGTGGTTCTCCATAGGTACATTCAATCATTGAATGGACTGATACCCTTGGCCTTTATCTGTCTTTAAAAGAAAAACCTATCCACAAAGGCCAAGTGTTCTGATTTATTATACATAGCCTTGCACTTAATAGCCAAAATGGATTCAATCAATGGGGAAGTCCATGTCCAAGTTGAGCCAGTGATAAAAATGGCCAAGATAAAATGGCCATGTTGCCCTCTAGAAACAAAAAGTGGCCTTCCTTCTTGGATTTGGTAGTTCTAGTTCATGTCCTAATGTAGCCTTGCACTTCTCTCTCTTGTTTCAGTTGCCTATAAAATTGCCTGTGCTTTATTATATAGCACAACATTCTGTATAAGCTAGTTAGACTAGTTATACTCTTCTTTGCAATGATTACAAAGGCATTCATACCAGCTACACATGGACTAGTTACTTTCTGAAGAATCAATGTTTGATTCTACTGGACTTGGATCATGATGGCCTTTCATCTCTTGTGTAAAGGTCCTGGGGCACATGAGGTAAAATAACTTGTCAAAGGTCACTCATGCAATTTAGGGCAGATTTGGGTCAGTGATCCTGGCCTCCCTTGCCTTCCTTGGCTGCGCTCTACTCCTCAACCTCTACTTTGTAGATAGTGATAATATTAATGTGATCCACAGTAACTCAACAGAAATATGCACAAGCCTGTGGGTAAAATGTGCATATTCTTGTTTTGTTTTTCTTGCATATTTCTTTTTCCTGTTTAACTCATTTTCCCCCCTCTGTTTTCCTTTACAGCAGAGCCTCTTTCCCGGCTCATTCTCAGTGCTATGATGTATTAAGGCAGTAAGCAGAGTTTCTGAATGCTTCTATTTCCCCCTTCTGATTATACACCACTTTAGGATTGTTCTCAACTTTGCTTGAAACTGCTCCCTGGAAAGGCAAGATAATAAACTTCACCTGGTTCTCAACTTAGTCAGTTTGGCAAAGCTCCTAAAACATTGAACAGGACATCAGGGCTCTCCCACTGACCCTGGATCCTAAAACACAGCAGACCCTCTCTGTAGACAGACTCTCAGGTGGTAAGAAGCATGAAGCCATCTCCTTTCCCCAGAACCTGCTTCCTTATAGCTCCGATTGCTAGGGAGTTCTTGGCCAGGTGGAGCTAGGCTGGCATCTGGCCTGTCCAGTGGAAATATTCTGTGTACCAACCCTGCATTATATGCAGTCCCCTGTGGGATTGCATTCAGCAGAGTGAATACAGGGTCAGCAAGATCCCCCCACCTGCTTCCCAGATAATTTTGGTGCTCATGGTCAGAACTCTCAATGTATGTGAGCCTTCATAGGAAACATGTAAGGAAAAGGGAAAAGAATTCAAGTTATACCTTCAATATTTGTGTGCATTTTAGTTTACAAAATGCTTTCACACATATAACCTTACTCAGCAAATGGTTCAGAAAACCATTTGCCATAGATACTCTTGTTTCCATTTTCTAGATGCGCACATACAATTCAGAAACTCTGAGGGATCTTCAAATGGTTCATGGGAAAATGGAAGCAAAATATAGTAATCAAAATTTCTCACAATTTTTGAAGTCCCTGGTATGACTAGAAATTATTCTCCAGGTGAATTTGTTTTTTGTTTGTTTTTGTCGCTACCTTGTTACCTTTCATTCATTTGCTAATTCAACAAATACTTCTTGAGTACTGTCTACATGGGGTAGGCATTGCCCAGGGAACTGAGCATACAGTAGTGAACTTCTCTATCTCTGTGGGAGATCAGAGAAGGCTCCTCAACTGGAGTGGTGTCCAGGAAGAGAAGGCAAGAAGTGGTTGATGCTATCCAAGCAAATTGGGAAAACTAGGAACATTCCAGGCAGACTACATTTTTAATCTCTAAACCCTTCCAATGGATATGAAAGATAGAAAGTAAACAAAAAAAAAAGAGGAACTCAAGCTCCATAGATGTGTAATCTCATAACATTTAAAAGGTGAGGATATACATCAATTAAGTATCCTCTTCCTTCATGAGTCCAATTGAGTTGCTTTTCACTATCTTCTCAAGAAAAGAGTTTGACATAATTTTTACTGCCTCAATGATCATTAAAAATAAATGGTCATTAAAGATTTGACAAGGTTAATTTTAAAAGAACTCTGAGGTGCCACATTCCTTTGAGGCTACCCTGTATAAAGGCTGAAACATATGCTTTTGAAATCCATGTGTGATTAGTCAAACACCAGTCCTCAGAAAGAAACACTGGCTTCTGGTGCAAGGCCTGTTCCAGATCATTCCAAGGAGTACTTAGGTTGAAGTAAAGTATCTACAACCAGCTAACCAAAGTCCTGATTCCTTTTACTATGTACAGGGCCTCTGTCCACAGGACAGACCAATAAAGACAAAAGACAAAACCCCATAAAGGCAGCCCAGTTTGGATGTGCTAGTTGGCCGTTATCACAAAAGAGGAAAGGAAATGATCTGTGTTAACTCATTAAGTCTTTGGCAAATAGTTTCATCCCCTTTCAAATGAATTGCATGTTTTGCTGGCTTTGAGAAGTGTCAACACTCAAACAAGGGAATAAACATCACAGCTGAAAGCCAAAGAGTATTCACAGGGGTGGGATCAGGAGAAGGCTCACACCCTTTAGAGCAATGCTGGAAACAGAGAAGTAGAAAGGCAATAACATGGAACAAAACAGACAGATTGGATTACAAGTAACATGTATAGGACATACAGGCAAGTAAATCATATGTCTAGGTGAATTCATTGGAAGTTTCTGGATTTACCATTCTTAAATGGAAAACTTAATACCAGCTACATCTTTAGGGGTTATTTGAAGAATGAGGGGTGTGAGCAGGCTACTGCTGACAGATGGAAGGTTTAGAAAGCTTGATTTCTGATGAATGAATAAGTGTATACAATGAGCAGTGGAGACTTGGTGGCACCACAGTTGAGGGCTTGGCAGCTAATGGAAAGGTTGGTGGTTCTAACCTGCAGTAGCTTCCGAGGAGAAAGATCACAAACCAGGAAACTCTGAGGCAGCTCTACCCTGTCAATGAGCTGGTGTGCACCCAACCCGAACTCAGTGTTACCTAACCACAGCAGACATGAACGAAAGGTGTCAGCAAATATTTTGGGCGTGCCATTATAGCATCATTATGATAAAATTTGTAAGAAGCAGTTAATGGCCCTGAAAGAATTGACAGCTTAAATCTGATGACACTTCGCAACAATAATAACAGTCCTGTTATTATTCTTCAATCTTGCTTGAAGAAGCCCTGGTGGGACAGTGGGTTAGCTCCATTTGCTAACTGAGAGATCAGAGGGTTAGCCTACTGAATGCTCTAGAGGAGAAAGATGTGCCAATCTTTTCCCCTAGACGGGGCAGCCAGGAGAGTAAAGTCACCAGTCCCCAAAGAATCCTGAAAATACACTTCTGACTTGGGGGATAGGACTTGGCACCTCATCAGACTTCATCAGAACACATACATAAGGGTCAGCAGACAGACCTGGAACTATCCATTGGCTTTTTCCCCTTCTTGTTCTATTTTGTTTTGTTGGTTTGTTTTATTACATTTTTTTTTTCCTTTTCTTTTGCCCTATGTCTACCTATCTGAGATAAGCAGGACAAACAATCCCGAGGGAAAAACAACAGACCAGTGGTTCCAGGGAGACATGGGAGAGGAGGGCATGAGGAGGTGCCAGCAAACTCAAAAGATAAGGGAACAACAAGAGATCTAAAATTGATGGTGGGGAGGGTGTATAATGCCGAGTGGGGTTTGATCAAGAGCAATGTATGTAAGTGGGAATACTAAGAGCCAAATGGAGGGTGAGCATGATAGTGGAATTGAAGGAAGGTAAAAGGAATTAGAGGAAAGAAATAGGAGGCAAAAGTTATTTATAGACATATAGCTATAGGCATATATATGTAAATATATTAATTTATAATGAAAGAGATAGAAGCCAATGTACATATATTTATATGTTAAGTATTAAGATTGCAGACAGACTTTGGGCCTCTACGCAAGGCCTCCCTAAACATGAGAACACTTTGTTCTGATAACCTGACACTCTTTCATGCTCACCCTCCCTACACGATCGCTGAAGACAAAATAGGTCCACAAGCAAATGTGTTGAAGAGAGTAGACGGTGCCTAGCTATCAAAAGATATAGTGTCTGGGGTATTAAAAGCTTGAAGTCAAACAAGCAGCCATCTAACAAGGAGGCAAATAAGCCCACATGGAAGAAGCACACCAACCTGTGTGATCATGAGGTGTCGATGGGATCAGGTATCAGGTATCAAAAGATCCAAAACATACAACTATATTAAAGTGGACAAGAGGGTTGGACTGGAGACCCAGAGCCCCTCTGTAGGCAATTGGATAACCTTCCCGCAGAATGGGTTATAAGGAAGGGATGATTCAACCAAGGTGCCCTATAGCACTGGCAAATCACAGATCATTCCTCTAGTTCCTGAATACTTCTTTCCCTCCTCTATCATGACCCAGTTCTACCTTAACAAATCTGGGAGACCAAAAGACACAGATGGTACAGATAAGAGCTCTGGACACATGGAATTCAGGGAAGATAAACCCCTCAGGAACAATAGTGGGAGTAGCAATATCATGATGGAAGGGCCAATGTCAGGGAGGGGGAAGGGCGAGAAAGGGGGAACCCATCATAAGATTGGATATATAGCGCCCCCAAAGAGGATGAATAACAGAAACGTGGGTGAAGTGAGACAATGGACAGTGTAAGATATGAAATAATAACAATATATAATTGATCAAATATTCATGACAGTGGGAAAGAGGGGGAGGCAAGGGATAAAATAGGAGCTTATACCAAGGACTCAAGTAGAAAATGTTTTGGAAATGATGATGGCAACATGCTGCTTGATACAATTGATGTATGGAATGCCATAAGAGCTGTAAGAACCCCCAATAAAATGACTTAAAAAGGAAAGAGGCTCAGAAATCTATGAGTTATGGGGCAGTTCTACTCTGTCCTACAGGGTCCCATGAGTGAGTGAGTGAGTGAGTGAGTGAGTGAGTGAGTGAGTGATCCCTGATCTCTGTCTGGGAGTATTAGGGGAGTTTTTCTGGTGAGGTTTTGATAGATGAGTTAGAGTTTTCTGGAATGAAGACAGAGGAAGCAATTTCAAGTTAAGGGAATTATCTGTGCCCACACACAGCTTTCTCCACTGACTCCTATTAAAATACAAATATGTTATTTGAGAAAATTCACCCTTGTCATTGTCAAGGGCAAATTTATCTTATTAAAAAATAAAAGCTTTGAGAGAAAAGAACAGTGCAGTCCAATAAAAATATGATGCAAACCACCAATGTAATTTTAAAATATGTAGTAGCCACATTAAAAGAGGTAGAGACAGCTTAAATGAATCTTAATAATATATTTTATTTCACCAAATATATTCAGAATATTTTTTATTTTAGCATGTAATCAAGATAAGCATTTTCCGTGAGATACTTTTTCATACTAAATGTACTAAATTTTATACTTACAATATGTTTCAGTTCAAACTAGCCATATTTTAAATGCTTAACAGGCACATAGAAGCCTTTGTGGTGCTGTGGATTAAGAATTGGGCTGCTAACCACAACATCTGTAGTTCAAGCCCACCAGCCACTTTGCAGGAGAAAGCTGGGGCTATTTGCGGCTGTAAGGATAGACAGTTTCAGAAACCCAAAGGGGTATTTCTGTTCTGTTCTATAGGATCATTGTGAGTTGGAAGTGATTGGACGGTGGCGTGTGTTTAATAGGCACAGAGAGCTAGTGGCCACTGTACTGGAAGTTACGAAAACCAGTTTGTCACTTGTGGATAATTCTAGTGGAGAGTAAGGAAAACCAAACGAATGGAGACCCCAGGGAAGCCTGGGAGAATGCAGAGGGTCTCCTAGCTGGCAAGCTGTGCTAGCTTCCCGGCTTGATCTGAAGCTGCGGGCGAGGTCAGTGCTGCTGGAGACGGCTCCGCCCGCAGAAAATATGTCCAAGTCAAGTTTTCCTGGGAAAACTCTCATTTTGCTTTCCCTCTTTTATTTGATTTTAAAAGTCCACAGGCGACTCTTCTTAACACCTAATAATGTCTTTCCCAGCGCTATTAGGAAACCAAGCCCTGAAGTTTCCCTCCCACGGTAGCCCCAGCGGAGCCTGCCTCTATTCCGCAGAAACTTTGCCCAGAAATGAGCTCACAGGCCTTCCCATCATGGCTAGAGGCAAGTCGCACTGTCGGAAGCACCCGGAGCAGAGGGCAAAGCCGAGCTCATCGTCTCTGAAATAATGGGCAGCTATTTCCACTCAGAAAGCAGCCACTGCTGGTGCCCCAAACGGACTCGGGTCTGGCCCAGGCCTGAGAGAGAACTATTGTGTTGTCCCACTGTCTAGGGCAGCTACAAAAGCCAATCACTGTGGGATTTCTGCCTTGTCTATAGTCCTCCTGCCCCTCCCTAACTCAGGCCCGGGGTTCCACCAAGACTGTAGAGCCCCATAGACTATCAATACTGAAAATGAAACTATAGATAGGATGCCACTGATCATGACCTGTCTTTTCTCTAAAGAAAGCTTTCAATTACAGTTTTACTCCTGAAGGTCAAGGGGGAAGTTCTCCAGGAAGTGGCTGCAACGATCAGGCAATTGGCACCAGGAGAAATAATCGGTAAAAAGGATGGCATTTGGTGTGAACCCTGTGCTGTCCCTGACTGCTATTGGGAGTCGTCGATGTTGTAGGGATACCGAAGAGCTACTTGCAGGAAATGCGCCATCTCACCTCATCCCTTTATGCCAATAAAGAAAGTCAGGATCCAGGGGGACTTGTTGTGAAGGAAAAACCAAGTAGTTTGTGTTAGAATCGTATCATCACCGACATTTATTGTGATATTATTACTATGGCTGCAGGTGGGAGTGGGAGTATTAGCTACCACGGAGTCACTTCTGACCCTAGTAACCCCAGTCCTATACCACTGTCTTGATGGGGCTTAGGTTTGAGTCCACTGCTTTGACCATTACGTCAATTCATCGTGATTCTTATCATCGTTACTATTATGATTTTCCCTGCTTTTACTTCTCTCTGGACTTGTATGTATTTTTGTGATTTAATTGTGTGTACAGTCTTCTCTACTTTACTGGAGGCAGCCTAATCCACCCAAAATGATGTGTGTGTACATTGTGCATATATGCAAGTTCAGCCTTTGTTTGAGTCCAGGTAAATAGATCAGACAAGCCATTACTAAAATCATTATAGCCTGGGTCATTACCCACAATACAGTCTGCTGGCATTTTATCAAGCCTCCTTCTATTAAAGAACCATTAAATTACTTCTTGTAGGAAGCTTATAAATCAGCCTGCATGACAGATAAATAGGACACCAAGTAACTTGGCTTTAATTGTCTCTGCTCCCATCCAGTGTCACTCAGTCTATTTATTCATTGATAGCACTTTAATTAAAGATATCCTAAATCTCACTTGTCAATGGTTTAGGGGGAAATTAGAACTGCAATACCAGAATGAGGGACTGAATTCCATATGGTTCTATTTTACAAGGAAATGAATAGCATGATTGTTAATATGTATCTTCCTCTGGTGGAAGATTATTAATAATTTGAGCAAGTAAACTATAGCAGAGATTTTGCATTTGTAATTGCTTATGAGGTGTTACTCATAGGATTTCACTTGAATATCATAGGAACACATCCCCCTCATCCCTCGAATATGGGAGCTGTGTTGCTTTTGCTATTTAATAATGTAGCTCTAAGGCCAATATTCCATTTTCTACTACCCCCTCCTTGATCTGTTACTCTGATAGCTACCCTTCTATTTTGTAATTATTCCATCTCATGAATCCTAGTCACCAGCATTCTATCACAAGACAGTTCTGCAAAGAAGAAACTTAAGAGTGCTTCCAATTCAAACTAAGTCAGCGCACGTGCATTCTCCACACCAGTGTCTTCCAACTGGCCCTGAACTCAAGAATCCAGAATGAAAGGCATGATTGGAACCACCATCCTTCCTGACCCACTTTAAAAGCAAGACAGAATCTGAGAGAACACGGTTCAACAGTCAGGCCACGGTTTATGGATACAGGCAGGTTAGAAGGCAGAAGTCCAAAGATCTAAAAACCAAGATGCCCCCAATTTGGGGATCCCCGGGGTATTTTGGTCATGAGACTCCACACTTATCTGAGCAGGCCATAAAATAACTTTCTGTTTCAGTTGCCTAACAGCATAGGATAAGGACCTGAAGGTTGGACAACAGCAGTAATGTGTCTGACATATATTATGTAAGAAGAGGAGGTCTGGTGGCATAGTGGTTTATGCATTTAGCTGCTAACCACAAGGTCAGCAATTCAAACCCACTCATGGCTCCATGGGAAAAAGATGAGGCCATTTGCTCCTAAAAATGTTTAAAGTCTCAGAAACCCAAAGAATCAGAAACTACCCTGTTCTATAAACTTGAAGTTGACTTATTGGCAGTGAGTTTTGGGTACGTAACTTAATCCTCATTGCTGTGAAAATCTACCTCTATCTCCATCCCTCCTGCCTCCCCTCCGCCCCTCACCATTTGTTAATTCTGCGCTAATCTTTAGTGCTTGTGGTGCTTCCTACCTTGTGGGTGGGATGTGCATAGTTGAGATTGGTCTAGTATTGTTTGGCTTACGTATTGTTGAAGCTCCATAAGGGTTCTCATCATAAGGACAACAAAAGGCACTTAGGCCAGGGAGCTAACTCAGTCAGAGAAAAAGAATTGAGGCCATGACCAAAATTTCCAATAAGAAAAAAATCAACACTAAATCTGGAGAGAACAAATGTCGGGAACCAAAGCTGAGAGTATGGAGTCAAGACTTAAATCCAGGCAAATTACATGAAGTTACCCAGTGAGAAGATTGAAGAAGAATCGGTGCATTTTAATTTTGGTGCTGGGGAAGAATACTAAAGTACCATGGACTGCCAAAAGAACAGATCTATCTCGGAAGAACGACAGCCAGAGTGCTCCTGAGAGGCAAGGATGGCGAGACTTTGTCTTACACGCTTTGGACATGTTGTCAGGAGAGATCCGTCCCTGGAGAAGGACAGCATGCTTGATATAGCAGAGAGGTGATGCAAAAGAGAAAGGCGCTGCAAGGCACAGTGCCTGCCACACATAGGCTCAAGCACAGGAACAATTGTGAGGATGGCACAAGACCGAGTAGTGTTTCATGATGTTGCGCATAGATCAGAACCTGACTTGGTGACATCTAACAAAAACAACAATAACTCAATTAATAAATAAGGAACTTGCACAACTCCAAAATCTTTCCTCCTCTTCTATTAATGACTAGATATTGGATTTTGGTCAAGTCCATGAACCTCCTGTTTCATAAGTAAAATCACAACCCCGTTGGGTGGCAAGACTAGTCAAAGAGCTCTGAAAGTATTATTCCCATGCAAATTATTACCATCAGTTAATTAGTCACGCCCCTGTTCTACTAAAATCTACACTAAGAAAATGAAATAACATTTAAAGCTGTGTCTTTGCATGACCTATATAGCCATCTGATTAGATAAAATCTAGGATATTCATGAGTTATTTTATTTTCATATTACCAAACTTTGGTGGAATGTTTTTCATGGAATCAAATTGTTAATTGATTGAATTGACTAGTTGCTAATTAAATCAAAGAAACTGAACCAACTCTGTATAGACACATTGGAAACATTCCTTTCTGATGATCTTGATTCCTCCAGAGGTTTAGGGCCTGCAGCAGGGAAAATCTTTTGAAAATCAAGTTTGCTTTGGCTCTCCATGGGTGAGAAATTGATGTGTCAGGAAGTTTACCAAGGGGACTGTATGGGTTCTTCCAACTATGGTTGCTTGTGTGATTTGCTTATCATCCGTCTGCCTCCCTAGAGAACACAAATACAACTCCATTGCTCAGAATGTTGCTCAATACTTATATACAATTCTTCTGCTTGATGTTAGAGTAAATTTTCCTTCCCATGAAAAATTAGTATAATTTCTTTTCATGAATATTAAATATTGTGTAATTGATTATGTTTTTGTTTCTGCTCTAATCTCCAGGAAGATCAGAGACAAGTATTTTGGCTAATACAAACCCATTGTGTTACCTATCTACTTATACCTGCTTAGACACTTGGTAGTGTACTCATGGTCATTAAGTCGATTCCAAGTCATAGTGACCCTCAAACTAAATCTAAGTGCCATCAAGTTCATGCTGACTCAGAGTGACCCCACAGGAGAGAGTAAAACTGCCCCTCTGGGGTTCCCAGACTATAACTCTTTACTGGAGCAGAAAGAATTGCTCCTTTGGGTTTCCAAGGGTTTGACTGTTTACTGGAGCATGCAACCTCGTCTTTCTCCCAAGTCACTGCTCCTGGTCTCTAACTGCTTGCTGCTAGTGGTTGCTGACCTCATGGCGAGCAGCCCCGCATGTAACCCATTACACCACTGGAAGCCCTCCCTATGTGGTATACAAGCATGTAAGTAAACAATTAGACAGATACATTGCAAACTTTTACAACAATCTGAAACTATAAACAACTATGTGCAACCCCAGCACCTCTAGCTGACAGAATATACTGTAATGTGGGCTTCATTTTGTGAGCTAAATTCAAAAAACAAGATCCAAATGATTTTTTCCTTTTCATTGTTAGTGGAATTCTGCTTAAGATTCGAGACCCAGTTCAAGTTCGCTTTCTTCATGAAGTCTTCTGGGCTTCTTTAAATTAAATGACTCTCCTTTGGGAATTTCCAGAGCATTCTGAGTCCAGAAGGCACAGTTTAGTCATTACTTATGCTGCCTTGTATTTTTCCTGCATTGTCTCTATTGCAACCACACTGGGTCTCCTTATTATCCTTTAGGCCTGTTTCATGCTTTCTGACTCAGATCTTGCTACTTCCACCTGTCTGAAATAACCTCTCCTAACTGCTTAGCAAGCCATTCTGCTCACTTACCAGGGTGCCCGGGTGAGGCAGTGATTAAGTGCTCTGCTGTTCACTTAACTCAGCAGTTGGAACCCACCAGCGCTCTGTAGGAGAAAGACGGGGCAAGCTCTCTGCTTCCTTAAAGACCACAGCCTTTCAAACCCAATGAATCAGTTCTGCTCTATCCTGTAGGTTTACTGTGAGTCAGAATCGACACAAATGGGAAGGCCTTAAATAAAAAAAAGAAGAAGAACCCAGTTCAAATAACTTTGCTCCATGAACATGGCTAAGTCCAACTTCGCTAAAGATATCTGTAAATTCTGTAAATCCCAAGTACGTATTTAATATGTATATATTAAATATGTAATATTTATATATATAAATATATATATTAAATCATGTAATGATTTGAATTGCCGTCTTAACTTAAGGAACTATAGTAAATAGATACATGGTTTTGCTAGAATGAGATATGGATATTTATTCCTACACCCAATGCCAGTGTTTCTCCACAATCGCTGTGCATAAGAATCACTTGTGGCATGAAATAACGAAAGATACTCAAACCCTGACCTAGAAAACTGATAGGTGATTATGGGATACTTTGGCATCCATATTTTCAATAGGCTCCTTATTTTGATGCATGACCAAATCTAACAACTACACTATACGACTTGTAAAGCATCATGTAGAAAGATTTATAAACTCCTAAATGCCCAAGTTTAGACTTTTCTAGAAAGTGTTCCATTGATTACTCCACAAGGAAGCACAATGAGAAAAAATTTTATTAAGAAAGACAGATTCTTAATATCTTGCGGAGCATCACAACCCTTTCTAATGTATTTTTAAGTTCTTTCCTCCCTTATTTAATGCTCTGAGTCTTTTCTCTTATATTTACAGCAAAATAAATAAATAAATAAAGTCCTTATTGAAATTATCTTGAAGGTCACCCAGGGGATTTAGAACAACCCCTTAGTCAAACTTACATTAGTGTAACCAAGACTTATATTTTAGTGTCTACTCTGGGTTGACATTAAATACCAAGCTGAATGAGTGACAAAATATCAAACTGAATGAGTATATGTAAATAGGGCTCTAGTAGATGAACACTTATTGGCCATATAGAAATAGTTTGGTAGTTTACCAAAGAATTGCTTTTTTCCTATGAATATTCAACTACACTCCCTTTTCCAGCCTTCTGCAGTTAGACACAGCCATGCAACTGAGTTCTGGCAAATGGCTGTGGGTAGAAATGGAATGTTCAACTCTCAGGCTTGGCCCAGGAGTCATTCCACTGTGAAATACTTCATTTTCTTTTCCTAATTGTTTCCTGAGTGGAGAAAGTCCTGTAACCAAAGAAAAAGAATGGAGCCACAGCATGGATGGTGCCCTCCCCCCACCCACCCCACATCGCTGCTCAAATAAAATCACCAAACAAGGCTACACAGCGGTGACTTTCTCAGTGAACTGAGAAGTATATTGTGTTGAACTACTAAAATATTGGAATGGTGTTAATGATCTAGCACACTGAGGACTATTATGTAATAGAATGAATTCCAATCAATGAATGAGAAATGAATAGAGGAAATAAAAATCTGTCTTGGAAGAATACAGTCAGAGTGCTCCTTAGAGACAAGGCTGGCAAGACTTCATCTTCCACACTTTGAATATATTATCAAGAGAGGTTATTCCCTGGGAGAAGGACATCGTGCTTGGGAAAGTGGAGAAGCAGTGAAAAAGGAAGGTGCTCCATGAAATCGATTGGCACGTGGTTTCAACAATGGCCTCAGGCATGGGAAAAGCTGTAAGGGTGGTGCGGGATCATGTGGTGTTTCCTTCTGTTGTGCAAAGGGTTACTATTATTTGATGGCATCTAAAAGCAATAGCAATAACAACAACACAGAAAGAGTGATATCAAGGCAATGGCCTGCACAGTTGTGCAGGTAGACAAGTGCCAAGTCTGTCTTGGAGGTATTAGGCTCAGGTAGCTGCAGACACTAATGGACCCCACATCAGTAAGTAGGTCAGACAACAGGCTTCTGACTGTGGAGGCTAATAAATCCAAGGACAATAAGTAAGGTGGCAGACATCTAATGACTCTCAGGATCAGCAGGAAATGCAGAAGGTGACTGGCTCAACTTCCAAAGAACCAGAGATTAAGCAGGATCCAGACCCAGCACAAAGCAAACAAGCTTCTCCTTACTGTCTACTTTTGTTAGAAGCAGGCTTCACCACCAAGGAGATTTTATGGTCTGGATTAATAAACTGTTACCAAACCACTGAGAATCCTGGCTGGCCCAGCCAATATCAAGCAAACAAACAAAACCCCTTAACTATCACAGATGCCTTTTGCACAATCATTTCAATTGTTCTATAAATTAATAATTGTAAAACATAGTTTCTGTAAAAAATTAAAGACCACCATAATGATTGTGATTCAGAATTATCATGAGTATTAAAACTAATAGGCAAAAAGACAAGAGTAATAGGATATTTACATAGTTTCAAAGCATCTCAGTAGCAAATGTTTATTAGTTATAAAGAGATAAGTTGTAACTTTGCTGAGGAGACAACTGGTGGATGTTATGCTAGCTCCATTACCAAATTTGGAACCATCAGTAATGATGCACATTGGTACCCCATTCTGTGACCCCCAATATGATGCAATGTTCCAAAAGACAGTGGATCCAGGGTCAAATATTTATGCAAATAGCCTAATGTTAAAATGTAGACTGTGTAGATGATATATTATTAACACAAATTATTAACACAACACAGAACAGTTTATTGTACTCGTGCTGAACCTGCAGGGGGATCAAGCGTCAGTAGCTTGAACAGAACCAGGGAACACTTCATGATTTAAAATTGAGAGAGGTGTGGTCAGGGTTGTGTCTTCTCACCATACTCTTCAATCAGTATGCTGAGCCAATCATCAGAGAGGCTGGATTGTATGAAGAAGCCTGTGGCATCAGGATTGGAGGAAGACTTATTAGCAACCTGCAATATGCAGATGACACAATCATGCTTGCAAAAAGTGAGGAATATTTGAAGTACTTGCTGATGAAAATCAAGGATTGAAGCCTTCAATATGGATTATGACTCAATGTAAAGAAAGTCAAAATTCTCACAATTTGACCAATAGGTAGCATTCTGACAAGTGGAGAAAAGATGGAAGTTGTCAAGGATTTCATCTTGTTTGGGTTACAATCAATGTGTATGGAAGCAGCAGATAAGAGATCAAATGACAGCTTATACTGGGTAAATCTGTTTTATGACACCTCTTGGAAGTGTTGAAGATCTAGGACGTTACTTTGAGGATAAGGGTACATCGGACACAATAGGCATGTGAAGTTTGACATTGAATAAGGAAGACCAGAGATCTGATGCATTTGAATGACGGTTCTGGTTAAGAACGTTGAAAGTAGCATGAACTGCCAAAAGAGCAAATCGATCTTTCTTAGAATAAGTATACCTAGGATGCTGCTTAGAAGCAAGAAGACATTGTCTCTCATACTTTGGACACTTTATCAGGACGACCAGTCCCTGGAAAAGGATGTCATGCTTGGTAACGAAGAAGGACAGTAAAACAGGAAGACCCTGGATAAGATGGGTTGATGCGGTGGCTGCAGCCATGGTCTGGGGCAGCATTGTGATTGTGGTGTCAGAGCAGACAGTGTTTTGTTCTGTTGTCCCTAGGACCGTTGAGTTGAAACCAACTTGACTGAACCAAACAATAACAACGACAAGGCTAAAAATGAAGATTCTTCTTAAGTAGGGATGATTTTCTAAATTTCTAATAAGATCTAGGTGCTGCTGCTGCGGCTGCGGCTGCTTTTGAGTGGTTTACATTTTGAAAATTAAGCTTGTAGGAAAATTTTGCAACCTTGCCAGCAAAGAGGTGGATGTTTCTCATTCGTTTTATAACTTTCTTGTGAATTTTCCCTTATTTGATTTGGAATTAACATGGATGCTTTTTTTCTTTTTTTAAATGTATTGCAAACAACCAGAACTCAAACAAAAAGCAAAAAGCTTTAAGAGAGGGATTTGCATATGGTGTATGTTTCTTCTTCAGGGCAGCCTCAGAGACCATGGGTTAGGGAAGAGGCTAAGTATCTCAGCATACTTAGCAGCTGTCGGTCATAGGCGCAGCAGGTTAATACTGTCTAGCAACCATGAGGAGGAACTGTTGTTGGATTGTGGGATGGCAAGGGAACATTTAGTCCCATTTGGGGAATTCTTTTGAAACGCTACCATAACTCTCACAAAAGTTCAATCAGTGCATTAACACTGAGGCCTTTCTGGCAGCGTGAAGCAGTAAGAACAGAAGATGTGAAGATCATTGCACATTCCGGGACAGTTGTATTGATGCGGATGGAATTCTGTTTCCATGTAGAATAAGGATTTTGTGGCTGTTCCAGCTTCTCCGTAGCCAGACAGGTTGCTTATGACCTGGCCAGAATTCCTAACATTTCCATTTTAGAGACAGCAGCTGTGTAAGGGTATAGAACTAAAGGGCTCTCTTCCACAGGATAATCTGAAACAGCACGTGCGTCATTTTTCCTCTTGGCTTTAGATCTTGAGAGGAAGAGACTCTCAATTTTTTGTTTTTGAAAACACAATAGCCTTGCTTCCTGGTGTGATTGCACTTCGTGTTTTAGGTCTGTTAGGAAGTCACGAGAGCTGAGTGAAACTCACATAAGCAGGAGCTTGAACTGGTCCTTCCAAGTTCAGCCATGACCAATGAAATACAAGCAGAATGGGGTCAACTTTTGAAAATATGGCTGCACTGTAAAGATAATTAGAATTGGAAAATTTACAGGTTAGCACCCTGTTGAAAATCTAATTTCCCTCTTAGAAAACAAAGGGAATGTACACATTGCTTAGCAACCAAATCTCTTGACCACCAGAATCACAGTGGCTCAAGAATGACGTTAGGCTACAGTGCTTTGAGCATGTGTCCTTCCCCACCTTTAAGGCCGTAATCCGATACCCTGCATCAATGTCCCCAAAGGACTCATGCTGTCTCTTCTGAGTCTCCAGTTCCAGGGTTTCGCCATGCCATATTATGTTTCTCAGTTCTGGCTATCATTCTGCTTCACCCAAAACTTTAGCATTCAGGTTTGTTGTTATTTTACTTTACTGGTCATGACTGAACCTGTCTGAACCGATTCAAACTGCACAGAGGCAAGAAATTGGGGTGGGAGGATGTCCACGTGTCTGGATGTTGGTCATATCTTAAGGAGAGTCCTTCTCAGTCAGCTTCTGGCTCCTGGGCACAACTAATGGAGAACATTTGTCCTTGTAATATTTTGGTTGTTTCTGGACTTTCCCCCCCTGATTCTTTTAAATCTTTTCACTTTCAGCAGGCATTCCAGTTTCATGCTATTCTGGTTGAAACAATAATCATTTGGAAAATCTTCCAGGATTTCAAGTTCGCCCATCCTTTTCCTCTACCTCCTGATGTTGTTCCTCCAGGTTCTTACCTAGCACTTTGTCCTGCATCCCAACAACAAGGGATGTTTCACAAAATTTTATATGCCTGTAAACTTTCACTTCACTCTGACTTCTTAAGCCAAGTGAGACCTTCCTCATTTTGAGGGATAGTGATCTCTAACTTAGCACTCTACACCAAGTCAAACTTCCAATTGTGAATAAAAGTGGAATAAAGAATTTCTAAAGACATATAAAGTCTTAAATGTTTATCACCATGCCCACATTAATATTTGTGGTAAAGAGGTTTCTGAAAAACTGTTGAAGAAACGATACACCAAAGTAAAGAGTGAAAAACAACAGCAAATAGTTGGGACAAAGGAAGCACCGAAACTAATAGAGAGGAGGGTTAAACGGAGCAGCAGAACGACGGTGCAGGGAGGTCATAGGTCAGCAGCTATAAAGCAGGCCTCCAGGTAAGCTAGACTATCAAACAAAAAGGGGAGACAAACTGAAGGAGAATTCATGTGAAGTATATTGGGTAAGCATTGGACTGCTAACCTCAAGGTTGGAAGCTCAAACCCACCAGCCACTCCATGGGTGAAAATTGAGGGTTTCTGTTCTCATAAAAATTTACAACATCAGAAACTCCGTAGAGTCAGAGTTAGAATTGATGGGAGTGGGTTGATTGGTCTTTGGGTATGTTGGGACATTAGAGAGAGATGGAATATATCTGCAAACACAGGGATGTAAAAGACTTAATACTCTTCTTCTTATGGATAATATGGAAAATTCCAGAAAGAGTAATGATATTTAGGCATACAGAGGCAAATATAGGAAGAAACAGCTGAAGAAAGTGAGAGTGTTGGTTTCTGAGGAGAACACTCAGTGTAGAAAGGCGGACGGATTTTGTTGAGAGCCTTACAAAACTGTACACACACACACACATTTAGAATGCAGCATCAAAATTGTGAAAAGGCTTCTTAACCCCCTATGATAATGCAGATGACACAACTTGCTTGCTGAAAGTGAGGAGGATTTGAAGAGCTTTCTGGTGAAAATCAAAGACTGCAAATTTCAGTAATGCGCTGCAACTCAAAGTAAAGAAAACAAAAATCCTCATACTGGACCAATAAACAATATTATGATAAATAGAAAAAACATGGAAGTTGTTAATGATACCATTTTACTTAGATCCACAATCAGCATTCATAGAAGCATCAGTCAAGAAATTAAATGACACATACACTAAGCAGATCTTCTGAGTAAGACCTCTTTAAAGTATTAAGAAGCAAAGATGTCACTTCCATTGTTTTCTGTGAAAGCTGGAAATCTAATGAGGAAGACCCCAGAAGAATTGATGGGTTTCAATTATGGAGTGGGAGAAGAATATTGAAAGTACCCCTGAACTGCTGAACTGCTTGGAGGAAGCACAGCTAAAATACTCTTTAGAAGTGAGAATGAGACTTACTCTCACATGCTTTGGACATATTATCAGGAGAGAACATTCCTTGGAAAACAACAGTGTGCTTGGTAAAGTGGAGGGTTAACAAAAGAGAGGAAATCCTTAACAAGATGGATTGACAATGGGGCTATAACAATAGGATCACATGTCATTGTAATTGTGAGAATGTCACAGGACCAGGCAGTGTTTCATTCTAGTGAACACAGGGGTCAATGTGAGTCACAACCAATTTGAGGACACCTAACAACAACAATACACAGAGATATAGGTATAAGTAGGTACAGGTATATGGAGATGGATATATACATATACACAGTGATACATATAGGAGCAAATATAGATACATGATAAACATGGAGGGAAAAACTAAAACTTGGTAGAAACAAGCCCAATAAGATTAAGTTGTGAAATTAACAGAAACCATACAGGCAAGAAAATAGTGAGATGACATATACAAAACTCTCAAAGAAAAAAATATTCCAACGCAGAATCATACAACCAATAAAATTGACCCTCAAATAAGATGAAGAAATTAGGACATTTCCAGATAAATAGAAACTAAGATAAATAGAATTTGCAAAAAAAAAAAAAAAACCAAGATAAATAATCCAATCTTACAAGACATACTAAAGGGAGTTATTTGGATAGAAAACTAACAGCAGAGAACAACCAGAGATTAACACTCATGACAATATCATTGAGAAGTCAACTCAGCTATGGAAATATCCAAAGCAAAACAAACTTACAAGACTGAAAATTGGGAACTAAAGATATCATTCAGAAATGAAGATAGTGTAGTTTCAGAACTTCCAAATGGAAAGGAAGTCCATTAGAATTAACATAGGTGAAAAAAAATAATACAACACATTTGGCAAAAAGAAAAAAAAATTGGAGGCAGGAGTAAACACTGGAAGGTTTGCAAGAGTTAAAAGCAACAAAGGTAAACAGAGTTATATATAAAATCCATCAATAATAGTATTCTACAAGCAAATGCATGAATAAACATGTAGACTAAATGGGCATGACAGGGGAGTGAGGTTATACATATAGACTTGACAGAGGATATTTGAGCATGGCTGTTTTCCTTTGCTATAAATATATCACAAATGTGGTCAAGCAAAGTTATGAACATTTTTTTAGATAAAGCCAAACAAGGTGATGCTTAGGACAGTGGTCTCAGAGTACACCCAATTTTTGGTGATAGCACCTAGAATCCTAAGACTGCATAAAAAGCCATCCAAAGTGCAACAATTGCTTGCTCTTTCCTTGTCCAGGCAAGAAACATAATAGAAATCAAAGACACATGTAAACCATGAGCACATTGGAATGATGGAGGGTGTAAACATCAGTCCTTATGGCTCTGAGACCAGAGAACTAGGTGGTACCAACTGCTTTGAATGAAATCACATTAGAACGTTCTGAATAAAGCAAGATTAAAAATGTAAATGCAAACTCAAACAATCAGGCTTGGTGGTCTTATAGAGAATTGTAGAAGACCTGAGACCATGTCCTTACTTGCCCATCAGGTCTGAAACTAAAGCCACCCCACGATTCAATTTTCAGGTAATAGGTAGCAATAACACTAGAGATTAGAGGGGCAAGACAGGATTTACTCAAGGACCAATCTCAGAATGAGTAGAAAAGAAAGAGGAATGGAAACAGGGAACAGGGGGAGAAAGTGGGTTAAGTGATGTTTCATGGACAGTATAGCAAGTAATGAAATAAAACAAAATGTGTATGAATTGTTGAATTCATTCTGCGACAATCTGTTCTATAAACCTTCACCCAAACTACAATAAAAATGTTTTTTAAGTACATCTATATGGAACAGAATATAACAGAATATCAGTGTCATATTTCATTAAAACTAAGCTGGAATTCGCAGTATGAGGAACCATGTCATGTATCACTAAGATATATAGTTTAGGAGACCGCTTCTGTAAAGAGTACAGCCTTGGAAACAACCTGGATCAGTCCTACCCTCTCCTTAGGGTCACAATGAGTTGGAATCTACTCAAAAGCAGTGAGAAGATATAACTATATAAAATATGCTGTATTATAATGAAATGTGCAAAGATGGTATGTTAAAAAACCCAAAGGAAAGACCATGTTCAGCATTTCATAAGCTGAAAGAATTGAAGAAAAAGAATTCAAACTTCGAGTGCAATATTTAAGAAATCTATGGGGAAAATATTCTACAATACAGGAAGCATCAAAAGAAGATGGAAGAGATTCATAGAATCACCATACCAAAAAGAGTGATTGACAGCCAATCATTTCAGAAAGAAGCATATAATCAAGACCCAATGGTATTGGAAAAAGAAGTCTAAACTGCTCTACATGTATCCACAAAAACAAAAGAAGACAAAGCTCCCGTGATGGACAGCATACCAAGTGAGATGTTTCAATAAACAAATGCAATACGGGAAGAGCTTTCTGATCTCTGCCAAGAAATATGGAAGACAGATAACTGGTCAATGAACTAGAAACCATTTCGTATTTGTACCTATTCTAAAAGAAGGTGAGCCAACAGAATGTGAATATTAATAAACAATATTTTAATATCACATGTAAATAGTATTGTGTTAAAGAGAATGAAAACTCCTTGAAGCAAGGCATTGACACGAAAGTATTGCAAAGTGAGGAAAAGATGTGGAATGAAGGATGATTTTGCTGATGTTAGATGGATCATGACTGAGGGCAGAGAATACCAGAATAATGTTTACTTGTGTTTCATTAACTGTGCAAAGACATTACTTGATTGTATGGAGGATAAAAAATTATGGATAATACTGTGAGTAATGGACTTTCCATAACACTTAACGATATTCATAAAGAACCTGTCCATAAACCACCAGAACAAGGGGGGTACTGTGTGTTTTAAAATCAGGAAAGGTGTGGGTCAAAGTTGTATGATTTCGCCACAGGTACTCAATCTGTATCCTATGCAAATGATTTGTGAAACTGGAGTATACAAAGAGGCACATGGCATCAGGATTAGAGGAAATCTCATTAACAACCAGTGATATGCAGAAAATACAACCTTGGTTGCTGAAAGCCTTGGAGCACTTGCTGATGAAAAACAAAGGCTACAATTCAATATGGATTGCGACTCAATGTAAGAAAATAAAAATCTTCACAGCTAGACCAATAAACATCATGTTAAATGAAGAATAGACTGAAGTTGTAAAGGATTTAATTTTATTGGGATCTGCAATCAATGCCTATAGAGGCAGCCGCCAAGAATTCAAATGATGTATTGCATTGGGCAAATTGGCTGCACACGACCCCTTTAAAGGATTAAAAAGCAAAAATGTCAGTTGAAGGCAAAGACAGTCAGACCCATGACAATATATTTTAATTTACCTTATATGCATGTGAAAGCTGATCAATGACTGGAAAAGGCAGAAGAAAAGTTAGTGCATTTGAAATGTGATACTGATGAAGAATATTGAAAATATAGTGGACTACCAGAAGAATATGGGAGAAAGATGGGGGTTTCTATGCCCATAAGGAGTTATAGTCTTAGAAACTCACAAGGACAGTTCTTCCTTGTCCTATAGGGTCAACATCAACTCAATGGCAGTGAGTTTGTTTGATTTTGTTTTGCCAGGAGAACAAACAAATCTGTGTTGGAAGAATAACCAGAATATTCCTTAGAGGACCGAAAGACAAGATTTTGTTTTGCATAATTGAGACATGCTACAAGGAGAGACCAGTCGCTGGGAAGGGTATTGTGCTTCGTAAGAAGGAGAATCAATGAAGAACAGAAAGGCCCTCAGTAAGATGAATTAACACATCAGTTGCAACAATGGTCTCAAACATTATGAGTTGGTGTAGAACCCTCAGTATAGCTCAAACATAGAAATGATGGGAAGTGTTGAGTTCTGCTATGTCTAGGATTCCTACAAGTTGGAACTGACTTGATGGCACCTAACATAAACAATAACAACTACAGACCGATTAAAACAGCAGACAGAAAATCAGAAGAAGACATTTGCAATAGTGTGCTTCATTGCAGGTTACATACGACTCCTGCTTGGATGATTTTTTACACAGTGATGATTCCAGGACATAAGACACAGCAACATATTTAATGAGAAACAGTGGAAAGATGACAAACTGGTTGATACAGTTATGTACCTAGGCCATCTCTGTGCTGATTTTTAGGGGGTAGTGGTGGTATTTTAGGTTATCATGATTTATGTGTGAAGATGAAAAAAAAGAAGGGAATTCAAAATGAGTCTTTGACCCAGACACTACAAAATAAAAAGTATAAAATAAATACTTATGTTAAATTGAAAATAAAAGCCTACTTCAGAAAAAAATGATCTTAGAAATTGAAGGAAATATCAGCCATACACTTCTTTATACACAGAAAAATAGAGAGACATTGGGATATTTGGGGGAAATTTTTTCTTTATAAAATGTAATTGATTAAGAGAAATTATAAGGCAATATTTAAAAGTAAAAGGGACACTAATAATACTCAAGAAAAATAGGTGGAGGAAAAAAAGCACTATTTAAGAAGTAAAAACCACATGAAAAGTAGCAAAATATAGAATAGATATTAATCAAAATATTTCAAACCTCAGAAGTATCATATGAGAGACTTGATATTCAGTCTTGTGGTTATTACAAAGGAAATAAATCTAAGTTTTATATTTGCTATAAAAAAACAAAGACTCTGAATGGCACAATGGTTAAACATTTATATACTAACCAAAAGGTTGGTAGTTTTGGAAGGTCTTTCTGGAAGAGATGCTGAGTGGGTTTGAACCACTAATCCTTTGGTCAGCAGCCTAGTGCTTAACTGTCATGTCACCAGGTCACCTGTCCTTAAGATTACGGCTTATGTAACCCTCGCTTTGAGTCAAAAATCAACCTGCTGGTACACACCAACAGCAGATATAAAATATCCAAATAGAAAAATATCCAGAGATGAAAGAATAAACTCTCTAAATGAAGAAACTTAAGAATTCCTGAGTGACATTGAAAGAACAACCCTATAGACACAGGGAACCATGCCCCCCCACCCCAAAGTAGTTTATCTTTAAGTATGATCTGCTTCCTAAGTTTCCTCATTATCAAAACAATTTTCTTAGAAAAAGTGTGCAACCCAAGAATTCTATACCTAGCCAACTTGTCATTTTTGTTTAAATAATACAGAAGGATACTCTCAAACAAGCAGGGACTCATGAAATACAAGAAACCTTCCCAATAAAGCTCTGTCTTCTGGAAAGGAATCAAATGAACAACCAGAAAAACTATGCTTTTAGCATAGATACTACCTCAACTGAAGAAACAGATAATTTTGTACACAATATTGAAATATATAAATTACAAATGCAATCAATAAGAATACAACCCTGTTTCCCCAAAAGTAAGGCATCCCCTGAAAATAAGACCTACTTACAGTTTCGCCTCTCGCTAAAATATAAGGCAACCCCCCGAAAATAAGACCTCCCTGAAAATAAGCCCCCCCGAAGCTACCGTAACTCTGGACTCTGGACTGTAGTGGTGGGTGCCGCCACGCAGCTCACTGTTTGCTGCGGCACAGCTGGAGCAGACAGGAAGTGCGAGGTCTCTTTTAATAAAACAATAAACAATAAATGTGTACCTTATTCTTCTTCATGGAAAAATAAGACATCCCTGAAAATAAGACCTACCGCATCTTTGGGAGTAAAAATTAATATAAGACACTGTCTTATTTTCGGGGACACAGGGTAACTACCACAAGAAATGTAAAAATGAAAACAGAGTAGAGAAAACACCATATGATAATCAGGAGACCTGCGTGAGCCTGGAGATGTGTCCACCCCCATTGGATCAACAAGACTTCACACCCACTGGTCAGTGATGTTCCTGCGTTCTGCATGTGGCTTCGTGAACTTAAAGAGAGATTACAGACTCGTATTGGACTTACGGACTTGAGTTGGACTGAGCTGTTTTATTGGTACATAATTACTACTTGATACAAAGCTCTCTTTTACACATAGATGAGTGTCTCTGGAATTGTTTCTCTAGTCCACCCAGTCAAACACAAGGCATAACTTTTGAAGTGGAAGAAAATTATTACAATAATTTACAAATCCAGTATTGGTATAGGAATATAGTTTCAAAAACACATTTCCCTACTGCAGAATGATCTATCTCCTTTTGTTCCCACCTTCATTCCTGCCTTACTGCAAGTATGGCAATCACAAACATTCATTGAAACTCCAGGAAGTGTTAGATGCCATGCAGAACGTTTTATTTGAAAGACAAAAACAGACATGGTTATAAATAGCAGTAAGATCATTTATTGTGTACTATAATAGAACTGATGTATTTAAAGTTTGCAAGGAATTAACAGAATACCATTTGAACTACTTCAGCACGCTGATGCAGCACTGAAAGCACTCACTGTCCTAGTCTCTGCCAAGAAAGTCAGAAGGCAGCTACTTGGCTAATTGACAGGAAGAGATCCATAGTTTTGACCATTCTGAAGGTGACACAGCAGTATGCAGAAATTATTGAGCAATATTGTTCATGCCATATACAAATAAAAGGTTAGTGAAGATTATTTAAAAATGGTTGAAGCAGTACATCAACAGTGAGCTGCTGGAAATTCAAGCCAGATTCAGAAGAAAATAGACAAGGGATATCATTGCTGATGTCAGATGGATCTTGATGAAAGCAGCAACTATAACAGAAATATGTTTACCTGTGTTTTATGGACTATGCAAAGGCATTCAAATGTGTGGCTCATAACAAACTAACAATAATGTTGGGAAGAATAGAAATTCTACAATACTTTATTGTGGTGGATTGAGATCCTTAAAAAGGTCTTTGATGAAGATTGCACACTGATAGGTGTTATAAAACTGGGACAAAAACAATAAATTATAGAAGAGTTGAGTTTCAGTGAGAACACATGGTCAATACTGAGTTCAGAAGATGCACAGCTAATTTAAATGTGTTCAAAGGAAGTTAAGAGACCAATAATAAAATGTCATTTATTTTAATGCACATATAAATGTATATACATAACTACCTAAATTGTGTGTGAACATAGTAGACACAAGTGAATATCCATGACTAAAGGACAATATATATTGTATTTTTGCTTATTCTTTTCTTAAAGGAATAATTACTCAGACCAGTCATTCTGTTTTAGGACTGTGCTAAAAACATGTGAAATTCTGCTTATCTCAGCAATTTTTATAGGCTTTCCATCATTTAGAACTAACTATATACAAGGTCACTGACATTTAAAAAAAATCTTATTCCCACAATCATTGTGTGGATTCCCAAACTCATCTTTCTAGTCTGGGCAATACTGTCTTCTTTCTATGTTTTATCAAAGTCATTAGAGGATAAATTGTGTGTTGTTGTTGCTGTTGTTGTTAGGTGCTATTATGGCCCAGTCTGCATCATCCTTGTTCTTAATGATTGGACCCATGGTTGAAGTCATTGTGTCAATCCATCTCATTAGGCATCTTCCTCTTTTTCACTGTCCCTTTACTTTATCAAGTATGATGTCTATTTCCCAGACATTGGTCTGTCCTGATAAGATATTGTACTAAGTAGAGTACTTAACAGAGGCTGTACTAAGATTCAAAGACTCAAAAATATTTGTGAAGTTTCCAGGGAGAAAATAAAACAAGCAAGACAAACAAACAACCACCATCTTCATTTCCTTAAGTGACTGTCAAGGCAGATGAAAGAACTTAAACAAATAAGCAATTTAGACTTAATAATCAAAGCTAGATAGGGCAAGGGTGGCTTTACTACTTAATTTCACTAAAACTAATAGTTGACTTTCTGTCTTTAGCCAAAATATGAACTCAGTGTGATGAATTATGCATTACTTGGGCTAAACCTGATTGTGAAATCTCTAAAGAATTTATTTGAATCCTGTTTTTCCAGTTAGGGCTTTTACTTGCCTGAGGGAAAATTTGGTAGTGAGCAGAGGTTCATTGAAAGAGAGTAAATAAGAAAGAGGTTCCTCCAACCCACATCACTAGGGAATATTTGGGAATGTATGAATACACCACCCTAAAGAAAAAGACAACAGTAACAATAGCTGACATTTCTTGAATGCTTACAACTATTTGTGTTCTGTTTCAAGGGCTTCATGTATATTAACTTGCTCAATTCTTACAAAACAAAGGCAAGCAGAAACTTGGTAAGAAACTTGAGTTTGTGGTACTTCTTTTTCTGGTAGAGATGAGCTCTGCTTAATGGAGAAAAGACAAAACAAAACAAACCAGGGAATATATCAAACTCAAAAGTTGCTAAGATTTGTCTATGTGGAATCATAGAGTTACTTTAAGGGCCAAACTTTTCAACATATTTAAAGGTTGATTGGATTTATGAAACATCAATTGAGACAGACTCTTTCTAAATAGTATTTTTAGTGAAAAATATATACTTGTTTGTGTTAGTCTGGGTATACTAGAGAAATAAATCCTGGGAGACTCATCTGGGTATAAGAGTTTAATATAAAGGGTAATTTTGTACATTAAGAAAGCTTCCCAACCCGTAAGTCTGCTATTAGCCACATGTCTGACACCAATCTATAAAGCGCTCTTCAGACACATGAAACACATGCAATGATGCTGACTGAATGCAGGACGATTATAGGTCAGTGGAAAGAAAGTCTTTCGATTCATTGGCATTGTAAGCATCTAAGTGCTGGCAGGGGTCTCCATGTGGCTTCTCCAGTTCCCAGGGCACGGGGTCTATCAGTGTAGTGCCTTGTGTCTTGTCAGAAGAGCCTCTCTCAGGGAGCAAGCATTGTCAGTAGAGAGAGTCTGTCTCCCACCTCTAAGGAGGACATCCAGGAGAAGGCCATGCCCACAGAGAGGCCTTATTGGCTATGATCCGATTGACAGACTAGACTCCACCCCTTCACTCTTAATCCTCTCAAATCCCAAATTGACACCAGATTATGTAGCTACCACATTGTTTATAAGTTTTGTAGATCTCACGTTTGTGCTTTAATGCCACTGTACCCCCAAAGAAACATGGCTAAAACCTGGAGAAAATAAGGAAAATGAGAGGGGTAAATTGAGTTTTGCTGAGCAATGTTCTTATTAATTTCTTTTTCTTTCCATGGATGGTTCATTTATTTTAGTGCATGCTGAGTTTGGGCTATTGTCTTAGAAGCATGCAGGCAAGTGGATAAGAGAGAGCAGGTGCTCTGGGAGGTGTTATTGGGTAGTACAAAGCTTTAGACTATTTGACGGCTAACTGAAAGGGGGGCTGTTTGAGCTTACCAGATGTCTAAGAAGAGAGGCCTGGTGATTTACTTAACAAAAAAAAAGGAAACATTAGAAACCCTATGGAACACAGTTCTACTCTCACACCGTGGAGAACCATGAATTAGAATGTATTTGACTCAATGACAAACTGAGTACTACTTGAGTATTCCACTAGACTGGATTCATGGCTAAAACTGAAAAGCAAGCTTGTAGTCATGGAGTAGATCCTTGTGTTCCACAGGGTTCTCACTGGCTGAATTTTGGGTCAGTGGATAGCCAGGCCTTTCTTCTGAGGCAAATTTGGATAGGCTCAGCCCACCAAATTTTCAGTTATCAACTAACTTCAACTGTTATTTCACCTAGGGACATTCAAATCCTTGGCTACATATCAGTAAAATTTGCAGTTTGATTCTTCTCACTCTCTCTCTCTTTTAAACAATGTAGAGAAAGAATAATTTGGCCATCAGCACGCCTACTCTGAATATCAGTGTCCGTTAGCTGACATCTAACAAGTGCTCACATGAGTTCTTGACCTTTCTCCTTTTGCCCAATAATTCACTTAGTAAAAAGTACTGAATCTATTGCAGGTCACACTCCATAAGACTTAATGGCCTAATTATTGTCATGCTGCTTCTGACAGCTATTTAATAATTCTCATGAGTGGCATTGGGCTATCTCACCAAGACACATGAGATGGAACTATGCCTGGCTGAGAATTTCTTGCCAGGGAACAATCAAGTCAATTTTCTTTTAAAAAACAAAACAAAAACAAAACTTAAGTTTTACTCAGTTTATACTAAATGTAATGATAAATCACATGGAAAATGTAAGGAAGCAAAGGAGTCGATGTCTACCTTCAGGATGTAGTTTTGTTGTTGTTTTTGTTGTTGTTTTGGCTTGGGTACATGAGAGGAAGAATCTAGTAGCCAGATCAAAGGTGGAAAATGAAAGCTGCTGACCTGAGGTGAGGGAGATGAGCTCATTCTAATGGAATAAATCTTGTTTTAGTGTGTCCTTACTTTGTGCCAGGCACTATTCTAAGCCCTTTATGTGTATTGGTTTACTCTTTTAATCTTTATAGTAATCCATTGAAGTAGACGCTTCAATGGCAGGTGAGGAGCTCACTGCATCTGCAGTCCATTCTGACTCACAGAGACCTCATAAGACAGCCTAGAACTGTTCCTAGGCTTTCCCAGGCTGTAAATCTTTATGGAATCAAATTGTTGCATCTTTTACTCTTGGAGCAGCTGGTGGGTTTGAACCACCAACCTTCTGTTTAGCAACCCAGTGTTTAACCCACTGCATCACAATTACTCCTGCAGGTGAGCAATGCTAGACAGAAATGTCAGATGGCTTTCTAAAAGCCAGTCTGTAAAGTAGAAGAAACAGACTTCCAATGAAGGAAATATGCCTCTGGAACACAAATCCTAAATCATTGCCCCACGTTTGTATGAAGATTGATTTGAATGACTGCTTGATCCCAAACGTGATTATTGAGTTGTCTTTAGACACAAATGTCCGAGAGGATTCTCATCAAACTATTTTGTTTCCTTAGATGCCAAGATGGATGGAAACATATTGCCACCTTCGTTAACCTTATCAAAAACCAAATCAAACCCAATGAAATTGAGTTGATTCCAACTCAAGACAAACCTACATAGCATTTCTGAGACTGAATCTTTATGGGAGCAGACAGCTACACCTTTCTCCCAACTTGATGGTTAGCAGTCCAATACTACCTAAGAGTGCCATCAGGCTTCCATTTATAGATGCTTTTAAAATCTCTAAGCACCATAGTGCCAAAAATTCTAGAAAATGATTTGCTTTAAAAGAGAAAATAATTTTCATTTTATTTAATATATATATACAATTTTATATATTGTACACAAAACTTCTAAATGACTTTGTTCCCTCTTCTAGCCAAGGAGGTTGACTCTTCAAAGTATCACAGTTGTACTAAGATTTCATGGTGAAGATGACAATTTTAGTTCTTTTTGGAGACAGATGTGCATATGCAATGGATTTGAAGGAGAAAAAAAATTAGGTGAATGATGGAATGAGAGATAGGGATTATGGTGGTTGCATAATTTTATTTCAACTTGATAAATAGAGTGAAAGGGTAGAAGCTAGCCTGTCAATCAGGTCACAGCCTGGTGATCCCTCCTTGTGGGCTTAGTCTTCCCATGAGGATTCCAGGAATTTCTCTCTTCCTCCCTGAAGGCGGGATGCATGTTCTCTCTCTGCCTCACCTTTCTGTTGACAAGCCACATGGAGCCACACTGAGGGGAGCCAGAGCCCTGGAGAGGTGTCACTGCCATTGGACCCACAGGGCTTTTCAACCACCAGCCTGTGCTCTCCCTGTATTCCGCATCATTGCATGTGCTGCGTGAGTCTGAAGAGGAATTTATGGGCTAATATCAGACTTATGGGCTAATATTGAATTTATGGACTAGATCTAGACTGGCTGGTATGTTTTATTGATGCATAATTACTTCTTGATATAAAGTTCTCTCTTACACATATATGAGTATATCTGGATGTGTTTCTCTAATCAACCTGGACTAGCACAGTCTATTCTCAGTCATGGTCTTGCTCGTGGTTGAGACCATAGTTAAGACTATCATAAAATGCTCTCATTCATTCCCTTTCCTAATATCTTTATAATTATACTGTTTAAGAGAGGCATCATTTTGTCTGCCAAGTAGATAAGCGATCTTCTAGCACTTCATTCTAGAGTCTCTTCAAAATAGTTAATTGAGCCATTGTATTGAAGTCCATCTATTGCTTCTAAGGATCATCATCACATTCGTCAGATTTTAGGCCCAAAGGTACCAAAGGCTGCTGATTGATGAGATAATTATCCACAATATACAATTATTGTTCTATTCATTCAGAAGCTCTTAGGATGTTGAGCAAGGTCATCTGGTTTATAATCCAGAACTTTAAGTCAGTGAAAAGTGTCAAGGACATTAATATTCCAGTGGAGTTCTAAATGTTTTTTTTTTACTTCAAATTACTCAGAATACCTGATCTATTTTGCTCTATACTTAGATCTGCTGGTTTAGATCATGAGTGTAGTCCCAGAAAAACATGGAGGACACATCACTTACTTGATCCTTCCAACATGTCTAATTCCTACAAATTAGCCCTATATTCATGACAACGCAACACTCTGGCCAAAATCCATGGTGGGAATTGCTTAGTAGTTACTAATAAATATTTCCCAATGCTTTTGGTCTGGAATTGTTTAAATGATTATCTTTATCTAACATACGCCTGGCAACACAGCATACCTTACACTCTCACCATGGAACTCCAGATGCTGTAAGAAGTGATTGAATTTGGGCTGTAACTTTGCAGGGCCATTCTGCTAAAGAATTGACACCACCGAAATGAACCACCATGATTGTTCCAAACAGGCTATGTGTTGACTTAGTCCTTTGATCAACTGCCTCCTGAGTTGATATCTTCCTAATGTTATCAGAAGGGAGTTCCTGGAAACTGGATTTATCTAAGACTATAAGATTGACCATTTAGACCCAAAGAGTCAAAACACTGAAATACCTTGTCAATCCGCTAATATAAAACATGACTCTATTAATTAAAGAATGGCTCGAATGAATTGATTTTGGTTCAGAGTGGGTTGAGAAATAATTTGTTAGAGTGAGGAAAAGGGGTGTAGGAGGAACTATATTGGATGCAACAAAGACAAACAGTGCTCTGACAAGTCAGAGAAAATAGGTAAGCCACTTCACTCTTCTGAGTCCCACATTTCTTATCTGTTAAGTATTGAAATTATTGCTGGAAAATTTATCTAATTAGGAAAATTCACTGGAAAAACTTAGAGTGATAGTTAAAATTTCTTATTCAGAGCTGGTTTAACTTCTTTCACTTTAGCTATGGTGCTCAAGAAGACCCAGTTGTTCTTCCCTCGGGTTCTTTCTGCCTTATCCTCTCACCCACAAAACCCAGAAATTACAGGTGGAGAGAAAGATATCTGAAAGAAAGAACTACAAGTTTGTTATAATTACAGATCCCATGCCTCTTATAATAAATAGTTACTCAATACATTTTAGTGAGCTGAAGTACAGGCAGTCTTTGTATTAAGACTATGTCACTTACTTACAGCCTATAGTTACAAACCAATCTCCTATAGAACCCATTTTATTAAATATATGGCAATACTTCTAGCAGGACTTCCAGCAAGATGGTGTAGTAGGCACACACACTACACAGACCCTTTACCGAAGATGTGAAAGACCTAAGGAAACAGAGACAGATGAAAATCCTGGAAACCTGAGCAATAGAGAAAAAGACAGAGGCACAGACTGAATGTGAAGTAGGAGAAGAAGTTGAGGACAAATGGTGAGAAAGGAGGCAGAAGGGTGAATTGTTGCTATGTGGCCATCTTGAAATTTTGTAAGCAGTATTCCTTCCGGACAGACGCTTGGTACATTGGTAGTTGATAATGAGGAATGGGAACTACTTTCTTTTTCCCTACGTCCTCCTGATAAATAGAAACATGACCAGCTCTAACCTTAGCTCCTTAGTGGATCGTGATATCATCCCTGCCTTACCCGCCAACTGTATGTCCCTCCTCTACTTGGGGTCAGAGTTGCCTCATTGTAGATCAAATTCTGAGTTCAACACCTCTGTACCTGGAAACATTTGAACTACCCCTCAGCAGAACTCTCAGGATCTCTGGCCACCCCTGGATGAATGGGAGCTCCTTCCTTGACATTTTGGCATAATTAGGTGCTCCGCCAACAGTTGCCTTTTGTTCATCAAAGAATTCCTTCTGAGAACAAGTACCTTGACCTCAGGCACCATTTGTGCCAGCGAATTTCCAAATCAGGTGCCCTAACCTCAGACATGTGGGCCAGCACAGTCGCTATCTAGGGCCAATGTCCCATCCCTGCCTACCTCTGAGCCCCTTAGCTGGATGATGGTGCCAACCCATATCAGGTGCCCTAACTGCACTTTTCCTTCTCCTTTGTTTTTATATGTTTTTCTCTGTTTTACATTTTTCTTTGCTTCTATTTTTCACTTCCTTTATCTTGTCCCTTTTCCCTATTTCCCTTATTTGTCCCTTACTATTTTATTTCATTTTTTCTCTCTCATTTGTCTTATCACATTTTTCTTTCTTTTTCCTTTTCTACCTTTGCTTTAATCTTTCATTCCTTGTTTATTTTTACTCTTAGTAATTAGATTCTTTTTCTCTAGCTGTTGTCTGCCTTCTTCTTTCTGCTTGTTCTTTTTGTTTTCTGGTCCCACATGACAGAAGACAAAGGAGTCCACAGAGCCCAGCCACATTCATAACTTCACCTACTGGGTAAGGTTCACAACCTCCTCATGTACACCTAATCTTCAATAAATTGCTGAAAATACCAGCCAAACTGTTCCTCAATTATGCTATACAAAGAGAAAACGGAAATGAGCACACATTCACATTCTCTATAGCACCCACCATGGGACAGCATGCCAAGGTCTCACAAACATACAGCCAGCAATTTAATGAAAATACAAAAACACCACAATGTCTCAACATTGTGACAATTTCAGCTCACCTAAATTGTCAGAGTACAGACAATTTCAGTTCACACAAAGAGCAAACATCTCTCACTGCCATCAAATTAATGCTGACTCATAGTGATCCTTTAAGGACAGGGTAGAACTGCCTCTGTGACTTTTTAAAGATATGATAACTTTATGAGAGTAGAAAACCCCATCTTTCTCTTGTTGAACAGCAGGTGGTCTTAACTGCTAACCTTGAAGTTAGTGGCTCTCTCAGGATCCTTTGAGAAACAAGATAGAGTCACCCAAACATGTTATTAAGATATAGATCAAGAAGAACTTACTCAGGAAGAAAAATAAGAAATTCGAAAGAATGAAATTTATACTCCTTCAATGAATTGAAAGATGGACAAACTACAGATGAAATTGAGGAATAAGAAGAAAAAATTTGAGAAGTGTTCAGGAAAACACTTCAAGAACTGACAAAGTAAATAAAAATAAGAAACCATATAAAAAACAACAAAGAGAAATAAGATTGATGCTATGATTTCAGAAATACATAATACATCGAAAGAGAAATGGAGTAGAATAGAATCATTGAAAGGTTGAATCAGTGAGCTTCAGGGAAAATCTTTCAATTTGCTAAAGACACAATCAACATAAAAGAACAACAACAACAACAACAAAAAATCCAAAGAAAACCCCCAAATTATGTATGGCACCATCAAGAGGAATCTTCACATAAGCCTCATGCATAGGTTATATGAAGAAGAATGTGGCATCAGGATTGGGGGAAAGCTTATGACATGCTTGCTGAAAGTGAGGAGAACTGAAGCACTTGGTGTTGAAGATCAAGAATTGCGGCTTTCAGTATGGATCACAACTCAATGTATAAAAGACCAAAACCTTCACAACTAGACCAATAGGTAACATGACGATACATGGAGAAGAAGTTGAAGTTGTCACGGATTTCTCTTGCGTGGATCCACAATCAATATTCAGGAATGCAGTAGTCAAGAGATGAAAAGATGAGTTGCATTAGAGATATCTGCAGCACAATACCTCTTTACCATTTTGAAAAACCAGGATGGTACTTTGAGTACTAAGGTGGGCCTGCCCCAAGTCATGGTATTTTCAGTTGCCTTATTTGTATGTGAAAGTAGGACACTGAGTAAAGAAGACTGAAGAAGAATCAACATTTGAATTGTGGTGCTGGAGAAGACTATCGAGAATATCACTAACTGCGAGAGAGACAAACCAATCTGTCTTAGAAGAAGTAAGGCCAGAGTACTCCTTAGAGGAAAAGGTGTCAAGACTTTGTCTTACTACTTTGGACATGTTGTCAGGGGACATCAGACACTGGAGAAGGACAGTGTGCTTGGTCAAGTAGAGGAGCAACAAAGAGGAAAGCCCTCAGGAGGATGGCTTAACACCTTGGCTGCATCGATGGGTTCAGGCATAGGAACGCTGACTGGACTGGCACAGGATCAATCAGTGTCTAACTCTCTTGTGTACAGGTCTCTAGGGCATGGAGCTAGCTCCCTGGCATGTAACAACACAGCTAAGAATAATGATGTACATGTGATTGGCATTCTAGAAAAAGAGAAGCACCAAAAAAAAAAACAACAGAGAAAATAGCCAAAGAGTTGCCTGTTTGGAAAAACTTGTCTCATATTAAAGATGAGAAAGTATGCATTCAAGAAGCTAAATGAACTTTAATTAGGTTAAACCATCAAGGAAAATCACCATAACATATAATCAAAATTTCTAAAACTCCAAACAAGGACGAAAACCAAATATAGACTCACTGAGAGTTGGAATCAACTCAATGGCAGTGGGTATGTTTGTTTGTTATTATTTTATAGTATCAATAGTCACTCTGCATATCAATGGGTTTAGTGCACCAATCAAAGGTAGAATGGATAAGTAAACAAGACCCATCAATATGTTATTTATGAGAGACCCACCTTAGACATGAAGATAAAAATAGACTACAAATCAAAGTATGTAAAAGAAAAATGTATCAAACTAATGATAATAAAAAAGGGCAGGAGTGACCATATTACTTTTTGACAAAATATACTTAAAAGCAAAAATCCAGCATAAGAGACAAAGAATGACATTATATAATTGTTAAACGATCAATTGAACAAAAGGACGTAACTATAATAAATATCTATGCTCCCAATGAAAAAGCCTCGAAATTCACTAACAACCTCTTAGAAAATTGAAGAGGGAAGTAGACAACTCCACAATAGTAGGCTGGTGGCTTCAAAGCTGAGTGGATGGAAGGTTGGTGGGAAGATAGCAGAGCAACAGCTCCTATGATCAGGTGGCCCGTTTGGGGCCACCGCTGGAGGTGGTCCCAATGAGGAGGGAGGCAGAGAAAGAAGCTAATTTGTCACGGTCTTTCTTATAAAAAAGGCACACAGGGTCAAGTTGACATAAAATCTAACTGCTACACAGTATACATTCTTTTCCAGCGCACATGAAACATCCTCTAGAATGAACTACTTTAGCCCACAAATTAAGCCTCATTATTTAAAAAATTTGAGATATTTCAAAGCATCTTCTCAGATCAAAATAATAATTTGAATTATACCCCTAACAAAAGAGGAATTCGAGTAGGTCATTTGGAAACTACCAACAAAAACTATCCAGGCCCAGATGACTCACTGATGAATTCTACCAAGCATTAAGAAAGGAATTGACACCAATCCAATTCAAACTATTTCAAAGTATAGAAAAGGATGAAAGCAATTCCAAAGTCATCTTTTGAAGTGAACATAACCTTGGTACCCAAACCAGGCAGAGATATCACTAAACAAGAAAAAAGGAAAAAAAGAGACCAAGATCTTCATAAATACAGATTCAATTTTTTTCCAGCAAACTCCCAGCTAGATCCTCTAATTGTATATCAAACAAATAACACATCATGACCAAGTAGGTTTCATACCTGGTATGCAAGAATGATTCAACATTAGAAAAATAATCAATGTGTTGCATCACATTAATATAACAAAAGTTAAGAGCCACACGACCCTATCAATTAATGCAGAAAAGAAATTTGACAAAAGTCAACCCTTATCCCTGTAACAACCCTCAGAAACACACTACAAACATAAGGAAGATTCACTAACATAATAGAGAGCAGATAAGAAATTAACAGCCACCATTCCTGTCAAAGGAGAGAAACTGAAAACTTACCTCTTTCCAAAGAGAACTAGTCGAGATGCCATTTATCGCCTCTCCTCTCAAAAGTGGTGCTGAAAGCTTTAGCCAGAACTATAAGACAAGGAAGGGAAATGAAAAACATCGAAATTGGCAAAGAAATTAAACTCTCTCTTTGTGCAAATGATAGAAATCCTGTACACAGAAAAGCCCAAAGCCATGGCAATAAAAGATGGTGAAGCTAATGGAAAGATTCAGCAAACTGGCAGAGCACAAGATCAAGAAACAAAACTTTGTGAGTATAAATTCTGTCAGATTCCCTTATGCTAACAAAGAATTCTGAAACTAAATTCCGGAAAATAATACCACTTATAATAGCCACCCAAGGGATGACATGATTTGAAAAAAATACAATAAGAGAAGCAAAAGACCTGTACAAAGAGCTACAAAACACTACAACAAGAAACCAAATCTGCATCAACTGAAGCACATATCATGCTCACAGGTAGGGAGATTTAGCATGGTGAAAATGCTAATGCTATTTAATATTATCTACAAATATATAATGCAATCCTGATCCAAATTTAAGTATCATCCTTTAAAAGATTGAAAAGCTAATCACTAACTTTATTAGAAAAATAGTGAGACTCTAGACAAGCAAAACACTAATAAGGAAGTTGGAGGACTCTCACTTATTGAGCTCAAGAACTACAAGCAACCACAGTAGTCAAAATGGCCTGCTCTTGTTGCAACCAACACATGGAACAATGAAGCGGAATTGATAACCCAAAAGCAAATCTATTCAGCAACCAACAATTCATATCTGACAAAGGACTGCAACACATTAGTTAGAAAATATAGTCTCTCTATATATGATACTGGTAAAACTGGATATTCATTTGCAAAAGAATGAAACAAATCACACTATATACAAAAACAAAGATAAATCAAAGAAACCAAATGTAAACCCTAGAACTATAAAGATCATCAGTGAAAAAATAGGGATAAACATCGGGTCCCCGATGCATGGCATAAACACACTAGCCAACATAATGAATAACACATAAACAACAGATAAAAAAACTAGATGACTGAGACACCCTACAATTAGAGACTTAAGTGCATTAGTAAAAGGAATAAACCCAAACAGTAAAAACAGCATTCACACACTGAGAAAAGGGGTGTGTGTGTGTGTGTGTGTGTGACAATGACATATCAACAAGGGAATATGGAAAACTGTAACAACTTTTTAACTTTAGCAAGTCATCAATCCATCAAGAAAAAGGTAAATTATCTTGAATAGGGTGATGTATGCAATCCTATTCACTTCTATACCTGGCACATGATGAGTCTTAAGCATATGCTACTTCTTTCTTGGACCACAAGGGGAAAATATCAAGTTAAATTTATTAAAAACATATCTTCTGTCATAAGTTTTGATTTCTAAGTTATTTGTTCTCTTTGGTTCCTTTTGTATTGGGAGGAAGCTCCAGTTTTCTGAATGAGTAACTTTGAATTTCAGTGATTAGTCTCCTTGATTATTGTTATTAATTTATTAATATTAGCAAGTTTAACTCACAGTTTCAACCAGATTCCAACCTGAAAACTTTTGGGGTTTTTTGTGGCAATATTTTCCTCCTTCAATCTGATAGTTGAAATTCAATTGGCCCTTTGTCGCTTCCTAATGTTATCACCAGTCCATAATGTCGTCCAGCAATAGCACAATCATCATATTCAACCCCTAAAATGATTACAGAACCTCTGGAGGTGAAAGGCTCCAATAAAAATCTTTCATCTAAAAGTTTTGTTTTTTAAGGAAAGATTCTCAGTTTTTTGAGTTTGTGTTACTACCCCGGCTTGGCCTTCATGTACAAAGTAGTTTAAACGAAAACAGAGATTTAATTCAGGTTATTCCTTTTAAATGACAGAGTAAAATGTTTTAATAGTTTTCCTCTCCCAATATGACCAGTTTTATTTCCTCTTCAAATTATTGTGTCTAAATTGACAGAGCCTTGGAATGAGATCACCAAGTCAACATTCCCCTGGGAATCTTTTTTTACTTCAATGAGTAGAAAGGGGAGAGAGCTGGGGAAGGAGGAAGGACGTAGGGAATTAAATGTGAAAACATCCCAATAAGAGCAAACACTAGTGTCTCACATCAGGACAAATTTCCACCTGCAGCTGCCTGGAACCAGGCACTGCCATTATTTAATTTGGGAATATTTAGTGAGGTCCACTTGACATTTTCAGAATGGTTTGCCTTGTGTCCCTTCCCATAGCTAGGTAGTTCCTGGACTTTCTAAAAGGCCTTTCCAGAGACATGGGCTAAAAATCAGTTCTTGTAAGTTTTTTAAAAGGGATATCCATGCTAGACTACTTCTACTGGTTTTAATTTACTGAAGATTGGAAAAAAGTTTCTCCTTCTCTTTGGTTTCTATTTCTTTGGGGCCAGTCCTTAACTTAAATGAAATGTTATTATACACAGAGTTGGAAACATTTACTCACAGAGGAACCAAACAGGATTTAGTTAAATTCTTCGTAGTTAAAAGCAACTGCTCGTTATTTCTTGATGCTCCATTTTTCTTTATTCTTACAAGTAGGCAACTATATGGAGACCTCTCTTGAATTACATAACTGTCCCTTATCCCAATTTAACTAACAGAATGACATGCAGTAATAATTATTCAATAAACTAGACCTCTGCATCACTCCACAAGACAAGGAAATGCTTCCAGCATATGAAAAGCATTTGCCAAGAGGCTGCATTACCCAACAGACAGAATTAGGGAAGATATTACTGGTAATGCAGGCCATGACTGAACAGTATCACAAAATATCTCAATTAATGACAGAAACACCAGAGCTAATATTCCAAATAACCCTTGCTTGGAAGGGAATTCAAGACCAACTGCTTTATGCATTGTTATGGAAACCGCCATGTGCTCTGCCTTCTTTTCCTGCAGGCAGGCTCTCTTCACATTAAATGGGGCAGTCTGGAGGTGAAGTGCTCAAAGACTTTCACGACCATGTCTTCTTTGTATCCAAAATCTTATTAGTTGGTCAAAAAATAACGTGTTCTTTCTCACCTGATTGAGTCTTTCAGCCAGTAAATCACGAACAAGAAGTCTATCTCAAAGCTTTGACTTCCAAGTATTCTGAAGAAAAGCTTTTATCCAAAATTCTTTCAAAGTGTACCCTGTGGGGTTGGAGAAGTAGGGGGAAAGCTGTGTCCTGCTCCCGGGAGACATCCAGTGCCACGTCAGGGGCACTTTGTGAAGTATCTGGATTATTGAGGCATTTTCCAGTGGGCTGACTTAAAGGTGCCTCCTGGAGGACCAATTGAGGATAAGCTCTTTATATGAATAGCTTTAGTTTCATTACATCGATGAAGTTCTTTTGTTCCTATATAAAGTAAGGTTAACATGTTTCAAAAATTAAGACCTAGATAGATGTTAGGGGTCACCTTTATCTTACTACAATATCCTCCACCCCCTGCCTGTCAGATTGTTGTATTGTGGTGACTTGTATGTTGTTATGATGCTGGACGCTGTGCCATGTATTTTTCAAACGCCAGTAAGGTCACCCATTGTGGACAGGTTTCAATGGAGATCCTAGGAACAGACTTGGAAGAACAAATAAATGATGCACTTCTGAGGGATTAGCTACTGATACCTTATGAATAGCAGCAGGAAATGATCTGATGGAGTGCTGGAAGATGAGCTCCTCGGGTTCAAAGGCATTCCATAGATGACAGGGAAGGGCAGCCTCCTCACAGCAGAGTCCACTCCAACGATGGATGTGGATGGAGAGCACTCAGTATGGCCCTTTGCTGATGTGGAACCACCAACGTGGGAAGAACCAGCTACAAGAACGATGTTAAAAAATCAAGCACACAATATACAAAGGATGATTTATGAAAAGTAGAAGTGTCAAAAATAAGGTGGAATGTATAATCCTTGGTGTGAATGAGCTGTCACGGACTAGTATTGGCCATGTTGACTGGGACAATCATAAGTTTACTACACCAGGAATGACACGTTCAAGAGGAATAGTGTCACCTTCATGGTTAATAATAATATTTCAAACCCTTTCTTACGTTATGCAATGCTCTCTCCAGAAACCAAAATTCATTGCCTTAGAGCCAATGCCACTCACCGTGACCCTGTAGGGCAGGATAGAACGGCCCTGTGCGTTTCTAAGACTGTAACTGTTTTCGGGAGTGGACCACCCTGTCTTTCTCCTAAGGAGTGGCTGGTGGTTTCAAACTGCCGACCTTGTAGATTGCAGTCCAATGAGTAACCACGACAGCACTCAGGCTTTTACAACGCTGTCTGTGATAGGAAAATACCTATAATCTATACACCTACAAAGAAGAAAAGTCACTACAACTATTACTTAAATTTAAGAAGCAATCATTAAAATCAATGATGAAGAAATTGAAGAATTCTACCAACTTCTTCAGTTTGACCTTGAGCAAATGTGCAGCCATAATGCATTGATACTTACCAGTGATTGGAATGCAAAAATTAGAAACAAATAGGAAGGCTCATTGTTGGGAAATATGGCATTGGGAACGAAATCAAAG
>NW_022103915.1:24998516-25028368 GCF_000313985.2 Echinops telfairi
GCAGCATAAATGGCACATAGATCTCACCAAATGGAATGCACTGGAATCAAATCAAATGTGGGAAAAGACAGCGGAGAAGCTCAATATCATCAGCAATAACAATTCCAGGGGAGGAATGTGGGACACATGATCAGTTGCTCATATGCAAATTTAGGATGAAGCTGAAAAAATTGTAACAAGTGCACAGACCAAAAAATATGACCTTAAGTACATTCCACCTGAATTTAAATTTACCACCTAAAGAACAGACACTAATGACCCCAAAGCAGACAAGTTGTCATTTTAAAGACCTAGTTATAGCAAACAAAATAATAATCTATCTTTTTTAAATGCACAATTCAAGTAGACTAATTCAGATCGAAGTTTCTCAACATAGCTATTGAGAGCCCAAACCCTAATACAGACACTAGAAGCACTTTTCTTGGAAGAGGAAAGAACTGAGATGAAATACGGTCTCATGGTAATGACAGCCCTGGCCTCGAACCTGGCCCAGGACAGAAACTGGGGCACAAGGCTACAGACAAGAGGCAAGGTATCAGAATAAAACTGAAATGGAAAAAGGCATAAACTCATTATTTTTGTGAGGTCAGCTTAAAGCCAGGCTTTTTTGTTGTTAGGAGGCATCAATACCCAACTTTCACATGCATATGATGCAATGGAGAGCACCATGGCTTGGGTCAGGTACGCCTTATTCCTCAAAGTACCATCCTTGCTCTTCAGTACTCTAAAGAGGTCTTGTGTAGCAGATTTACCTACTGCAAATTGTCTTTTGATCTCTTGACTGCTGCTTCCATGAGCATTGATCATGGATCCACCCCCACAGGCTTTGCCCCACTTATATCACCATGGTCGACTCCTCTCCAAGTAAACAACCCCTCTTCAGTCACATTTTGAGTGCTTTCGGACCTGAGGTGCCCATCTGCCGGCAGTATCTCCGGCAATGTGCTTTCATGCGTAAGGTTTACAGTGGCTTCTTTTGAAGTGAGGAGCTGGGTCCTTATTCATTGTCTGTTCTTAGTCCACACTAAAACCAAGCTTATATAAGACCCCAGAACATAAGCAATCAGCCATTTTCAAGTGAATACTGTAATTCCTGGTGAGATTGACTCAAATCAAGAGGAAAAAAAAGGTCAGACTTAGAAATAATAAAAAATAAACAAAACAGGTCAGACTTGCCAGACACTCAGATGAGAAAATTTTATTCAGACTATTTGAATATGTTGAAACTTTTATTTAATTCTTTCTAAATTTTCAAGGAAAAAATGTCCTACAGTTGAAGCATTGTAAGTGTATTCAAAGGCTTGAAGTAGTACAGGGATTGTCCTTTGTGTCTGTTCTAGGGGAGATTTTGAAAGGTACCTGAAAAGGAAGTAGAATGGTTAGAAAGGAAACTCAGATAAATATTGTCAGTAGAGTATGAGGGCAGGGAGGTGTACAATAGGCAAGAGAAATTCCCTGGCAGCTGGCAATAGACAAGAGAAAGTAGGGGGCTGGATTTTGATCCTGTACTTGCTTTATCGTTTAGTTTGGAGATGTGTTTTCCAAGGAAGCCCTTTAACTTCCCTGTTTCTTTTGGAGGCCTTGATTTACAAATCAAAATAGATATCCCTCTGTGATCGCTCAATCCAGACAGCTTTCTTTTCTAATTTACTGCACAGAGGAACTGTTTACATTGCTCAAAAGAGGTACCAAGTAGCCACTAGTTTTCTGAATTGTCTTTATTAGTAGCATGCCAATAATCCACAAAAAAGCAGTGAAGGGGCCAAAAGTGCTTGTTCATATAAACAATTTGAATAACTTAGTAAAACAGTAAACATACACGAGTTCAAACTTTATGGTTTCTAATGTTGACGCTTTCAAAATCAACTAGATCCCTGTCAGGAATGTGCCGCAGAGCATGAACGGAGCCTTTCATCCTATGCCACTGCGTTTTGAGACTTGTTAGATTTGGGAGAATCAAGATAACAACCTCCTATCAAACTTCACTTGACAACTGATTCACAAAATGTGTAGTGTCAACTGAAAGTCAAAGAGCAAGAGAAGTCCAATAATAAACACTGAAGATCATCAACACAGGGGCATAGAGCTCAATCTAAGAGACTTAAATATTTTTTTTTAATTATTATTATGCTGAGACAACTCCAGAGAGCCTGGAAATGAAAGGGTTCCAGGGGCCTGCACTGGTACTGGAACCTGGGAGCCTGGACTTGTCAGGGGCTTCTGAAGATAATGAACCCTTCAGTTCTACATACCTGACACGAGAACATGTCCAAGAGTAAAAACATAGACTCTGTTAAAGTAAAAGTAAAGAGATTATTGAGAAACAAAACCATTTTCTCTTTAATTTCCATTTATTCTTTTATTTCACAGTCTAATTGGCATCTAATTGCCATATCAGATCATTCAAAAGTTCAATCATATTAAGAAGAGTTGTACAATCATCACCACAATCAATTCTAGAACATTTTTTTCTTTCTTGTGTTAGGGACAAAGGAGGGGGTTGTCCCTCCCATGCCTGCAAAGGACCACATTATGGGATTGGAAGGAAATCAGGCAACCTGATCAGACACCTATGGGAAGATGCAGTGGGCATGTGCAAACTAAGCCCCCTAGTGCAGGTGTAATTTAAGCCTAAAGCCACTGGGCCCATAACATCACACAGGTGGGCCTGAACTCAGCCAATGGAACCAGCCAATACCTTCACTGCGCCTCTCCCAGCCAGGGATGGTATAGAATAAAGGCAGGGAGTACACTTAGGCAAGCTCTCTGGGGCTGTTTGCCTCTTGGTCCCCTTGTGAACCCCAGAACAGTGTGTACCCTGTTGAGACTGTAAAACCCGAAACTTTTCCTTTCCTTCCTAAAAACTCACTTGGATTACAAAAGTGCTTCTGCGATGTGACTTCTTTCAGTGCCGTGTAGCCAGAACCTAGGTGTGCCCCGCTCCAGAAACCTAACATGTGTAATCATGGTTTTAGCTCCCCATTTCTCCCCAACCTTCCCTACCATGACCCCAAGAAACAAATTTCAATCTAGGCAACACTCCTACAAGAAGACAAATTTGCTCCACAGTATGGAGAAAAAAATGTGTTTTAAGACTAAACATGGAAAAGTATATGATATTTACATGGTTATAGTCACAATGACAGGTAGAAAGATCAGGAATAAAGGGGGGTTGTTTACACAGAATGCTTACACTAAATGTAAATTAGTTGGCCATGCCACAATAAAGGGGTTACAAATAAATCAGGCACACATTGGACACCTATGGAGAGAATCCCAAACCGAGCACACTCAGACCCTGGTCACCTAGGCCTATGTGGAGATCAACCAGGGCACACAACGCTAGGCACCAGCCATGTTACATCACACAGGTGTGCCTGAACTCAAACACTAAGATCAGCCCATACTGTCAACCACGCCCACCCCAGCCAGGGGGTAAATAGACTGAGGACAGGCCATTTCCTCTCTTTCAGGTGGTCTCTGGCAGGTCAGCATGCAGGATCTCCCTTGTGTGCTTACGCAGGCCCTACCAGGGCCCGCACTCTCTCTATCCCAAGTTTTTCTTCCTCTCTTGGTTCAGGCACTCATTTGGTTCTGTGGACTCAGTTTTCTTGCCATTTTCCACATGATGTTTGGCGCTTCCCTGAAATGGCCATTTTCGGTCACAAACTCTCCTCCACCCCCACCCCCACCCCCCTGCCATGCAGCCTTGCATGCTTTCCAGAGATGGTGGATACTAGCTGAGCCTATACTACCTGAAAGTCCCCCTTTCCTCAAAAAAGTTACTTGGATTTACAAAAGTGCTCAAATCTTTCAGGGTTGAGAAGCAAAAACTGAGATCCACCTCCCCAGAAACCAAACAACAAGGTGGTTTTGCTATTAGCACTTCTATTTTCATATACCTTCTTCCCGGTTACAGTCTCAGAAATTCACAGACAGTTCTACGCTATCCTATGTGGTCACTATGGATCAGAAATGACTGAACAACAGTACGTGTGTCTTTGGTTTTAGTCTTTCTGGTTTATCTTGAATGAACTCATTTTCCTACAGTAACAATCCTGACCTCATCCTTAACTAAAAGTGGCTTGGGGGCCAGGCTGAAGTCAGTGAAACATGCTTCATCTAGGATGAGGGTGTCCTGGTTCCACCATTCAAGGTCATCTGCCTATGCATGGGAAGAATTCTAGGTTGTATTCTCAGAAAGGCAGAAGCAGGATCTTCCAGGGACATGGAGTTTTGATTCAGAACTTAGTTCACTGCCACGGAGTCAATTCTGACCTAGAGTTTGCCATTTAATCATGACACGTCTATTAGCTTTAGATATTTGATAGCACACTCATAACATCCCCCCAAAACTTATATTTAAACAAAGCCACCTTGAAGGGTCCCAGGGGGGTTTCTTCTTCGGAAATACAATTCAAGTAATCCGTAACAGGCATGTTACGCTTGCTAGGACCAGGAGGCACCTAGGCAACTGGGTAAAGGAGTCTGGAGCTCCACGAGACCTGAGCTAGAAACATGAATGAAAGAATGATTAGCTTATGCAACTCTCAAACCCACTGCCATTGAAGCTCATAGAGTTCATTATTAAACTCATGGACATGGCTGGAGTCAACTTAGAAAGAGCTGTATAAGGAAAAGTGAAGAAAGCCCAAGGTAAAACCCGAGGAATCCCAGTACTTAAGAATAGGTGATGGAGAAAGATCCAGCTCACCCCCAAAGTGAGAGAAAACAGGACCAGTAAAAAGGCCGATGAGGATAGTTAGGACAGGCTGTTATCACAGAAGTCAAGAGAGGAGATTGTTTCATAAAAAGGATAATACACACACACCAATGTTCTTTGTATTTGGCAATGTGGAGGTCACTGCTGACTTTGAAAGAACTGTTTCAGTGGAATGATGGGACTGGAGCCAGCTGGAACTGATGAGCTAATAGGAAAAAGGGAAGAGTGAATTTGAGTGAAGAAGTGGAGACCGCACACAGGCAATTCTTCTGGAAGTGGTGTTATGAATGAGAGCAGGACATTTTCATTTTGATTTTAAGGGGTCATTCTACCATAGGTCTACCACTCCTCTGTCAGTTTGCTGTACTCTGGTGGTTTATGTGTTTCTATAATGCTAGAAGCTATGTACCTGGCATTTCCAATACCAGCCACCCATGGTAGATAGGGTTCAGCAGAGATTCTGGACAAAGACACCCTAGGAAGAAATGCCTGGTGAACTACTTTTGAAAATCTGTCAATGCAAATGAAAATCTTAAGGGGTATAATAGAGCATGGTCAAACTCAATTAAAGTAGTTCAACAAGAAGGGTCAAATAATGAATGAGGATATGATGTTTTGTTAAGTAAATGGCCAAGCAGGTGTGTCAGAGACCCTCAGTGAGGTGGATGGACACAACAACTACAGCCATGTTCTTTCACACAATGGTGATTTTGAATTCAAAGTATCAGGCAACATTTTATTCTGCTGAACAAAATGTAGCTATGAGTTGGATTTGACTCAAGGCAGTTAAAAAACCACATCACCACCATGAACGTTTGTTGGTTTAGTCGTTGAACAGGGAGGATTCATTAGGAAGCTATTTGGTAATGGGGTGAACACATCCCTAAGTTAGGTCTATGGTGCTCATGCACCTGAGAGAAGGGGTACCATCATTTTCAGCAACAACACCAACTTTGCTTCTGATCATTACCTTTATTCTAACCTTCACGTGGGAAAGAGGTAAAGTTCTCTTCACATTGACTAAGTTGTCCACGTCTCTTCCCGATGCTACGCTGTGTGTGGCAGCTTTCCCAGCAGTCACTTTTCCTCATTACACTGGGATTTCCACTGAGGTTTCTTTCTTTCTTCTTCTTTTTTTAACTCCTCTACATTTTACATAGTTTGTTTTTCGTGGTGAGAACAGACGCAGCAAAACCGCCTTCAGTTCAACCATTTCTCCATGGACAATGTTGAGGCACTAATTATATCCTTTGAGTTGTTCCACCCCCGACACCCTCCTCCTCTGAGTTGTCCCTTTCCTCTGGAAGGTATTGAACTCATATTTTGAGCTGTTGTTTTCCATTTGCTCCCATGTAGATAGTACTTAGAAGAGCCAGACAGACTTTCTTCTCCTTTCTGCTTTTTGCTAAGTAAACATTGTTTGCTCTAAGAATGACTTTAGGGGATATTTATTATTTAATGTATGAGGATTGTTTAAAGGAACCATTTTGGGGGTTCATCCACATGCCATGGCTCTGGCAAGTCTGGAGTCTATGAGAATTTGGAATTCTCTCTGCCTTTTCCCTCTTTTTGACTGGATTCTCCTATGGAATCGCTGATAAAAATATTCAGGGATGGCAGCCAAACACCATGCAGTTCTGACCTCCTGGCAGTAGAGCAGTCATGCAAGGAGGCAATTAGCCCCCCCTTCTATCACCTCTTCTTATCCCTGACTTTCCTCCTCCTCTGTGGCTCCAGGTGAACAGATGTCACATTTTGGATGGCTGCTTGCAAACTTTTAAGATCAATTCTCGAGCTTCTTCTATTAGTTATTTTATTAGCACCTGTTTCCTTTTTAATTCACATGCATGTTATGTCTTGCCATCTGTGATTTAACTCATTTTGTGGATTTGAGGATAAAGTTGGTGGGGAAGCCCATGTTAATCATCAGAATGGTTTAGATGCCTTAGAATGCAGTGGTCCAAAACACCACAACCTGTCTCCCCACCCCACCACCACTATCAGCCCCACTCCCTTTTCCACATATATATCTCAGTCATCTCACCTCCATTCTTCAACCTTTATATAATTGAGTTGTTCTTCTCAGATAGATGCTTGGGCATGAAGTGGCTGGAACCACACCTGCAGACTATTGAAAATCCCAGCCCCAACCTTTACCTTGATTCACTCTACCTTCATAGTTTGAATATTAGCTCAATCTATCATAAATAGATCACTAGCTTCCTCTCTTGCTTTGTAAAGATTAAGTTAATACATGTGTGTAGAGTCGAAGGTAGCTAGTATTACTAGGAGTCCTTGAGAGGTGAAAATAGGTATGCACTTAACTAATAACTGTAAGATTGGTATTTGGGGTTCCCTGGGAGGCACCTGGGAAGAAAGGCCTGGTGATTTCCGACCTCAAGGTCAATGACTTGGAAATCCTACAGAGGCATTCTGCTCTGCATACATAGGGTCTCTATGAATCAGAGTCAATTCCATGGAAGCTGGTTTGATTTTGGTTCGGATTATTAGTAGAAGATATTGGGGGGGAAAGCTGGCCTTTGTGGTTTTCCTTTTTGAAGAAATGAGAGCTGTGCTTCCAGTCAAGTGTAATGCTGCTTAAAAGTGCGACTTTTCTGAAGGGGAAAGATTAGCAGGGTAAACAAGTTGCTCTTCTCTGCCTACACCTTCCTAGAATTTGAAATTTCAGGCCCTAATTCAGAGGACAGGATAGGATTTGTGAGCAACAATTCCTATGATCCTAATGTTGACCTTAGAAGTTCCTCCAGGGCAGGGAATCTGGCAGTGACCCCTCTCTGTGAGAAGGAAGCTATGTTTTCTCAGAGTTAAGGGTAATGTTATATCAAAATTATGGAGTGGGAGGTGACCAGCCTGTTAAGGTCCATGTCATAGTCCAAAAAATTTCACCTGATAAAAACGTGATTTTGTTCCGAAAGCTCAAATGTGTAGTAGGTCAAAAGTCCATTGTTGCAGCCACAGGGCAAAAATCAAACTTGATAATGATGTTCATAAAACTGGCATGGCAGTGCCCCAGAGAAAGCTAATTAAGAGTTACAGTTAAAAACCCACTGCCCCTGGGGGACAAATTCTGACCCATGTGCACACTGAGGCAGTTTGGAAACACTTCTAATCGTGGGTGAGCTTAGCAACTGCGCCGTCCCTAATGATAAAAACAACAACCCCAAGGAGAGTACTTATGCCAAACATAGCTCCCCTTCCCCCAAACCTGGTCACCAGAGAATCATCATTTATACATTGGATAGTTGTATTTCAAACTTTCATTTTAACATTTGAACGCTAATATTTGATCACAGGAATGGTTTTTGTATAAACCTGCTCGTGCAGTGGTATAATCTTTCATTTCTCCATGTACACTGATGGGGCCTAGAAACTGGCCTAGGACGTTCTCCCCAAATAGGCTCACGCTTAGTTGTCCTAACTGGAGGCAGCAAGAGAGAGTCCAGGGTCTTCAAAACCATCATAGAGACGGATGGGTGGGGTACGAAGAAGAGTGACTTCCCTTGGCTGAAAGTGTCTTAAAGTGCAAGGCTGAAAATCTGATTCTGCAGTAAGGGTTACACATTCTGTATGTAAGCAGAGACATAATGCACCTTTTCTTCTATTAATTGCTGATGTTAAGGGCTCATAATCCTTTTATACTTTAAGGGAGAATTTGAGTGAAGCCAGTTTTCTAATGTAACTACGAAGCTACTTCCCGTGGAGGCAGACCGCAGTAAGCTAGCGTCGCGCCTTTGGAGCTCTTGTCTTTTCCTTCTGTGTCCTTTCCTGAGCTGTAGTCTACTGCTCAGTTAGTTTCTGCTCAGCCAGATAGGAATAGGAATGGAGCAAGAGAGGTGGCAAGTGGTGCATGGCAGAGAAGACCAAGCAGGAACATTTCCCGACTTGCTCTACTTCCAGGATTTGTTTGTTGCTAGCTTTCCTTTCATTCCCAGAGAGACTCCAACAAAGCCTGTTTGGATTCCCGTTTCAACTGTGGTTTCACAGAGAGAGTGGCCTGTCAAAAGCCAGTGGGGTAGACGCAAGTGAAATGCAGCAGACGCTGGAGACGGCCAGGCCAGTGGAGACCGCACTTCGTTATAGGACTAGATTCTAACAAGAAAAAGCCAGAAGGCCAGGAATCTGAGCTGCCCTGGTGATTTGGCAGCTAGACCTCAGACTGAGGCAGGGCACTCGAGTTCAAGACAGACTGTGTTCTCAGGGCGCCCCAGGCCAACTGAATCATATTGAACTCTGAGGTGGAAAAAATGAAGCCACGTGAACTGCTCCATTGACCAAGAGCTACAGAGATTACAGCGTTGCCTTCCACATTAGTCAGGGGCCGAGAAGCAGGGTTCTCAGTACTCAAGGAGGGGATAGTCAGAACTCACTAGATCGAAAGCATTACTTAACATCCAGGACCCAAGGCCTAGGGACAAGTTGACCTCTTCTCTGAGTCCTTAAATCATGATCAATGACTTGCTCTACTGTCCTGATGTCTGTTCACTTAAATTATTGATTCTTCTTTTATGTTCAAGCACTCCCATATTAGGGGTCAAATCATTAATGAATCAACAAATGTTTCCGGAAATATATCGTTGATACATGAGTACATGTATAGTTATATTTATATAATTATATGCTGAGCAAGCAGTACGAGAGTTAGTCATATAGCTTCTCAGTTGAGCTCTGGTAGATGCGGTCCCTGTTGACACACCAAATCTTCTAACTCACAGATGTTTAGAGGAGCCATCAAGTGAGGGAATTCGGTGATGATTGGTGACAGGTATTCGTAGGACCAAATGTATTAGACAATGTAAAGTTATGTTGACTCACATATATGAAACACAATTGGGTTTTTCCTTTTAACCACTGAGTTGACAATATGTCAAAGGAATGAAGAAATATAGAGTGAACCACCGCCCTTTATGATGGCGTAAGAATGAAAGAGAAAAATGAACTATTAAATGGTTATTTATCTAATGCGCATCTTCACAACTGACTAGTGTCTAAAGAGTAGGAGTTGTGGGGGAGAGAAGATGAGGAGATGAAATCATCTCAACTGAGCAAAACTAAGAGCTCTTTGGCACATAAATTATGCTTTATTTTATAATTCTAAAGATCATTTTATTTGCTAGGGTTCAAGTTCTTTGTATTCTGGAATAGAATCTTAGTCATCTTGATCTATCTCAGTGTATCTGGTACATTGTTTACTTCATAAAGACCAATCCAGAAATATTGGGGAAAAGGCCTGTGGACCTGTGAGCATGCTGGCCTTTCCCCAGCACCCCTTCTCCCTTATTCTCAACACCCAGCTGCGGTAACTGGAGGTCCAGGTTAGACATCATCTCCTAGAGAAGCCTCACCTGCCCCTCCTTCACTACATGTTCTACTGGCCTCTCACTTGATCCTCTCCTCTTCCCAGTCAAGACGCTTACAGCACTCAATTGTGTCTCTTCCCCTGCTGTACTGTACACTGGAGGGCAGGAACTGTGTTTTGACGTTACCTGCTCCACACAATGCCTGCCCAACAGTGGCCACTCCATAAAGGTTCACTGCTTTAATGACTGCATGCATGGAAGAAAGAATAAATACCACTGTGCATCATGGAGGTACAGACGTAACTGTTTTGATTGTACTTCGAGTTTCTTCGCATCTCCCCACTTGGCTTCCTTCTTTGGCAATGCGGCTCCACTCATCCACGTCCACCTGGGAGGTCTCTTCTGAGTGATTTGCCAGGAAGACGTGTCAGCATCAGGGTGTTTATTGGACCGTCTCTTCCCACTGTTCTGCCTGTTACTTCACAGAAGTGGAAGGCTGGGCAGGTTACGACTCACCACAGTCTTTCCCACTGTGATTCTCTTACATTTCATGCCAATTGACAAATGTGTATTGACTTTTCTTACTGCACACTCACTGCTACACTTGACTTAACAGAAATCTTTACAACCACCCTCTGATTGGGTTTCTAGTGTTTCCCCAACTTACATGTGAGGGAGCTGAGTTATACAAATCGCAGGAGGTCAGGGCAGGCTAGTGACACATCATTTTTTGAACTAGAAGCCTCTGGGTTTACAGGCATGGCAGGTCTCCGTTTTCCCAGATGTCTTGGAGGTCTCAGTTCATTATCTCTTGTCAGTAAGGAATGAGTGGGGAAACATGTGTCTTAATGCTGGGTTCCTATTGCTATTTCGGAAGATGCCAGCTCTTTATAACTCCTCATTTATCAGCCAAGCTAGAATGCTGAGTGACTTAGAAAATTTCTGGAATCAGCTGCTGCATTGGCAGTGGTCACACACGGGAGAAAATGGGATTATTCGCAGTGTCAGCCTTGATTTCCTCTCAGCTCTTCTCTCTACCATGCCTGTGCCCATCTCCCCAAAGGCCTGGCCATCCCTTGAGGGCTTTTAGAAAATTAGAATGTTCTTTTCTTTGTAATATCATGAATTCAATTTTCCTGTCTGCTAGGCTTTACAGTTAATCAGACTAGGCATCTTTCCTCTCGGAATTCCTCCTCCATCATCTTTCCAAGATTCCTCAAATTCCTCCAACCAGGGGCTAAGCTTTCCTTTCGTCTTCAACTGAGAATGCCCAGTGAGAGCAAGCCAATTGATTGCATTGGCTACTTATAAATAATTCTTCCCTGAGGGTAGAGTTGATAAGGGGACAGGGATATAGAAGTAGGTACTAGTTATTCTCTAGGGCTGGTCCCTGGAAGGCACAATGGTTTGCTCTTAACTATTAACCTAAAGGTTAGTTTCAACCCACCTAATGGTGTCCCAGAAGAAAAGCCTAGTAATTTGCCTCTGTAAAGATTACAGTAAAAACAAAACAACACTGAAGGTATCTTTCTATTCTGTGGGTCTCCAGGACAGGACATCGAATCAATGGCAATGGGTTTATTCTCTCAGAGAGGGAAGCAGGGAATCCAACCAGAGGCTGACAAAGAGGTTGCCAACTTCATCTGCCTACAGTTTCCTCAACATAGTGTTCACCCTCTACATCTTGTTGGTCTTTATGTTATTCCCATGAAGAAGGTCATGAAAAATTATGATATTCCTTTTCTAAAAACCAGAAGTAGAGGGCAGGGTAGCACAAGTGATCGGTTGGCAAGATACACCGAACTCTCGCCAATGAATTCCTACTTTGGCATTGTACAGTGGAAGAAGAAGCATCATGATCTCTCTCTCTCTCTCCTTTCCTTCCCTTCCTCCTTTATAACACATCACATGTGTACTTCGTCACTAAAGGGAATTTCTTTAGGAAAGTGGCTTCCATCTGGTTCACTTTGGTTCCCAAACCTAGAAACGGACAACCATTGTTCATGATGCTTAGTAAACACTTGCTGAGTTCATGCTCACATTGATTCCCCTTGGAGTCCTTTTTATTTGTGTTAAACAAAGCTCCTCAAGTGTGCATACTAAGTTTGTAAAATACAACGTTTCTTGAAACATTTGTGAACTTGGCTGCCTTTTTGTTATGTGTGAGAAGTTTGCTTTTCCTCAAGAAAATCAATCAAATAATACACGTGAAGGGCCCTGGATACCTGCAGATAAATATCATGTTCAAATTATTATCATCATCTCATTCTTATTATTATATAATGAATGATAACAGTATTTGCCTCACTTTCTTAGTCTACCCAAGACAATTCCATTTATGCCTGTTGTACTAGAGCAATTATTAATAGTATCCACTTGCACTCTTAGTAATGTCTCAGTTTGTATAATCAACTATGCAGTCACCATAAATCTTGTACAATGGGGGGACCTAAGTGATTTTTAATGCTGCCAATCTGTGACCTCAGACTAGATCTTTACTCGCACAGTCACAGATGGATGATCCACTGCTATTCTAGAGAACAGTCGTCTCTTTCTGCAACACAGCTCTTGTTAGCATATCGCTATATATCATCTGTCCAGCATTCCTAGATATGTGGACACTTACTATTTTACCGTGTGTTTCTTATTCGCGTCATCTCACTGCTAGTCTTTCCTGGATACATAAATATAAACCCATGAAGCATAGACCTTCCCTTAGCATCTAGATTACAACCTAGTATGCATTCGACATACAATAAAATTTGTTGGTTGATTAACAAAAAATCATTTTGCAAATGGGAACATTTGATTGTTGATAGTCACTTCCTTTTTAGAGTGGGCCAAGAAAGTCCTATTTTGGTTTTGAGCAATAGGGGTGCTGAATCAATGTTTTCAGAACCCTTCTGTAACATCAAAAAGGGTGGATGATAATAGAAGAACGTTTGATAGTGACCTGAAGTGGAGCGGTCTCACGCTTCCTAGTGGTGATCTAACTGAATGAGAACAAATCAAATGGTTGACATCAGCCTGGGGAGTTGTGGGCATGAGGGTGTCAGATATACAGCATAAGAGACCAAAAGCAGACAGAATTATTCTATCATCTATGGAAACTGTCAATCTCGTACCTTCTCTCACTGGGAGATGGAATTCTTTCTGTCTTTCTTTTCCATTCCACCCCACCACCCACTAGCCCCACCCTTTTAATGGGAAGCTCTCTATATCAAGCCAAGTATTTTCCCCTGTGGGATGACTTTAAACATGTATTAATATCATCAAATAAGGTACATCTTCCCATATTAGGCTTTAGTTAGTAAGATTTTACTTTCTTCTCCAAGTTACCTGCCATTGTCACGCCAGTACCTTACAGGGAAGATCAAGTTTGAGTTGCCTGTTATTGATGAGAGTAGTTAATGGTCAAGCAAAGAGGATGTACTCTCAAATCAAAGCCATTTTGAAGTATTTCCTTTTGTGTAAGTAGGATTTGTGTCACTGACCAGCATTCGAATAATGAGAAAAAGACACGCTATTTTCTTTTAAAAGCTGCAGTTGAGTTGAATCCCTGTGGTGGAAATTGCTACTGTGGTTTTCTTCTTTAAAGGAAAAAAAAAACCCAAACTCTATAAGTTTTGTTCAGATTTTTGAACTGGTTCACTCTGGTTTAACCCACGTCCCTCCTGAGAATTTTCATTTTCACCATACATATACTGAATCAGAAACTGCCATTTAAAAAGATCCCTAGGTAAGGCGTATAAGTCACCAGGTGATTCTTATGTACATATCTTATGTATCTGGCACTTTATTAGACTCCCCTAGAGATCTTGTCAAAATAGTAGATTCTGATTCAGTATATCTGGGATGAAAATGCAAGGTCTCAATAGGGGAGCAGTGGGTGGTCAAACTAGAATGAACCAGCTAGTCCCCATTTCAGCTGTGTGTCCCCCCCATAGAAGAGCATACACTGTACTTGGTTAACTTACTATAAAATACTGTTGAAAGCAAAGCTGTATTCATTTAGTTGAAGTAAGGAAAAATAGAATAATAAAATCAAACAAAGCAACTCTGGGCTTGACAATTCCATGTATTTATTATTATTGCTGTGATTCTCTATAACTGGTCAGTCCAGACCATACCAGCTTTTCACTAGAGAAAGACGTCGCACTTCAATTGACACTCAAGTATAAGACAGAGTCTGCGCTTTGTTTGAGCAGTAAACGAATACCACTCAAGGTATTGGCTCGTTATTTCTCAGAGCACCCAAGAGAATGCTTCCCTTGTAAGTACAAAGCAATCTTTTAGTTGCAGCAATTTTGGGGGACTGCCAAATATTCCCTTTTCTAATCCAATAATTACCACTTACCTGTTGTTACTAATTATGAAGTAGCTAGAGGAAAGCAAATCCCCTTTGTGGAAAATTCAGTGTTCAGATCAGCAATGTTGCTGTGAGGTGTTACTGAGTTGGTTCCAGCTCCATGTATTAAAAAAACAAAACAAAATACTCTCTGGTTCTGCACCACTCTCACAATCATTACTTTGTTTGAATTCACTTTTTCAGCCACTGTGCAAACCCATCTTTTCCCCCTGACCTCTATTTTACCAAGTACAATGTCCTTATCTGGGGACTGGCGTCTAGAAGCCTAAAATGAAGGTTTTGGGAGGGCACGTTCCCTCTGCAAGCTCGAAGGAAGAACCCTTCATGGCTTCTTCGTGTTGCTAACGATTGTGAACTAGGTTATAATATTCTCTCAGTTATACACTTCCTTATAGTGACACTTACCCCATTGGAATATGCACTCAGGGTGATTAGTAACAAGTCTGGCCCATTTTGAAGCTGACCCTCTGGTCCTTATTTTGCTACTTGTTTTTTATCTATATATTTTATTAATCAGAACCCTAAATCCATAGGAGTCTGCCTCTTTACATGAAATAGTTATGAAAAATCTCTCTGAGACTATCACATTGAAGCTGAGAACTAAAGACCAAGAATGGGTGAATCTGGTATAAGAGATTTGCAGATAAGTAAACGACTATCCACTGCGTTGGTGGAGTGGTGGTTATGCTTTGGGCAACAATTCGAAAGGTCAGCTCCCCCTCTGTGTGTTAGACAGGGTTCTCTAGAGAAACAAGACCAGGACACTTATGATTATATATATATTAGCTAGAGATAGATATATACAAACATAAGAAATACACAGCTAATTAGTCTATAGAGCAGTACAAATGGCTCAGTGCAACTCACTTCTGTGAGACAGTTACCCTGTTTTCCTGAAAGTAAGACTTGCCCTGAAAATAAGACCTGCTTACAGTTTTGCCTCTTGCTGAAATATAAGGCATCCCCCCTTAATAAGACCTCCCTGAAAATAAGGACCCCTGAAGCTACCGTAACTCTGGACTCTGGACTGTAGTGGCAGGCACCGCTGCGCAGCTCACTGTTGGCCACAGCGCAGCCAGAGCAGACAGGAAGTGCGAAGTCTCTTTTAATAAAGTAATAAACAATAAATATGTACCATATTCTCCTTCATGGAAAAATAAGACATCCCCTGAAAATAAGACCTAGTGCATATCTTTGGAAACAAAAATGAATATAAGACGTCTTATTTTCGGGGAAACAGGGTAATACACTGGCAGTCCTTCCATATGGACTTTGTGGCTTCTGAGCTAGATGGGTGCTTGTTTACCTTCAAGCCTTTAAGACCCCAGACACTACATCTTTTGATAGCTGGGCACCATCAGCTTTCTTCACCACATTTGCTTATGCACACATTTGTTGGGAAGGTGCGCATCATGGAATGCCAATTTAATAAAACAAAGTGTTCTTGCATTGATATGCTTCATGTGTTCATACATTGTATGTATGTACTACAGTATTTTAATCCATTCTTCTGTTGATGTGAATTTGAGTTATTTCCAACTCCTTGCAATTGTGAACTGTGCCGCAATGAAACATTGGAGCACAGATGTCTGGCCATGGTTTGTTTCTTGCCTCTTTTGGGTATATGCCCAGTAGGGAGATTGCTGGGTCATATGGTAGCTCAATTTCCACTTGTTTTAGAAATCGCCAAATTGATTTGTATAGTGGCTGTACATACCTACTGGTCCACCAGCAGTGGATGAGAGTTCCTATCTCACCACAGCCCCTCCAACACTTGTTGCTTTCTGATATTTTGAATTGGGCTATGTTTGAGGGTGTTAGGTGGTATCTCAGAGTTGTTTTAATTTGCATTTCTCTTATGGCTAATGATCAGGAACATTTTCTCATATGTGTATTGGCCATTCAGATTTCTGCCCCTGTGTAACTTCTGTTCAGGTCCTTTGCCTACCTCCTTAGTGAGCAGTTAGTTTTTCTCTCATTGTAAGCTTGCAAATTATTGTAGATTTTAGTAATGAGGGCTTTGTCTGATATGTCATTGCTAAAGATGTTTTCCCAATCAGTGGGCTCTCTTATTACTCTCTTGGTGAATTCTTTTGATGTACACAGGTGACTTATCTTCAGTATATCCCACTTGTCTATTTGTGCCTCCTCTGTATTTGTATCCTTCTGTATGTCTAATAGCCTATGTATTCCCTGTGCCAAGGTTCTCAGGTTTGTCCCAATTCCCTCATTAATGGCCCTAGTTGTTTGGGGTTTTATCTCAAGGTCTGTGATCCATCTTGAGTTTATTCTTGTGCATGGAGTGAGGTAAGGGTCTTGCTTCATTTTTCTGCAGGTAAATATCCTGCAAATATCCAATAAAGCACCATTCATTGAGGAGGACATCTGCTTCCCTTTCGATATTTTTTGGGCCCTTATCAAAGACCAGTTGCCTATATGTTGATGTTTTTTTTTCTGGCTCTTCAGTTCTTTTCCATTGGTCTGAATATCTGTCGTTATATCAGTACCACATTGTTTTGACTACTGTGGCCATATAATACATGCTAAAGTCAGGTAGAGCAAGCCCTCCCACTTTGTCCTTATTATTGAGGAGTTCTCTGCTAATTCTAGGCTGGCAAAGCAAGTCTTGAAGGAACCTTAAACTACAGCAACACAGTCCATGGCCTGGGTGTCCCACAGGTAGTGTAGCTTGCAACTTGAGGCAGAGAACCAGCTAAGGCAGCTGCACACTGGTCCGATCATCAAAGAGCAAATGACAAGTAAGGCGAGGCTCCCAAGCCATTTATCTCTCCGCCCTTCAATTAATCCCACATGTGTTCATTGGCCATGTTGGCACAATAAACCTACCTATCACAGTCTGTCACTTTATTTTAGTAGCTCCAGTGGCATAGTGGTTACGAGTTAGTTTGAAACCACTCCCATAAAGAGTTATAATCTTCTAAACTTTCAGGGGGAGTTGTCCCCTTTCCTATACGATTGCTGGGAGTTGGCATTGACTCGATGGCAATGAGTTGGACTATGGTTTGGTCACTTTATTTAATTTATTGAACAACTCTATTTCCGAGGCCCTGGGGCATGAAGGATCACGATGCATTGAAATTGGCTTGATGGCAGAGAGTTAGTTTGGGGGCATGAAGAAAGAGCCCTAATGATGCTAGGGTTAAGCTCTCATTGATAACTAAAAAGACAGGGTTCAAATTTACTAGCTAGCCCTTTCGTAGAAAGGTAGACATGGCAGTCTACTTCCATAAAGGTTTACAACTTGGAACTTGAAAAGTTCTCTGGTTTCACAAGGGTAGTGATGAGTCTTCAAAATGGCTTTGGTTTTGGTTTGGAGGCACGAAAATGAGAAGTAAGTACAAGACAGTATGTTGTCTTGTTGCTTAAAGTGAAGTAAGGGAGACAGATATTCAAAAGATGATGCAAATAAATATGTGACCCTAATAAATTATATGAAGACAGACATGGGATGGTATAAGAACACACGTTCCTAAACAATCTCATCAAGGAGATTAGAGCAGACTCTCCTTTACCAATAAGAACAGCCATGGCACTAACTAAAGAGGGCAAGAAGAAAAGGTCTCTGGGTGCAGTATTCCTGAAGGCAATAGTCATAGAAAGACTCTATGACCTTTGAGGTAAGGCATTAAAATTCATATTAAAATGCAAATGTTAAGCCTGGGTGAGGAAAACATAATTAGCCATTAATTCCCAATATTAACTTCATACCAATTAGTTAATCAGATTGGCTCTATTTAGAGAAAATAAGACTTTGGTCAGATATATTTGCGTAAGTGTATTACAGAGTGGAAGACTTTTAGGGGAGCTATCAATCAAGACTGAGATGACGGAGTTATCCACAGATATAGAGATTGCTGAAAACACATAACTTTACCCAGAACTGATCTACCTAAAAATGAATCAAGTTACCAGGAAGTATTAACAATTAAGAGCAGTCTCAAAGTGATCTGTTCATATTAATAGTAAACATCAAAGTTCCAGTGTTGCCAAATAATTTATGGAATATCTCACTTTTAAGTTGTATAGGTGATGGCCAAGTGATAAAGAAGAAGCATCTAGCCCAGTCAGAAATAAGACCTGGTTTTTTAATGATTCAGCTAGCAATAATTGGAGCAATATAGTGAGTTCCTAGATCAATTTACAATGGACTACTATAAGATTGATTGTATTAAAAATTTCAGTAAAATGCAGTGATATTAAGTCAGAACACATGCACTACATTGTGACTCGGGAGAACATTGCATGGCGTCAGCAGGTTCTTTGGACAAAGGAGCGAGAGCTCTGTGCAGCATTTTAAGTTGGATTTTGTAAGAGTGTAACTTTGTTATTTGACTTAATTTTTCCTCTTATTTTCCCTTGTAGCCATGCCTCCAAAGCAGTATCATGTAAGTGCTGGCATTCATCAGAGAAAAGGAAAACCATCACAAGAGAAAATAAAATGGAATAACACTTGCAAATTGCACATTCTTAACCCAGGGACAGCCCTGCTGTACTGTACTATTATTATATATTGGATTAGCATGCGTAAGATGTTTTAGCATTTTAGAAGGGTTCTTAAGTGTCTTATACGCATTGAAAAGTAAAATAAATGCTATAGACAAACATTTGACTGATGCTAAATAAGGACCATATGTACTTGTTATAATTTACTTGCAAATTTGACTTAAAGACAGACTTACGATCAGATATCTTTCATAATCCTGGACCTTATTGAAGTAATAATTCATCACATGTATATAGCATCCTTGAATACATAAAGTGCTTTAACAATATTGTTTTATTTAATCTTCACCTACTTTTCTGATGGTGAAATAAGATAAAACATATGGTTTTCCCTCTACTACATAGAAAAGGAAATTGAGGCTCAATGAGTTAAATTATCTGTCAGTACACGCTGAACCACAAGTCATCCATCTCATAATCCAAAATTTATTCCAAAATTCATTCCAGAGGTCCGACTCAACTTCTCTTTCTCCAGGTTTCTTCCTGCTTGGGAAGTTAGTAAAAGAGATTTTATCAAACCAACCAGTCTTTGTGAACCAGTGTGGTCTAACCACCCACCTGTAAGAAATTTGAGATGTTTAGTTTAAGCATGGAAAAATGGGATCCATTGGCCAAGGAAAGGGATAAGAGGAAATTCACAAATGTGTAAGGCAAAAGGACAGGAGGCTTTGGAGCTGTCTTTGCATCCCTCTTCAGTAGGAGGCAGTAAAGTTAGCTTAATTGCATGATGTAATGAAAGGGACGATCAAGATAGTAAGCTTTTTTAAAAAAATCATTTTATTGGGGCTTATACAACTCTCATCACAATCCACACATACATCAATTGTGTGAAGCACACTTATACATTCGTTGCCCTCATCATTCTCAAAACTCCTGCTTTCCACTTGGGCTCCTGGAATCAGCTTCTCCCCCCACCCCCCACCCCTTCCCCACTCTGCCCTCCCTCATGTACCCATGATAATTTATAAATTATTATTTTATCATATCTTACACTGCCTGGTGCCTCCCTTACCCACTTTTCTGTTGCCCATACCCCAGGGAGGAGGTTATATGTAGATCCTTGTAATCGGTTCCCCCTTTCTACCCTCTTCCCTCCTGGTATCACCACTCTCACCACTGGTCCTGAGGGGTTCATCTATCCTGGATTCCCTGTGTTTCCAGTTCCCATCTGCACCGCTATGCTTCCTCTAATCTAACCAGGTTTGCAAGGTAGAATTGGGATCATGGTAGTGGGGGGAGGAAGCATTTAAGAACCAGAGGAAGGTTGTGAGTTTCATCAATGCTACACTGCACCCTGAGTGACTCATCTCCTCCCCACTACCTCTCTACAAGGAATGTCCAGTTGTTTACAGATGGGGATGGGGTCCCCATCTCACACTCCCCTCATTCACGATGATATGATTTATTTTTCCCCCTTTGGTGCTTGATACCTGGTCCCCTTGAACCTTCATGATCACACATACTGGTGTGCTTCTTCCATGTGGGCTTTGTTGCTTCTGGGCTAGATGGCACTTGTTTGCCTTCAAGCCTTTAGGACCCCAGACACGATATCTCTCGATAGCCGGGCACCATCAGCCTTCTTCGCCACACTTACTTATGCACACATTCGTCTTCAGCGTTTATGTGGGGAAGGTGAGCACACAATGATGATTTTTGTTCTTTGGTGTCTGCTACCTGATCCCTTCAATGCCTCATGGTCACACAGGCTTGTGTGCTTCTTCCCTGTGGGATTTGTTGCTTCCAAGCTAGATGGCTGCTTGCTTACCTTCAAGCCTTTAAGACCCCAGATGCTATATCTTTTGATAGCTGGGAACCATCAGCTTTCTTCACTACATTTGCTTATGCACATGTTTGTCTTCCGTGATTGTGTCAGGAAGGTAGGTACCATGGAATGACTGTTTAGCTGAGCAAAGTGTTCTTGTATTAAGGGAATGTGCACATGGAGGCCCAATGTCCACCTGCTACCCTACTACTAAACCTATAAATATATGCACATAGATCTATTTCCCCCTTAATCATAAATATATCTACATATGTACATGCCTGTATTTAGGCCTCTGTGTATGCCCTTTGCCTCCTACTTCTTTCATCTATTTCCTTATGCTTTCTTCCTGTCCCACTACCATGTTCAGCCTTCATTCTGGTTTCAGTAATTCCTCTCAGTTACACTGCCCTTGGTCACTCCCTAACAGTCCTCCCATCCCCTCTGCCACTGGTCTTGAACCACTCGTTTTTCCCTTGTCCCTGGGTTGGCCAACACCTCCTCCCTTCCCCTGCCTCCCACTCTCCCATGTCCCCCCGGGACGGTTGTTCCCATTGTTTTCTTCTCCACATTGTTTATCCAGCCTATTATACCTAGATAGACCTGCGGAGATAATAATATGCACATAAAATTGAGGATGGCTTTGACAGTACCAAACAAAGTGGCACATAAGAACACAGCGACGATGACAGCAACACCGACAAACTAACAAACAAAAAAGCCACTGACATACAAAATCTAAAAGAAGATTAAAAATAGAAAGAAAGAAACGCCTGTTGATAGTTCAAGGTCTGTTTGTTGACCTTCAGGAGTGTTTTGCGGACGAGTCTGATGGGGTGCCACGCCCTGGCCCCCAATTCCATCCTTGATACTCCCTCAGGACCTCCTTGTTCTGCTTCCCCCGCCGCTCTATTGCACACCCCAGTGTTTTGCCTCAGTGTCGTGGGGTCAGCTTGGTCACACATCCCACACTGTGTCTCTGGTGTTGTCCTGTGTAGGGCTATGGGTCAGTGCAGGGTGTCGCATCGCAGTGGGGCCGGCCATATGGTCTTCTCCGTGCATTGGCCGCTCTGAGCCGGGCTATCATCCTCTGAGCTTGGTGGGCCCTGATGTGCTCCTCTCCCTTCCTCCCACTTCATTTGCTTCAGCTTCCTTCTGGGTGTGGTAGGTTGGTTCCTTTCCCACATCAGACAATCTATTTTCATTTTCTGTGGCACTCCCTTCCATGGTGGGGGTCAGGCTGATTCTGGTTGGGGCCCGGCAATAGTCCAGTCTTTTTGTGGATTCCTCCGCACGTTACGTTGCCCTCCTGGTTTGGCGCATCATGATGGGGTTTGTATGCACATTCCAGTTCTGTGGGGACACAACCAATACTCTCCCCCTATGCCATCAACTCAGTTTCTCCCCATCCGATTCTCCCTCCTCCTGCCCCCTTCCCCTTCTTTATGTTGGACCCTCATGTACCTCCCTGGGTGTGGTCTGCCTTCCCTTGAAGATAGTAAGCTTTCTTAAGAATCTTAGCAATGACTAGTTTGTGAGCATTTGGAAGAGTATAAACATTTGCTTTATCTTTAAAAGCAGCTTGATACTTTCCATAACTAAACTGATGATACAAATTAAAGAATCCCTTAGAATTGCCTAACAATGGGCACATTCTGTTTGATATTGAAGACAACTGAACACAGTAAGACTAACAATGGGGGACGGAAACCAACAGTATTATGGGTTTATTCCAAAAGGGCCTGCCTCCATCTTCAGACTGGGTAATGGAAATGACATCTCTAAACCATTCTTATTTTTCATTGGTTAAGTACAATGAGTTCACTGGAAACTCTGCAGTGAGAGTTTCCATTGCGTGGGAATGAATTCACATGTGTAGAAGAGATTCGAGAACTTTGATGAATTTGAATCAGATTTTTAATTGTTGTTTAGTTGTGCCATCTTTGATGGCAGCAAACCTCTAGCTGTCCTTGGGCAAAATGCCCTATGTACATCACTAACTAAGGTCAAAAGAATTAATAAACTTAGTCATTTATGTGAAGGAGCCCTGGTGTCACTTTCATGTAAGCATTGGGTTGCTGACTGTAAGGTCAATGGTTCAAACCCATGAGCCGCTCCATAGGAGAAAGTTGAGGCTATCTGCTCCCATAACATCTTACAGCCTTTGAAACCCTATATATGGTCTCTGTGAATTCGAATCTGCTTGATGGCAGTGCATAGTGATTTATGCTAAGGGAGGATCACAAGATCACGAAGGTGTTTTGTGATTTGAAAAGAAGGTCCCCAGGGAAAACTTTACTGAGGAGAAAGGGATCTGTTTTAATAACTGGAGGGAAGAGCATCATAGGCAGAGAGGAAAGTAACCGCAACCACACTGTGTTGGAAATGTATCTGGCACTTCAAGGAACTGCCAGGAAATCAATGACATTGGATGAAAGGTACAATAGGATGAGTGCAAGGGAAGAGCAGACAGAGGGAATTGAAGCCATTCAGAAAACCAGTGGGAAGGTGGGGGGGTGGGAAGGGGGCTGGTGGAAAGATACTGCAGGGCCTGAGGTCATTGTATGGAATTTGACTTTTACTCTCTGTGAAATTAGATCTTTAGTAAAAATATTTTTAACCAAATTCGGATATGTGTTTGTAATTTCAGAACTTGACTCTCAATATTCAACATTGCAAAATCTAGAGTAGCTATCTGAATGTGTTTTATTGGGAGTATTTATCTTTACAAAGAAATTTCCTATTGGAATTTATTTTGTATTTACAAAATTCCGTTTTTAGATATTTCAAATGCCCCAAGGAAGGGAAATTTCCACACAGAAGATTCCCAAGGTAGAAATCTTTATAAAGACATACTCTTTTATTTATTTGTTTTATAAGTTTGGATTTTCCACATCAGTTTTTCCAAAAGCCAGACAGTTATAATTCAAATTTAAGATTTGTTCAAATATATTTCACAGATACCTTACATATATTTGACATACTTTCCCATGAGATTAAAATTTGTATTCATTGAGAAATTCTAAACAATGGACAAAGCAAGAAAAATCTTAAAATTTCAGAATTGCTTGCTCTTTGGTTGTCTTGTTTGTTGTTGTGTTGTTGGATGCCATTGAGTCAGCTTCAACCCATAGTAACCATGTGCACAAATGAACCAAACCCTACATGGTCCTGAGCCATTCTCACAATTGTTGCTATGCCTGAGTGCATTGATTCAGCCACTGTGCCAATCCATCTCACTGAGGGCCTTCCTCTTTGTCACCACCCCTCCACTTTGCCAAACATGATGTCCTTCTCCAGGGACTAGTCTCTCCTCATAGTATGTCGAAAGCATGTACGAGGACGTCTGTCCATCCTTGCCTCCAAGGAGAACTCTGGCCTTACTTCTTCCAATGCAGATCTGTTTCTCCTTTTAGCAGTCCCTGATACTTTGAATATTCTTCTCCAGCACCACAATTAAAATGCATTCATTCTTTGTACTGTGGTCTTCCTTGTTGTCCAACTGTCACCAGCATATGATGCAATGGAGAATACCATGGTGTAGGTCAGGCGCACCTTGCTCAAAGTCACATCCTTGCTCTTCAATACTTTAAAGAGATCTTGTGCTACAGATTTACCTAATGGAATATATCTTTTGATCTCATGACTACTGCTTACACAAGCATAGATTGTGGATCCAAGCAAGACAAAAATATCCTTGACAACTTCAACCTTTCATCCATTTAACATGATGTTACCTATTGGTCCAGTTGTAAGGATGTTGGTCTTCCTTACATTGAGTTGTAATCCCTACTTAAGGCTACAATTGTTGATCTTCATCAGCAAGTGATTCAATTCCTCCTCACTTTCAGCAAGAAATTTTGTGTCATCTGCATACTACAGGTTGTTAATATGCCTTCCTCCAATCCTGATGCCGTGCTCTTCTTCATCTCAGCCAGCTTCTCTGATGACCTGCTCATCCTATAGATTGAATAAGTATTGTGAGAGGATAAAACCCTGTCCTATGCGGGGAGTGGAGATCCAAAGCCCATTAGTAGGCCACTGGAGATCCCCTTGCAGAGGGGTCTCGGGGAGGAGATGAGCCAGTCAGGGTGCAATGCAACAACGATGAGAAATACAACTTTCCTCTAGTTCCTAAATGTTTCCTCCCCGCTCCCACTACCATGACTCAAATTAGACCTTGCAAGTCTGGCTAGACCAGAGGATGTACACTGGTACAGATGGGAACTGAAAATACAGGGAATCCAGGGCAGAGGAGCCCTACAGGACCAGTGGTGTGAATGGTGAAACAGGGAGGGTAAAGGGAGAATGGGTAGGAAAGAGGGAACCGATTACATGGAACTATATGTGACCTCCTCCCTGGGGGACAGACAACAGAAAAGTGGGTGAAGAGAGATGTAGGACAGGGCAAGATATGACAAAATACCAATTTATAAACTATCAAGGGCTCATGAGGGAGGGGGGAGCGGGGAGGGAGGGGAAAAATGAGGACCTAATGTCGGGGGTTTAAGTGGAGAGAAAATGTTTTGAGAATGATGTACAAATGTGCTTTACACAATTGATATGTGTATGGATTGTGATAACAGTTGTATGAGCCCCTAATAAAATGTTTACAAAATAAAATAAAATAAAATGGAAAAAAAACCCTGTCCTATTTAGGTCCTGAAAATAGGAGTGGGATTAATGATTTCAAAATCTTCCAACTCTCCAAGATTATACTAACAATACACAGAGGTAATAAAAGCACAGAGGGGTGGGTCATATCTGACCTTTCTGGCTACACAAAGAGATCTTGTCCCCACACCAACCCAAGGGAGATTGCCTCACAGCAGAAGGCAGACATGCCTCCATCTTCCATCTTTACCCTATTTTGATACAGCCCGTTCTCCCCTAACACTCTACATTTGTTTGGTTCCAAAATTTGTTGCAATGGTCACACAGAACTCACGGACAGCATTCCCAAATATGACAGTTTATTAGGGAATTTACCAAATTACCACAGGTGTAGATCAGAAAACACTCAGGCTACACTAATGAACCCAGAGCAAAACTTCTCCTCAGCCAGCAGCCACGCTGATCATCAGCCTCTCAGCCCTCATCCCTTCACCTCTGCTTCCATTGGCCAGGAAGCTACTCTGCTGTTCTGCCTCGTAATCCCAGTCTGGATGCTGGTCCTCGTGCTTTTTCTCATGGTCTCATTGCCTTGATCTCTGGTCTCAATGTGGCATGGCCTCTGGTACCTGAACCATGTCAGGCAAGGAGCTCAAGTGTGTTCCACTAGTTGCTCTTCTTCCTTTATGGTCTCAGGAATTCTTATTCTGTTTGCTTCTGAGATGCTTCATTCTTATAACCAAGAGATGATAAAGTGACTAATCCCTGAGTTAGAGTTCTCTATACTTTATTTGCATGGTTCCACCCAGTCATTTGATGGGAGTTATAGATAAATGGATAAACAAATGATAAGTAATTAATTTCAGTTCATACAGAGGTTAAATCTAATAGCATAAAGAAGCACAGAGCTGAAAGGGGTGCACTTCTATGTACGAGGACACTAAATACTAGAGCCCATGTGTCTGGTGGCTGAATGAGCTACACTTTGAGCTGTTAACCCAAGGTCAGTGGTTCAAATCCACCATGGGAGACAGATGAGCCTATTTATTTCAATGAAGATTTAAAGCCTCTGAAACCAAAAAGAAATTCTACTGTGCTTTATACAGTCAGTTACGTGTCAGAAGAAACTCGATGGTAGTGAGTTTGAAACACTGGAGAATTAAAATTACTTGTTCCATTTAATTACTAGCTTCATTAAGATGAGACTCCAGAACTACTGCATTGCGTTTACTGAATTTCTACTGGTATTTATGCTTTTCTTCACTTCCTTCAAGGTCTTAGTTAGCAAAGGGGGCATGTTGGGCTGGGTTGTCTAGAGTACCCAAACCACTGATACTCATAGATGTATGAGAAAGAGCTTTATTTCAAGGAGTAATTTTATATCCAGAAGACATCTCAGTCCAGTCCAACTCCAGGCCATGGGTCCAATACTAGCCAGACCCCTCTTCAGTGTCACGTCACTGAAGGCTGACAAAACAGAAAGGGGACATAGGAAGCAGGGAGGTTGTAGGCTGGTGGTTGCAAAGTTTCATGGATCTACAGGAACCTAGCTGGGCACCTCAGCCTACACTGGAGGCAGATACAGAATCAAAAGAAGTACGAAGGCAAAGAGGAAGAAAGACTTTCTTAGGGTGCCTCTCTTATTAAAACACCATACCCCTAAGGAAGCATTACCAGACTACCACCTGATTGACAGGTTGGACACCACCCTGAATCTCCACAGGTCCTCAAGGTGGCATAAAATCGAACCACCACAGATGGTAACTATCACATCATAGGTGGGATGTGATCAGGCTCTTCCTTGGAGAATGCCTCTTTTCATGTGTTCCTCCTGTTTCCACCTGGTTGTTTACTAGCTCTTTTGTCCATTGTCAATCACTTTGTTCCATCCTAGCACACTATAGGTTCATTTCTACTGCTTAGGCCTGTATACTCCTCTTGGTGAAGCCTGACTTCTTCTCCACGTGAAATAATAATGGCAGCATCACATTTTCTACCTCTTTGAAAGTTCATCTCTGTGATTTGATGAGGCTTCAAAACCTTTCCCATGTGTCCCACTGTCCATCTGTCCCTTTTTAGAATGATAGAGAAGGTGGACTTCATGAGATGAGTCTAAGAGGATCAGAGGTCAGAGTTATCGCCAGCCCTAATTTTTCCCAGCTCTTCAGAGTTCTGGTTTCAAACAGCAGACAGAAGGTGGATCTGGTCTGATTCCAGCTGTTGAAAGCCAGCAGATTAACTACACATGCAACCATTTTTCTACTATAAGAATTTTATTATTATAAGCATTTTGAATATTAGATATCGTCTTTTGTGTATTGTCACTTGTAAAAACATGTGGAATAAATCCTAGGTGGCCAGAGAAATTCTTGGAACTAGCAAGCTCCATTAATTTCAAAAGAGTTAAGTGCTAGTTAAAATGACTTTCTATAAAGCTTTCTGAATGCACATTGTCTTGGAAACTGGAATCTTTTGAAATTCAGCTTCTTTTACTGCTTCTCTCTTTAAAAAATATTACAGTTACGTACTTTTAAAGGTTTGAAAATGGTTCTTACCAGTTGAGGAGCTGAGTTTTGACATGTAATATACTGTGTCACTTAACCAGGCAGTCCTTTTTGTGACCAAACCACCATTTACCCATATCCTAGCTTGGGGACAATGGACATTTTGGACCAAGTACTCTTGTTTGAATAGTGTCTTGAATAATTGGACCGTGATCAGGTCAATCAACTCTAGTGTTAATTTCTATAGTTTTTCAGTACACATTAAGCCCTATTTAGATCATGTTTAAAATTATGGAAGTTTGGAGCTGAAAATGAACTCATTTCCTTGACAGATCAAGCATAGGGTCAGCATATCCTTCTAAGCCATTTGTCACAGGAATTCAGTTATTTCACAGCAACTCTTTCATTTCCATTTGCTTTCCTCCACGTGGGGCTAGATACTTACCAGCTTTAATACATTCAACCTTATGGGGTCGTCTATCAATATCCCTTTCTTTCCATCCCGTTGTCACTGATCTAGAACGAACAATCATTTTCTTCTGTCTAGAGTATTAAAATCACCTTTAACTGTCTCCCTTGTTATCACTTCCATTCCTAATCCATTTTACTAACTAATGCCAAATTGATTTTTCAAAAGCCGAATCTATCTTTTCAGTTCCCTGGTAAATAATTTTCAATGACTCTTAATTGCCTAGTCTTTAATATAAACTTCCAATTATTAAGGAATTCAGAGTGGGGGTGAATGTAGTGGAAATTGCATGGACAATTACATCAGAGAGACCTGGGTTCCAGCTCCTCCTATTGAATGGTGTGGGGGAATTTGGACTCATCCTACTGAATAGTCTGGGGATGTTATTTCATCTTTCCCAAACCTCCTTCCCTCATCTATAAAATTTTAAGTGATGACAAATAGTATGTAGAACTATTGGAAGGTTTAATTGAAATACCAGTTATTAAAGAAGAGGTGGTTGGGGGAAAAAAACCCAGGAGCTGCACGATTGTAAATTCATTTTTCTGTGACTTTTCTCTGTGCATCTTATATCCCAGCAAAACCTTGCCTTCTTGTATGTGATGTATGTGTCTTATACATCATATTTGATTGTGGCCTCAAAAGTAGTGATGCTTTTATAGTATCGATAGCATATTTCATATGTTATGTGTTCAATAAATAATCTATTGAAATGGTGATGCTGATTTGAGTTTGCCACCAGAAAGAACTGTTACTCCTTGTTAAACTTTTGAATGGCCTTCTGAGTCTGCTTGTGTCAGTCTGGGTGGGGAGTCTGAAGCTTGGCCAAATCTTGTCAAGATTTTACATGGAAATGGAGTCACTTCCCCCTTCTGGGTGCTTTGCTTCAGATGCTGACAACTTAAAGTGAGGAGAGAAATTAAACTCCTTTTGGTGTTACTTAAGTGAACGGCGAGATAGAGAGGAGTAGACGTTTTCATCAGATCAGTTTGAGAGTTGATGGGAGAAAACTGAGGATGTACTAGGAAGAAAATCCCTGGAAACAAAGTCCCCAAGGTTTCTTTCAGTAACCTTGCTTACTGCAAGTAAAGGGGACTTTAAGCCCTTGTTTATGAAGACCAAGGATTGAAGCCTTCTGTATCAATTGCAACTCAAGATAAAGAAAACCAAAAGCATCTCACTGGACCAATAGGTAATATTGTAGTACACAGAAAAGATTGAAGTTGGGGATTTTGTCTTGCTTAGATGCACAATTAATTCTCATGGAAGCAGAGTCAAGAGATCAAAAGATGCATACATTACATGGGGCAAATCTTCTGCTTAAGACCTCATTAGAGTGTTAAACAGCAAAGATGTTACTCTGAGGACCAAGGTGTGCCTGACCCAAGCCAAGGTATTTTCAATCATTTCATATGCAGAAGTTTGACACTGAATAAGGAAGATGGAAGATCAATTGAAGGAGAGTGAATCCATTTGAATTATGGCAAAAGAGCAAGTTCTCGGGTCTCTTGTTTTGTGATGGTTGCATCGGGTGCAGCTGCCTTAGCAGTTCCCTGCTTCAGCTTGCAAGAT
>NW_022103915.1:25030007-25042225 GCF_000313985.2 Echinops telfairi
AGGTGGAGGACTTTGTGGACTGGTGTTGGGTTAATGGGTTAATGTTGGACTTGTGGGCTTGGGCAGCATTGGGTTGGGATGTTTTCATGATGCACCTTTTCTTTACATAAAACTCTCTTATACATGAGTCGCCGTGGATTTGTTTCTCCAAAGTACCCAGACTAATACATTATGTCTGTTTTTTTGTTTGTCATGACTGACAAAAGAGCAAGTCTGTCTTAAAAGAAGTACAGCTGAAATATTTCTTAGAAGAAAGGACAGTAAGGCTTTTTCGCACGTACTTTGGCCATATTCTCATTAGAGACCAAAAAAGAGGAAGAGCCTTGACAGGGTGGATTGACCCAGGGGCCACCACACTGGACTCAAAGGTAAGAACAACTGCGAGTGTGGCACAAGACTGGGTGAGGTTTTGTTTGGAAGGGACAAAATGGCATGTAACAATAACAATAGCAACCTTCCTGTTTCTATAAATCCTAATTCCCATTCCATTTATTTAACACACTGTAGATTGCTTACCATGTATCCTTCATGGTACTAAGAGGTTTACAAATATCAACTCATTCAATTCTCATAACGCTGTGATATTCAGATGATCCCTGTTTTACCAATGAAGTGGGGCTCAGAGGTTAAGAACTGAGCCAGTCAGTATTCTAACTCACACATCAGGTGGTGGTTAGCCTTGCTGAATTGACCTGAAGTGGAAACAGAAATCATTGTCAGAGGCTCCTTGTTCTTTGCCAGATCAACTCTAAATACTCACTTTGTTTTCTGCTCTTGCATTGTTTGGACCCATTCTACCCAATTTCTATTTACTATTTTATATCTGTCGAAGTTCCTTCCTCTCTCTCAATTCTAATGTCTTTCTCCGGTGGCATAGTAATTACACATTATGTTTTAAACCATAAGGCCAGCACGTCAACCCCCCCCTCCCCGCCCCCCCAGGAAAAAGATGGGTTTCTACTCCTGTAAAGAGTTACAGCTCAGAAACCCACAGGGGCAGTTCTATGGTGCCCTGTAGGGTCACGAGGACTCAATCAACTCAATGGCAGTGAGTTTGGTTTGGGAGCTTACTTTCTTGTGGTTATCTCATACTTACTCCGACTTGATTTTTTTTTTTAAAGGAATTTTTTCTCACTTTTTTGATTGGGATGTTCTTATGCCTCTTTTTCTAGTTAAAAGGGTAGTCAACTTGAGTTCCATTTCACGTTGTTTCATATATGAAATTTTTACTCAATAACTCCTGACCTCACTGATTTTCTTGTTTTAAAGGTACCCATACACGTTGGTACCGGTGCAACGAGTAATGCTGCGGTGGCATAGTGGTTACCCAAGGTCAGGGTTTTCAAACTGCTAGTTGCTCCTTGGGAGAAAGAGGAGGCTTTCTACACCTGTGAAGAATCGTAGTCTAGGAAGCACACAGGACAGTTATGCCCTTTCTATGGGGTTCCTATGCATCAACGTTGACTCGATGCCAGTGAATTTTTGACACACATTGTGGCATACACTTTTCCTTCTACGAAAGTGATATAAATATCCTAAAAGTTCAAAACATCACTGATTGAACTTTACAATCACTTAAATATTCTTGGCACAAACATTTGCTTACATCAAAAAGTTCATTATTTCAACTTGGTTTGCCATTTGATGGCAAAAGAATTGCATCTATATGGTTACTTGGGTTTATTTTGTCTACCTAGAGGACTATGTTGCGAATGGTTTTAGAGTTGTATCTCATACATGACCTGACAATCACAGATTTTGTGTTCCTGCTGTCAGGGATATGGCGTGGGAATTTGAGGGGAAGGCAATTATGCTGAAGACTTAGGTTTGATTCTTGGCCAATACAACACATACATAGCCACCATTTGTCACTGGAAGTGTGTGTGATGTTGCGATGCCAGGCCAGGCAATCTACCTCTAAAAATCAACCAATGAAAACTATATGAGTTATAACAGTTCAATCCCCATCCAACCACGGGCATGGTAAAGGACAAAGTGGCATTTTGTTCTGGCAATAACAACAATTGGGTAATGGGAAAAAATATTTGCTGATAAGTAGTGTAAGAGTAGAGCAACTAACTTATTGATGACTAATTATTTATTATCACCACTTGTCGCCAAGTTTGCTGTGTTGTTGTGCCTTGTATGTTGCTGTGATGTTGAAGCCATGTCACTTGTATTTCAAATGCCTGCAGGGTCATCCAAAGAGAACAGGTTAAATTGGAGCCTCCAGACTCAGAACAAGCTACAAAAGAGTTGACAGCCCACTTCAGAGGAAGTAACCACTGAAAATCTTATGTATAGATTGAAAACATTGTCAGCTACTAGAGGCCTAATGAATGGAAGCAGAACAGGGTTGAGACAGTGCCAGGGATGGACCCCTGGGGACAGATGGCACTTGAAATGTGACTGATGAGGGACTGCTTTCTTACAGCAGCACTGACAGTGGTGATGTGAATGGTGTGGAGCCTGTGGGAGTGGAGCCGTTGGGATCTTCACTTGTTTATGGGACACAACTCAAGGTAAGAAGAAACAGTTGCAAAAACCTACTAATCATCAGATTGTACAGAGTATGAACCTAGAAAAATGGAAAGTGATCAAAAGTGAAACAGAATGCATAAAATTTGAGCTCCTAGGCATTAGTGAACTGAAATGGACTGGTATCAGCCATTTTGAATAAGAAGATGATATGGTTTACTATGCCAGAAAGGGCACCATCACAAGGAATTGAGTTGCATTAATTGTCAGAAAGGGCATGTCTAGATCTATCTTGAAGTACTGTCTGTGATAGGATTATATTTATCTGTCATCTAGGAAATCCAATCAATGCACGTATTATTCAAGTTTATACATCAACCACAAAAGCTAGTGATGGAGAAATTGAAGAAGTCTACCAAAGTATTCAATTTGAATATTATCAAACATGTGATCAACATGCATTGGTAATTATTGGGGATTGGAATCAAAAAGTTAGAAATAAAGAGAAGGGACAGCAATTGGGAAATATGGTCTTAGTGATCAAGACAAAGCTGGAGAAAGCCTGATAGGATTTTTCAAGAACAACAACTTATATATAGCAAATATGTTGTAAGGCGAAACAAATCCATGGAGAAGGATGTCAGGTTTGGTAAAGTAGAGGGCAGCAAAGGGAGGAAGGCCCTGCAGGAGATGAATTGACACCATGATTCTAATAATGGGCGACTGCTTGGGACCCATTGTGAGGCTGGTGCAGAATCGGGCTGTGTTTCGTTCCATTGCCGTAGGGCTGCTGCCACTCGATGGCAGCTAATAACAATTATTTATTGAGACGATGCCAGAAAGAATCGTTCCATTTTTTATTTACTTATTTGTTTTTAGGCTATGCATGTCACTAAATGGGTTTATTTTATAGTGTCTCTAAGGAATTGCTTCTTATGGCTCAGCAGTATCTATATAAGCTACATCTCAGTACCCAGAAGTTTCAGTACAAGAGCTAACTCCTTATATCGTTCCATAACCAACAACACAACACACATATATCATATAAAAAATCATAAACACACAGATGTCCTTTTCTACTGTCCCCAGTTTGAGTCCTATAATCACTAAAGAAATCCAAATAATTGGAGAAAACAAAGCAATTTAAAGATGAATCCCATCTGAATTATGTGTTGAGGCAAATGCCATTCCAGTGAAGTGTAACTAAGATTTATTTTTTGAAAGTAGAATTGTGGGTGTGTTAAATGGAAACTCTTTTTTATAAAATCTGATCTTTTTTTAGTTAAAAATTTTTTGTTTGTTTTTTGACAGGTGTTATTTGAATGTGTGTGAGTGCTAGTTTACATTTCAGACACAACAAACAAATCAGATACAAGGACATTTGTGAGATTGACTTCAGAGTGTCTCATAAGCATCCCTGCTTTTCTTCCCCTGGCTCGTGATTTTCACTTGATGTCACAAAATAATTATTCAGCACGAGCAGAAGGAACTAATTAGTCTAAGTATTTCTTTGGGGTTAGATCTAATTCCCTGTTCATGGAATGTAGAACAGTCTTTGTCCATACCTCTAATTCAGTTCTCTGCTCAAACCATGAGAAAACTGAGAACATCATGTCAGTCTGCCTTGAAGTCTGTTGGACACCTGATTCACTGTACGGTAACAAACCTCTAAATTAGGAGAGTTCAGAATTTTGCAAGGTAAAAAGGAAATATAACTTGGCTTGGTATACCTATGTAAAGATATGTTTACATTTCTAAAGAAATATTTGGGTCTCAGATAAGGATGCAACTTACCTGTCTCATTCAGGGCTATAATCCAAGAGTTTAGAATACTATCTCAGACATGCCAACAGCCCCAAAATATCTGTGGAATGAATAAGTAAATAAATATACACTTATTATAAAAACTCAATCAAGATACATCTTTTCTAAGACCAAAAATCATGTCAGTGGTTAGTTATGCTAACCTAAATTCTAGAATTTCTTTTCTTTCAATTTAATCCTTTTTACTCTCTCTCTTTCTCTTTTTTAATAGCCCTTGAGTAACAGGACTTTGGAAATAAAATCCTTAGACGAATTAAAACACACACACACACATACACACACACACATATATATGCCAGATTTTAAAATGTAATCATTTAATGTAAATCCCTAAGAAAAATCATTGTAATTAGGATGACACAGATATGATTTTCATTTAATCACCAATCCTACTTCACTAAAGATTTGTTGAATATCATAGGAAGAGATTCTTGATCTGACACGCCCGACATCTCCCTTTGTTCCCTGCTGACTCTCTATTTTCAGTCTGCGGTTGGGGTTAAGATGTGGTTACCTGGTTCTCTAAAGATTTGCAGACTTAGAGACCCATTGGGGCATTTCTGCTTTGTTCTATAGGGTCGCCACGAATTGGAATGAATGTGACAGCAGTGGGTTTGGTTAGGGTTTCTTGGGATCATGTTTCTTGACAATGTTATAGAAATACCTCACGTTGACCCCCACATCAAGATGGCCCCATGCATAATGACACAAAAAGCTACCCCACTGTGGATTGTAGAGACAACTTTTGTGATGTATAGAATTTTCTTTGTGTAATTTTTTCAGAACAGACCTCCAGACCTTTCTTTCTCCTCCATCTCAGATAGGAAGCCCTTCTGAAGCTTCCAGTGCCCTGAAAGTCAGAGCAAGATGTCTCCCAGTAAAACATCAGTGACTCCTATGGAACTCCCCTAAGCCAGTTGCTGGGCGTAGATTCTGATGTATCCCGCGCACATGTGTATCACAGTAGAACCAGGCTCCACAGGGTTTTAGGGGCTGCATTTTTAGATGTAGATCATCCTGTCTGTCTTCTGATGTACCACTGGGGGGTCTCAAATTGCCAACCCTTCAGTTAGTAGCTGAGTTCATTATGGCATTTTTTAACTTTCAGTATCATATACACAACATTGTGCTTCTTATCTGTACTCTTATAGTAATTTCTAACTTTGCATATGCACATACACACGGCAGTCATTGCGTTATCTTGCTTAAAGGGTGTCTCTTTTAAATAGAAAACATGATAGTTCTATAATTTCTTTCTCTTATTTTCCGGGCACTGGACTACTCTATATTTTCTCGGTGCCTGAACAAGGCTAACCTAAGCTATCTTTAGCATTTCTACTAAGAGCTGCCCTGGCTCTTTGGCCTTCTGCCTCTGAGGGGAGGACTAAGGAGCCCAGTCCTCTAAAACAGTGGTTCTCAGTGTACTGCTGTTATTTATGAGGTATTAGCAAACTGTAATTGCTAATGGATAGAATAACAAGGATTATGAATCATTCACTTTTAGAAATATAAATGAGAAATCTGAAACAGAATGTGGAATTAGATACAGAAGAGAAAATTGCACCTCTTAATAGAGAAGAAAAGAGCATTTGTAGTTACCAATACAAACTGTAGTGAACGTATTTCACACTAGTGAAATCAGAAATTTGAAATTACATAAGCAAAGTTGAAAATAACAGTTCTTGTAACAGTTTGAGGTTTGAGAAGAAAACATGCAAATGGTTTTTCAATTTTGTTTTGTTTTGCCTCCTTCCTCTTCTGATTTGAACAATTAGTGGGTTTTAGTGGTTAAGGAGTCCATAGGTGGTGCTCAGTAGGTGCAAACTGTTAAGTGCTCAGCTGATAACCAGAAGGTTGGTGGTCCAAATCCACCCAAGGCCATCCCAGAAGAAAGGTGATCTACCTGTTAAAATCAGTTATTGGAAAACCCATGTGTCACAGTAGATTCTACTCTGATACACGTGGTGTCGCCATGTGTCAAAATTAACTGCAACTGTTTTTTTTTTTAATGTTAGTGATTAAAACATTATACTTTACAGAAAGTACAAAGAAATTATTTTTTCTAATTTAATAAGCATAAATTCTTAAAATAATTTAACAAGCATAAATTCTTAAAATAGTTTTGCCAATTTCATTTTGACAGACATAATTTTAAGGTGATGTTTTATTTTTTCCTGTGTAACTGGATACCTATTATAAAAATTACAGAATGATTTTGCAACCATATCTCATTTCATATGCTATAACCATAGTTGTTATAAATAACCTTATGCATAATAATATAGTTTGCTTTATGTCTCTGAAAACTAATTTTAAGTAAAATTTTAATTAAGTAAAAAAATTACATTGAGCCGATTTAATTATATCCATATAATAAAATCACTCTTATTCATATTCTAGAATGTTATCTTGAGTAAGAGAGAAGGAAGTGGAGTTGTAGTTGCATGCACATACCAGGAATATGTTCGTGGAATATATTCACTAGAGTATGTCTTGTAAGAAAACAAATAATAAGAGAAATGTGTTTGGGGGGCTCTATTCTAAGGGATCAGACATTGCTTTGCAAAGCTCCAGGGCTAGCACGCTACTGGTAATGCTCTCTTACTAACCACCAGCCTGTGACGTTCTTTAATGAGCAGCGGGTCTCCAGTGGCTTTCCTTCGTGCTTCCCAGGGCTCATCTGCTCTTACCTTTTACCTCCAGCAATCCTTCGAGAGATGGCTGGTCTTTTTTCCCAGCTTTCTGCGACTGGTTCTGTCTTGCGCTTTCTGAGGTTGGTTTGTTTGTTTGTCTGTTTTTGTTTTCAAGGGTTTTAAGAAACATTATGGTGCATATATTGATAATAAACCATTTGCCTTGTCTACAATTTTCACATGTCTAGGTCAAGGACATCAATTATACAGATCATGTTATTCTTTCCCGTGACCATTAACCATTCCCCAAGTGTATCATCCAAAGTAGGGGCACCGTGTCCCTTCGCATTGCTCTCTTGTTGGGCAAGCTAAGGAAGGGCTGCTGTGTGGACCACTCCGGGAAGGCCTGAGGGACCACGGGCGCCTCCCTCCGTGCTGCCCGCAGTTCTGCGTATCAGAACTCCTCCATCTCTCAGTGCCGATCTCAAGCCAGCAACTTTTGTCTAACTAAATTATAGGTGAAATGACTGGCAAATTTGTAATTTAGTTTAAAACTGCAGCTACCATAGAAGAAGAAGGAGAAGGAGGAGAAGAAGAACAGACAACTTCCTATGCCTTTCAAATGCCATCTTTCTTTCCCTGTCCCACCCCTGGGGGTGAGACAGGTTTTCTAAAACTCCTCTCAGGAACAAGGCGTAGGAGTTCAGTCCCTGCCAACAGCTTTCCAAGTGTTTCTGCAGATCCCAATCTCCAACAGCGTTTCAGAAAATAGTGTTCTCAGAGATTAAAATTTTTACTTTGCAATTAGAAAATATACCTCTAACTTTTGAAATGCAGAAATAAAGTGCAAAGCCAAGCATGTGACTTCCAAATGAAATGAACACGCCCCTAAACCTCTTCTTTCTCTCTGGGTGAAGACTTATGATGCACCCCACCCAATTCTGACAGTTCCTTTATTATGTATTCAACATGTATTTTCTAAAATCCCTTTGAAGTATGCTAATTTCTCATGTTCCTTTGTAAGTGCCCCTACATCAATTCCCACATGGATTTAGAAGAGAATTCTTCAAGAGTCAGGACTTTGTAATGTCCTTTTCTTCAATCCTCCCAGCACTTAGTCTTTTGCATACTGAGTAGAGGGTCGGAAACTGCTTGTTAACCACATTACTTACAGGACGCCGCTGTGCTTGGTGAGGTACTTGATAAATATTGCCACCAAGAGCAAGGCCTTACATAAGCCTTAACTGTTTGCATCACTCGGTTCATTATTCTTTTCAAACCCACATTGAAACTCTACCACACTCTGTTATACTGCAACCTGGATTCCAAGATATGGTTGTCTGCCAGCATTCCCAAGTGACAAGTAACACTGTGATGTCTTGAAAGTACATATGCGTCATGTTCTTGACTTTGTGTTGGGAGATATCAAGTTGTGAGGTGGTGTCAAGGTGGTTCCAACTCATACCCCCTCTATGTACAACAAAAGAAACACTTCCAGGTCCTTCACCATCCTCAGAATCATTACCAGGTATGAGCTGATTTCTGCAGCCATGGTGTCAATCCATCATGTTGGGGGCCTTGCTCTTTTCTGCTGCCCCTCTGCTTCACCAATCATGATGTTCTTCTCCAGGGATGGGTCCCTCCTGATAACATGTCCAAAATAAATGAGATAAAGTATCACCAACTACACTTCTAAGAAGTATTCTTGGTATATTTATTCCTAGACAGATTTGGTCAGATTTCTGGCAATCCTTGGTCTAGTCAATGTTCTTCCTCAGCATCATCATTTAAAGGCACCAGTGGGGATTAGAAAGAAACACATCCCACTAGTTGCTATCAAGTTGATTCCATTTGTTCCAGGGTGACTCCCTTTGTTAGAGTAGATCTGTACCCCATAGAGTTTTCAATGGCAAAAGAAGTAGATCTCAAATTCTTTTATACTTTGATGGTTTCTGGGTGGATTAGAACTGCCAGCCTTTTGGTTACTAGCTCAGAGCTTAACTGTTGCATCACTAAGGAACTCCTTGATGACAGAAACTAAGGACTATTTGATTTGCAATAGTAAAAATAATATAGTAATGTCAGACACACAGTAGAGTTTCAATAAATACTAGATACACGATTGTTTTCTGCATTTAAAATTTCAACGTGGCCTTCTCTCATATTTATAAGTGTCTGAAAATACTCCATAGAATATCTATGTTTGCTTGTAAGCGTCTTTGGAGCCTAGACTGAGTTTATGTTTATTTAATAAAGAAGGAACTTAACTCAAATATGAGAAGCTGAAGTTCAATCAAAACTTAAAATTATTTAAGTATAATGGTAACTATCCCAGGCTAGTGACACTGTATGTAATATTTTTCTTTATTTTCTGCCACTTTTAAAAAGAATGTAATTATGCAGTTTTCAAAACATCACCTAACAGTTTAATTATGTCTTTTCATTAATTTGATGGATCAATGAGGTCATCATTGTGACAACATGGTCTGTGTCAGTTTAATGGGGATGTCACAGCTTTCAGCCAAGTTGCTTAACACATACAATTAAAAATCTGCATTAAAATATATTTTAGAAATCCTTCACAAAATTCTTCTGTATATGTTATATACAGTATGTAAAGATAATACTTAGTGTATAAAGACAATACTATCTCTGATGTGGGTGCTTTTATAAAACACTTTCCTCTATTCCCATAGACTGGAATCTTTGAGACTTGGGACACTCTGCTGAGTTGGCTGAGAGCATGTTCTTGCCTATTCAGTTTTTGCCACGGCGTTTGGCACCTACCAGCCGCCTTCCTTTTCCTCCCCTGGGTTTCTGTATAATAAGTATGTCTGGGTTTCTGATGCACGGAACGTCCCAGAGAAAGAGCGTCTGAGACATTAAACAAAGGCAGGATTTCATTCACCTGTCATGCTGACCTCTTGGATGGTGGCTGGAAACTAGGCAGTGGAGCTCCAGGGCCAAGAGCAATGCCTTACATAAGCCTCGGCACTACCAGCTGCAACAAGGAGCTGTTCTCTCACAGCCTCACCCCAGAGTGCTCCTTGCTGGGCAACATATTGCTCCAGAATTTAAAAATAAATCACGATGTCTGCAAATACCATCCTCCATACCAAGAGGCCAGTCTCTTAACTAAAGAACAGAGCCATTTGCAAGTCGAGGGACCTCTCTTGCACCTGCACTCCCTGACACTTACTTGTCTTACACCTTTTCTCCTCCTCTTCTTTCATTGGACAGCAATGGTCCGAGGAACATAGTAAGATGCCGGTTGACTTAGGAGTGCCCTCAGGCTCAGATCCTGTCTTCTGTTACATTTGCATTAATAGATGGCGTAGGCACCTAAATTTGAACTGCGTGAGACTGGGTGGTCTCCACCATTGAACCTCCTTCTAGAACACCTCCCCCTAGCCTCAGCAGAGAGAAATGGTGGTGGTGGTGGGAGGTGGTGGATTTCAAACAACTCTTGTTGCTATTAGTTCATTAATGTTGATACCAAAATAAAAAATATAACAAATGGGTGATTATAATCAACCAAAATGTGTCCTCAGACTTTAAGAGTCTGAATTCCAGGCATAAACTATAGAAGAAGACTGTCGGGTTTGGGGTCGGGGGACATCCTTGTCTCATTTGATCTTCTCCTCAGTTCTTTGGGGGAACTTCATGTGGCATGGAGTCTTAGTTATGTAGTGAATAACAGAATTATCGCAACTGAATAGCTTTAACAGACAGAAATGCATTTGCTCATCATTTCGGAGGTTTGAAGTTTGAATTCAGGGTGTCATCTCGAGGAGTGGAGATCCTTGTTACCTTAGAACATCTATGGGTTCAACGTTCCTTGAAGATCTTCATGCGTTGTTATGGTCTCACTTTTCTGCAGGGTTAACAGGAGGTTCTCACAGCGAGACTCCAGGTTCAAATCACACGCCCACTCTCAGTTATTCTTCCTTAATTATACTCATATCCCTTCTTTCTGCACACATCTCTTATATTTTTATCTCTGGTAAACTAAAATATGTGACCCAAGGAAGGTATGGCTGGAGAAAGTGTGATGATTTGAGCAAAGATAGGACATGAGTATGGGTGGGACTTGATGCACACCCTCTTTTAAGATATATCTTTTCAAGAAATACCCCACCCTGGTCCTTCTTCATTAATGTATAGAAGTTAAGATTTATTACCCATACCACAAAATGGAGAATAAGCACACAACACTAGGAATCAGGCCTACCCAAGTTGACACATACTTTAGGTACAATTCAATCCATGACACATGACATCTATCCTACCTTCCATTTATGCTTCCTAACTTCTGTGCCTAAGCTGCTCCTTTTAGATCTCAAAAGTGATCGTCTTAAGATGCATCCTACACCAGAGTGACTTCATTAACACTGTAAAGCTCTACTCCCCAGTGAAAGGTCTTTCACAAGTATAGGATTTAGGATTGCAACACACATTTTTTAGAGAACACAACTCAACAGATTACAGCAATCATTTGAATTAGGCAACCAAATTTCTCCAAATTTCTTCCAGCCCACCAACTTCTTGAGTAGGGTTTAGGCAATGCCATCAAGGCTTTCTGGTAGAATGGTGTCCATTTTAATTCTTAAAAACAGTTACAAGGTAAGTGGAAGATAAAGACTCTTGCTAACACCTGCAAGGAGAGCAAGACTAAACATACTCAAACCTTTGCAAACCCCTTTCACACACTGGAGACTAGTGGTCTTTCTTTCGTAGAAAGAATTTATATATATATTGATAGAAATTTATATATGTATTATAAAGATTTGTGGAGTCCTGGTGGCATAGTGGTTAGGATGCTAGCCACAGGTCAGAAGTTAGAAACCACTACCTTGCTCCTTGGGACAAAGACTTGGCTTTCTCTTCCCATGAAGAGTTAGTCTTGGAAACTCACAGCGGCAGTCCTACCCTGTTTTATAGTCTCTCTAAGTCAGCCTCAGTACAATGGCAGTGAGTTTGGTCTTTTATACTAATTTAGAATGATGAGATTTCATCATGGAGCATACTAAATCAATAATTTTTGATAACTTGTTCTTAAAAACAATACAAGTCAAAAAGTAAACTAATAATATGAAATGCTTATAAATTCACAACAAAAAGGTTCTTTTTTAAATTTAAAAAAAAAATTTTTTAAACACTTTATTAGGGGCTCATACAACTGTTATCACAATCCATATACACATCAATTGTGTAAAGCACATTTGTACATCATTCTCAAAACATTTTCTCTCCACTTAAACCCCCGACATTAGGTCCTCATTT
>NW_022103915.1:25043581-25045845 GCF_000313985.2 Echinops telfairi
CCCCCCGGAACTGTCAGTCCCGTTGTTTTCTCCTCCAGATTGTTCATCCAGCCTGTCCTATCCAGACAGGCCTGCGGAGGTTCTATAGTCATCAGCTCCTTGCTGCTTCTATTCTGCTTATTTTTCACAGGCCTCCTGCCATTCGAATATATGATTCTGAAACCTTAAATCCTACTTTTTAAGTTTGGGTTCTGTGAGCTGAATTTATCATTCTAATTAATCTTGATGCCTATTCATCCAGTCAGGTCAATTGTTCTAAGATTATTCTCCCTAACAGTAGGCAGCGGAACACATTTGACCTTCACGTTTATTGTTATATTAACTTCCTGGTTTTCTCTTTCTGAACTGGGAGTGGAAATTGGCTTCAAGGGTGAATGAAATAATGATTTATTTCATTATTTTCATCATAATTATTGAATTATCAGGAGTAAACCATTTACTCCAATCTACTGGTGAATCAAGGTTGAAAACACACACACACAAGCAAGCAAACTTCGGAATCTCTGTCATGGGCACCCAGAGAGATTGCATGGATGAGCCATATGGACACAAGGTAGAATTAACTCTGTTGGAAATATCCATTCATAACTGATACAGCTTCCATGTACTAGTGAATTGGCACGAAAAATAGTTGTGTCGTATATGTTGTTGTTGTTAGGTACTTCTACACTGGTTCTGATTCATAGCAACCCTATGTACGACAGAACAAAAACCTTCCCAGTCCTGTGCCATCCTCATAATCTCCCCTCAATGCAGCCACTGTGTCAATCCACCTTGTTGAAAATCTTCTTTTTTTTTTTTTGCTGCCTTGCTATTTACTAAGTATGATATCCTTCTCCAGGGATTGATCTCTTCTGACAAAATGTCCAAACTCTGTGAGATGAATTCTCACCATCCTTCTTCTAACAAGCATTCTGTCTGCACTTCTTTCAACATATGGGCCACATATAGAATATGTAGTTTATTTGATGTATTTTCACAAATGTAAAGGATTCTTTCCAAGTAAAGTGAATCAATGTTGATCAATAATTCTGTTTCCTAGGATTCAAAGTGTGATATTTCTAGTATCAGGATCGTGACATTGTAGAAATAATTTAAGAACTTGTATATTGCTTTAATACTTTTAAGTATACATTTGAAGCAGAGTGGGAGAAAAAACAAGCCCCACTGTTGTTTTCTTAGGTTTCTGCCTGAGTGCTGCTGATATTTATCACATTCAGGATAAAATATGTGCAGTTCATGAAGCATCTATTCCCCAAACAAAGCAATTGCTCCAAGCCTTCCTAGGGGTACTCAATCCCTGCCATACGGTACTTCCATAAAAGCCACCTCTGGCTTCCCACTTCATCACTTAATAGAGAAAAACATTTGGTGACATGGACTCCTGACTTCAAAGTATCTAGGCATTCTGAAGCATGAAAAGTTGTTATTGAAATTGTTTTAGTTCTCTACAATGAGGATAAACCATTATTTCTTGTGATAGTTGGGTTTTGTGTCTATTTGGCTGGGCCAGGATTCTCAGAGGTTTGGCAATTAAGACCTACTAATCCCTCATGATGTGACCTAGCACCATGTAATTATTTCCATAATGGTATCTGTTATGAGAAGGCCATCTGTTGTAAGAAGATTATGGTGGGATGCAACACTTTCACTAAGATCACAGATCTATTGCAATTCATTGAAAGGAGGTTTCTCTGGGGTGCAGCCTATTTTCAATAGTAGTGGATGATGGAGGAAAGCTTGCTTGCATTTTGCTGGGTCTGGACACTGTATGGGTCAGCAATCTCCAGTTTTTTGGACTTGAGTCAGTCAATGACCTGCCAATTCTAGGATTTGTCCGTTGTTTTCCATCTGAGTTTATTCCCATCTGTAGTTACAAGCTTGACCTGCAGATCTTGAATTCATTAACCTCTGCAGCCACAAGCCTTAGGCTTTCTGTCAACTTAGGCTCATCCTTGCAGCTATTCAAGTCAGGAAAAGCTTCCACCCTAACATCTAACACAAGGACTCAGAACCTGTGTGGTTTGGGGCTTGCTCACGTCTACAACTGTTTGAGCCATTTTCTTTATATAAAAGCCTCTCTCACTGGTTGTACTTTTCTAGAGGACCCAATCTATGGCATTTCTTATGACTGACTTATCTCCTGGAATATTTGAGATTCCTTGCCTCCAGAAAAAATTTGTTTTCATTTTCTGTCTTATTTTTTTAATTGTTTTATTAGGGGCTCATACAACTCTTATAACAATCCATACATACATCAATTG
>NW_022103915.1:25047435-25069492 GCF_000313985.2 Echinops telfairi
GGAGATAATAACATGCACAAAAACAAGACAGAGCAAAACCAAGCAACAATATACAACAAATATACAACAAAACAACAACAACAAAACAATGACAAAAAACAAACAAAACACAACAAGAAAGAAAAGCTTGTAGTTAGCTCAAGAACTGTTTGTTGGCTTTTAGGGGTGTTTTCCAGTCCAGTCTGTTGGGTACCATGCCCTGGCCCCAAAGTCCACCTTCATCATTCTCTGGAGACCTTGCCGCTCCATTCCCTTGCTGCGCTGCTGCACCCCCTTAGTGTTTTGCCTCGGTGTGGCAGGATCAGATCGGGTGCAATTCCCATACTGTGGCTCTGGTGTTGTCCCGTGTAGGGCTATGGGTCTGTGAGGGATGTCATGTCTCATAATGGGGTAGGCCATGTGGTCCTCTCATGGACTGACTGCTCTAATCAGGAACATCATCCTCAAGGCCTGGTGGGCCAGGATGTGCTCCACTATCTCCTCCTCCCCCTTTCACTGTTCCTATGTGCTCTGATCAGATATGTCCCTCTCCCAGAGCTGCAGATTCAATGCCATCCTTTGAAATAAATTCTTCTGGGGGGAGGGGCAGGTGTCCACGTAGTAGTTGGTATTGGGGCCAACCCCTCAGACCTCTCCACTGGTTCCCTACTCCATGCCAGCATGTTGCATTCATATCTTGGAGCACTGGGTTGAAGTTTGGTCCCTCATTCCCTGTGGAGATATAAACAGTATCCTCCCCTTGCGTGGGTTAGTGCCCTGTGCCCCTGCTACCCATTTCTTTATTATTATTATTTTCCCTTCCCCACCTCCTTTTTAGTTGTTGACCATATGTGTCCCTGTATTTGGTCTGGGTCCTTCCATACTACCTGGTCCTCACCACAGGAATGTTTGTATACAGTAGCTTTTCCCCTTTGCCCCTTTTGCATTTTTTTTAAAAGCTTACTTCAGCGGACTCATGTTGTACTTGTCCTTTTGTGCTTGGCTTACTTTGCTTAGCATGATATCCTCCAGTTCTTCCCATGCAGCAATGTGCTTCATAAGTTCATCACTGCTTTTTAGCGATGTGTAGTACTCCATTGTATGTATGTACCACAGCTTGTTAATTCACTCGTCAGTTGATGGAAATTTAGGTTGCTTCCAACTCCTTGCAATTGTGAACTGTGCCTCAATGAACATTGGAGCACAATTGTCTGGCCGTGGTTTGTTTCTTGCCTCTTCTGGGTATATGCCTAGTAGGGGGATTGTTGGGTCGTTTGGTAACTTGATTTCCATCTGTTTTAGATATCGCCAGATCAATTTCTTTATTGGTTGTACATACTTACAGGTCCACCAGCAGTGGATGAGAGTTCCTGTCTCCCCACAGCCTCTCCAACACTTGTTGCTTTCTGATTTTTTGAATTTGGCTATCTTTGAGGGAGTTAGGTGGTACCTCATTGTTGTTTTAATTTGCATTTCTTATGGCTAAAAATTGGGAACATTTTCTCATATGTTTGTTGGCCATTCAGATTTCTGTCCCTATGAAACTTCTGTTCAGGTCCTTTGCCCACCTCCTCAGTAGGCAATTAGTTTTTTGCTTTTGGGAAGCTAGCAGAGTATTGTAGATTTTAGTAATAAGACCTTTGTCTGATGTGTCATTGCTAAAGATGTTTTCCCAGTCCATGGACTCTCTTATTACTCTCTTGGTGAATTCTTTCAATGTACACAGGTGTTTTCTCTTCACTATATTCCATTTGTCCATTTTTGCTTCCTCTGTGTTTGTGTCCTTCCCTATTTCTGATAGGTTATGTATTTACTGTGCCAAAGTTCTCAAGGTGGGCCCAATTCCCTCATTGATGACCCTAATAGTTTGAGGTTTAACTTCAAGGTCTGTGACCCACCTTGACTTTATTCTTGTACATGGAGTCAGATAAGGGTCTTGCTTCATTTTTCCGCAGGTAAATATCCATTTATTTTCCAACACCACTTGTTAAAGAGAGCATCTACTTCCCATTGGATATTTTTTGGGGCCCTTATCAAAGATCAGTTGTATGCTGATGATTTTATTTCTGGGTTTTCAGTTCTCTTCCATTGGTCTGAGTATCTGTCATTGTACCAATACCATGCGGTTTTGACAATCGTGGCTGTATAGTATGTGCTAAAGTCAGGTAAAGCAAGCCCTCCCACTGTGTCCTTCTTCTTTAGGAGTTCTATGCTCATTCTGGGCTTATTCCCTCTTCATATGAAGTTGGTAATCAGTTTTTGTATTTCTTTGAAGAAAGTTGAGGGTAATTGTATCGGGATTACATTAAACTTTACAGTGCCTTTGGCAGAACTGACATCTTGACTATATTGAGTCTTCCAATCCATGAGCATTGGACATTCTTCCATTTGTTGAGGTCGCTCTTGGTTTCTTGTTCTGTAGTTTTCCCCTTATAGATCTTTTGTTCTACTTGTTGGGTATATCCCTAGGTATTTCAATTTGTGTTTGGCTATTGTGAAGGGTACCACCTTTTTTATCTCCTCTTCTGTGGTCTTATCCGATGTGTATAGCAGTCCGATGGACTTCTGTTTGTTGATCTTGTATCCTGCCACTCTGCCAAACTCCTGTATTGCTTCTAGTACTCCCCTTGTGGAGCTTTTGGGATTTTCCATATATAAAATTATATCATCTGCCAATAACGATAGTTTCACCTCTTCCTTCTCCTTCCTTTCTCTGCCTTATGCTGTTAGCAAAAACCTCCAGCATGATATTAAATAAGAATGAGGACAAGGGGCATCGTTGTCTGGTCCCCTTTTTCAGTGGGATTGTGTTAGTCTTTTCTCCATTGACTACCACGATGGCTGTTGGTTTTTCATATGTAGCTTGTATTGTCTTGAGGAATTTTCCTTACATTCCTTTTCAAGTGTCTTAAACAGGAATGTTTGGATGCTGTTGGATGCTTTTTCTGCATATATCGATATTATCATGTGGTTCTTATCATGTCAATGTGGTGAATAATACTAATGGTCTTTCGTATGTTAAATCATCCCTGAATCCCTGGCATGAATCACACTTGGTCATGGTGAATTATTTGTTTTATATACTTTTGTGTTCTGTTGGCTAGTACTTTGTTGAAGATTTTTGCATCAATATTCATTAGGGATATTTGTCTGTAGTTCTCAACTCTTGTGGGATCCTTGCCAGATTTTGGTATCAGAGTTATACTAGCTTCATAGAAGCAGTTTGGGTGTTTTCAGTCTTTTTCTATGTTCTGGAAGAGTTTGGGTAGGATTGCTGTTAGTTCTTCCCTAAATGCTTGGTGGAATTCTCCAGTGAAGCCATCTGGTCCAGGGAATTTTTTTTGTTGGTGATCTCTTGATAACCTTGTCTATTTTTTCTATTGCTATAGGTCCATTGAGATTCTTGACATCCATTGAGGATAGTCTAGGGAGGGATTGTTTTTCCAAGAATTTGTCCATGTCTTCCAAGTTGTTGAATTCATTGGAGTACAATCCTTCATAGTACTGTGTAATTATCCTTTTGATTTCATTAAGGTCTTTTGTCATGTAATGTCTTTCATCCCTTATGCTTGCTGTTGAAATTTGCTCCCTCCTTTCTTTGGTTAGGTTTGTCAGGAGTCTGTCAATTCTGTTTATCCTTTCAAAGAACCAACTTGTAGCAGCATTAATTTTTCCCACAGTTTTTTATTTTCCCTCTCCTGAATCCCAGCCCTGATTTTTATTATTTATTTTCTTTTGCTTTTAGTAGGATTTTCCTGCTAACTCTGCTCTAGTTGTTGTAAATTTTGTGCCAGAATATCAATCATGAGTCTCTCTTCCTTTCTCAGGTGTGCATGTATTGCTATGAAACGTCCTCTGATAACTGCCTTTGCTGTGTCCCATAAGTTTTGGTACATTGTGTGCCCATTCTCGTTTCTAGAAATTTCCTAATTTCATCTCTGATCTGTGCCAGTATGCACTTCTTTTGCAGTAGAGAGTGATTCATCCTGTAATTGTTCTTGTTTTCTTTGTCTTCCCTTTGTTGATTTCAAGCCTTATGGCACAATGATCAGAGAGAGATGTCTGTGTGATATCAATGTGCTTAAATTTATGTAGATTCGCCTTAGGCCCCAGCATGTGGTCAATCTTTGAATATGTGCCATGTGGGCTTGAGAAGAATGTGACTTAGTTTCGTATTTGGATGAAAAGCTCTGTAAATATCTATCAGGACAAATGATCTAATTGTAATGTTTAGATCTCTAGCCTCCTTTTTGAGTGTCTTTCCCTGTCATCTATCTGTCTCAGAGAGTGGTGTAATGAAATCACCCACTATAATTGTTGAGGCTGTGATTTCTTTTTTCATCTTTTGGAGTGCTTGGTTGACGTATTCAGCAGGTCTCTCATTCGGGGAATATATGCTTACAATGCTTAGTGGTTCTTTGTCTACCATTACCTTGAGCATCGTATAGTGTTCCTCCTTATCTCTTTTTGTGGTTTGCACTTTGAGGTCAATTTTATCCGAGATTAGGATTGCAACCCCTGCTATTTTTGAATTGATGTTTGCTTGGTATGCCTTTCTCCAGCCTTTGATTCTCAACCTATTTTTGTCTGTAGCTTGAGCTGTGTCTCCTGTAGGCAGATTGATGGATTGTTTTCTGAGCCAGTCGGCTAGTCTCAGCCTTTTAATGCCCGAGTTTAGGCCATTGATATTCAGGGTTATTATCTCGAACTGAAAACTCTGTGATGTCATCTTACACCTTTTGTGTTGGGTGTTTTCCTACTTTCCTTTCTCATTAGCCTTTTGTGCATGTGTATGTGTATCATTCTTGACTTCTTTCCATGCTTAAGCCAATGTTATCTTGGGATCTGTTTTCTCTTTGTTCCTCTCTGGGTGAGGTTGTTCTATATGGTGGTCTCTTATTTATGCTTGGTGAGTGTTGTTATTTTGCCCATACTGGGTCGGCAAGAATCTTTTGTAGGGCTGGGTTTCTTCTAACGTATTCTTTGAGTTTTTCCTTGTCTGGGAAGACTCTTAGGTCTCCATCTTTCTCGATCGATAACTTGGCGTGGTAGAGTATTCTTGGGTTTGTGTAATTTCCCTTCAATTTTTCGACTATGTTACTCCACTCTCTCCTCTTCTTCATAGTTTCTGCTGATAGGTCTGAGCATATTCTTATTTGGGAAACTTTATATGTTATTGCTTGCTTTTCCCAGCTACTGTCATGATTTTCTCCTTTTCCTTAAAGTTGGATAGTTGAACTATTATGTGCCTTTATGACTTCTTGGGATTCAGTCTAGCTGGTGTTCTTTCAGCCTCCTGAATAGTTGCCTGGTTTTCCTTCATTAAACTGGGGAAGTTTTCCTCCAAGAATTCTCTCACTATTGTTGCAGATGACTTCTTTGTTGTATTTTCCTCGGGTAAGCCAATAATTCTAATGTTGTTCTGCTTCATAGCATCAGACATAGCTCTTAGGTTTTCTTCAGATTCTCTGATGACCTTATTAGATTTTTGTTTGCATTTGATAAAGTCTGCTTGGCTATCCTCCAAGTCACTAATATGGTGCTCTGCTTCCTCCAGTCGATTCTCGAGATCCGTGTTTCTGCTACTGGTTTTTGTTATCTCCTCCCTAAGCTCCTGTATTTCCCTTTGGTTTATGGCCTTTATCTCCTCTATCATTTCATTCTTTTTCTGTATTGTTTTCCTCATATCCTGTATCGAAGCAGCATTCTGAAAATTTCTTTCTGTGGCAGCTCAATGTCTGCTTCTTCTATGCATGCTGTTACATTTGGGACATCTTCTGCCATTGCCTTTTGTTCCTCCTGTTTTTTCATTGAGGTCATTGGGGCTTATGGCTGTTTGTGTTGCGTTTTATAGAGGAGCTAGGTGCCATTTTCCAGGGAGTTGAAGAACACTGGCTCTCTCTGGGAGACTTGTAGGAATGCTTCTTTGAACTGCCTACAGCTAATTTCACTATGGAATTAACCTACCACTTTATCCTCCTGTGGCTTCCCTCTCAGGGGATTGCCCCAGAAGGTCTGGTGGGTTGCCTGCTTTGGTGTTGCGGAGGTTGGGCAGATGTTCCTGCAGCAGCTTGGAATTTTGACGAGTGTTGGCAAAGTTGCCTTGGCGCCCCCAGGCACACAAGCAGGAATTTCCCCAGTGAGAAGTTGAGCGGAGTATCCCCTGGTGGAGGTTGGCAGGGATTTTCCCAGCCTTGGGTTAGCTGCACAGGGTGGAGCTCACCTAGCTGGGTGTGGCGGAGTTGTAAATGCCCTACACTAAGTGGAGTAGTCTGGAGGTCAGCAATGGAGTGTGAGAGAACAGGAAAGAGACAAAGAGGAGGAAAAAAATTAAAAAATAAGCCTGCTGAGACTGTGCAGGGGATATAGAGAAGAGAGGTAAACAGAAGTAACAATGTAGCTGAGCCCTAATCCCTGCCAGTGGAGCTGAAAGGGTTTAGTCCCTGCCTCAAGGCAGGCGGTGGCAAACTGTGGCTGTGTTGAGATTAAGCCCTTTTATGGGCTCCAAATGGTCCCAGCTCAGGCAGAGATAGTGGCGGGGCTAAGGTCAAGCCCTAGCCAGCCTCCACAGTAGTAAGCCAAAAGCCCCCAGGCCCTCAAAATCTTTTGAGTCTACTTATCTTTATTATGCTCCTCCTGCATTCCAGCAGTGTTGAATTTCCCTCTAATCAACTCTCCTGGGCTGAATTCTGCGGAGTCCCTCTGGTATGTTTTACTCCATTACCATCTTCCTGGAAGTCCTACGACCTCCAGAAAATTTAGGAACAATGTGATTTACTGTTGAAGAATAAAATTATATTTGACCAAAATTTTGACCACCTATATTTTCAACATTTTAATGATTCAGAATCAGAAAGTACTTTAAAATGCTTTAATAAAAATAGCAAAAATCTCCTGTCCTACACAAAACTGTAATTTTACTATTGGTATGCTTTGCAATTAATGGCAAATTGTAATGAACAGATCTAACATTAGATGTAAAGAGCCCTAATAGTAACAATAAATTAAATAGGAAATGTTTGAAATTTTGGACTTCTCTTTAGTCTGTGCACTATCTCCTTCCAGTGAAATGACTATGAAAGATTACAGGTTTGAACAATGTTTTCCTTTTGGTCAATATTTACTCAGAATAATGTCTGAAATCATTACCTATATTGCAAAAGTCTATGAAGATATACGGGAAAGTTCAAGGAGATAAGTGCCTTATTTTCTTTGATGAGCAATGAAACACATGTACATATATACACACCATAGTTAAGAACTCTGTTAACTTTTCAGGATCATTTTAGGTGAAGAACTTCTTCCTTAAAAAAAGCATTTTATTGGGAGGTCTCACAGATATTATATCAATCCATATGTCAATTCGATCAAATATAATTGTAGTTACTGCCACCATAATTTTCAAAACATTTTCTTCTTGAACTCTTTAATTTCAACTCACCTTTATCCCCTACCACCCCCACACTACCACCCAGGAATCCTTATTTTTACACTATAAATAGTAATAATAATTATGATTTTTACTGTGACTGCCATATCTTATACCATCCACTGCATCTATTCACCTTCAATTCTATTATTCATTCCTCTTTAGTGGGATTGTATAGTCATCTTTGCTATCAATTCCCCCATCCCCCTTACCTACTGTCTCTTCCCATACCCCCAGGGAATCATTGCTGAAATTATTGTTTTTGATGGGTTTATCTTTCTTGGACTTCATACATCAGACTATCTTCGTTATAGAAATGAATATACACAGGTCTAACAAGATTAGTGAGGATGAAACACTTAACTACCCTCTAGTTCAGGACTTCTCAAACTACGCCCCTGGACCACATGCAGGGCGCCGAGGACATTTATTCGGCCCGCTGGGTGTATTTGCCCCATTTGTATTTTTACTTCGAAATAAGATATGTGCAGTGTGCATAGGAATTTGTTCATAGTTTTTTTATTTAAACTATAGTCCAGCCCTCCAACGGGTCTGAGGGACAGTGAACTGGCCCCTTGTTTAAAAAGTTGGAGGACCGACCCCTGCAAGTTCTTTATTAAGAACTTCTTAATTATAGTATATTCCTTCCCCAAATGATTCAGCGTGCTTCAAGTTTATCCCAATATTCAACTATTAGAATCACAGGCCTGTATCAATGATAGTTAAGAGTATGAAAGGAGTCAGAGTCACCCTCTTTCCTATTTTAAAAAATTCTCATTACGGTGGTTTTTACCTGATTTCTGTAATATTCTGTATAAAGACCCATTTTCTTTCATACAAAAATGCGACTCACCTAATACTCCCAAGAACCTGGTGATAGAGGCATGCTATTCTTAATTTTTATCAGTGTTGACTTGGGGCCACACAGCATAGTCAAGATTTAAACCCAGTGTTTATCTAAGATCAAACCCCCCAAACCAATATCGTCAAGTTAACATTAATTTATAGAAACCTTATACAGGGTTTCCAAGACTATTGGTCTTTACAGGAGCAGACAGCCTCACCTTTATCCTTTAGTGGCCAATATATTTGAACTGCTGATATTGTGGTTAGTAGTATAGTGCTTATCCTACAGAATCACCAGAGCTCCTCTGAACAAAGACTAGCACTCTTTATGTTGTTTTCCAATCTTTTCTGTTAAACCTACTTTCCTCTATTATCTTTTCATGTTTAACTGAGAACTAAAATCCAAACAAAACTATATTCCAAAGACAGCTCAATTTGAATCTGTTCATCTTTGTTTGGATCAATGTCATGCTAATGATTTTACTTCAGAAGGTCTAGTCATGAAGACCGCCTTCTTCATTGCTTGATTGTGTTTACATTCCAAAGAAAGATGATGCAACAGTGAGGCAAAGTATGGGAAAATGTCATTGATATCACATGCAAGCAAAATTTTACTTAAGACTATCCAACAATGATTACAGCAAGACATTGATAGTGAGCTGCCAGAAGTTCAGTCCAGATACAGAAGAGGATATGGAACAAGGAATATCATTGATTATGTCAGATGGATCTTGGTTGGAAGTAGAGAATACCAGAAACATGTTTACCTGTGTTTTATTGACTATGCAAAGGTATTCAACTGTGTGGAGCTTATTCCTAATTATGGATAGCCTTGAGAAGAAGGGGAATTCCAGAAGTCACGTGAGCATTGACATATTGATGGGGATGTAACCAACGTCATGGATCATTTTATGTTTGAATTCTTGAATGGTAAGCACATTTTTTGTGTAAGGTTCAAAGATGTTCAAAAATAATGAAAAGTTTCTGCTCTGAGAAAGATATCGCTAAGAGAATGAAATGCAAGTCACATGTTGGAAGAAAATAGTTACAAAACACAAACCCAATCAGAGGGTTGCATTCAAACTTATGCAGAGAACCCATGAAATCTAAAAATAAGACAATATACAGTGGACCAAGGATATGAACTCACACATCACCGAAGTAAGTAAGCATTTGAAAGATTGCTCAATATTACATCATTAGGAATTATGAATTAAAGTAAGTTACCACTATACACTTAAAGAAATGGCTAAAATTTAAAAAAAAAAACAAAAAAATTGACAATACCAACTGCTAGCAAAGATTAGAGCAGCAGCATCTCACTATCTCTTTTGCTGTTAGAAATTGCAAAATTCTACAGTCAGCTAGAAGACAGTTCAGCAGCTTCTTACAAAGACAAGCATGGTTTTACTATTTAAGCCAGCAATGGCACTTGGAGGTATTCATCCAAATGTGTTAACAACAAAGACCTACAGACAAACCTTTATAGTATTGTTGTTTTTGTTGTGAGGTGCCATCGAGTTGATTCTGATTTGTAGTGATTCTAATGACTACAGAATAAAGTGTTACCCCATCGTGCTTCATCCTCACATTTCTTCCCAGTCATAATGGCCAAACACAGGAATCAACGATTAAAAATATAATCGAGTAAATGACAGTAAAAGGATGCATTCAAGTAACTATTCCTTATGCATATAGGGAAACCGTGTTGTTTCTAAGAAAGCAAGTGACAGTGCTGGCTAGTAGCAGTGAGGTTTTTACTGAGAAGCGAAGGAAATTGACCTCTTTCTCTCCTGATAATCAGGCTATGGGGTAGTCTTTATGTTTTGTACAGTGTGTGTGTGTGTGTGTGTGTGTGTGTGTGTGTGTGCTTTAGGAGGCTTTAAAATAATACAGTTGCTGTTGGTCAGCATTGAGTCTCTTTTGATTCATGGCTACTCTATGTTTGCAGAGGCGAAAAACCCTCTGTAGAGTTTTCAAGGCTGTGATCTTTCCAAAGTATATTACAAAGCCTCTCTTCCAAGATGCTTCTAGGCTAGTTAAACTGCCCTCCTTTGGGCTCGCAGTTGAACACTTAACTGTTTGCCCCATGCAAGAATTATTTTTTCAAAGCAACAGTGATAGGGAATTCCATGGGTTATCTCTCAAGAAGCACATCCACCCTGAGTCAGCTTAGGTTCAACAGATGGCTGTGTCAGGGAAATCTTGACGGTCACTATGCCTCCACATTATTGCTTGTACCCTGTTTTGGGGTGCATTTAGCATAGGCCAAAGACTTTGTGAATGTTACTATATACTCAGAGGAAGCTGATTTTCAGCTTCTCTCCCTTATCACACCCAGGATGTCCTTCAATAGCGAGTTATGAATAAACAAACTGTGGTATATCAATACAACTCAACATTACTCAGCAATAATAAATTTTAAAAGCACTATCAAGCAATGAAACAATATAAAGAAATGATATGCATTTTGCTGTGAAATTAGATTGAAGAGCTATATATAATATAATTCCAACTATGTGACAACTATGTGAAAAAGACAAAACTATAAATATAGTAAAAGATCAGTGAATGCCAGGAGTTTGGGAGTAGAGGGGAAAGGGAGGAGAAATAAGTGGAGCAAAAGGAATTTAGGGCAGAGGAACTATTGTGAATAATACTGTAATGGTGAGTAAATTACATTATGTATTTTCCCAAACCTGTTAAACACTATAACGTAAAGAGTGAAACAATAAAAATTGTGATCTTTAATTATTCATAATGCATCAGTATTAATTTTTCATAATACATTAATAAATGTGGGGAAACTGTAGGTAGGATGAAGGGAATTATTTGGGACATCTCTATACCTCCTTTCAAATTTTATTTAAACCTAAAATTTCTCTTTAAAAAAGTCTATGAAAATGTTGTAAAGAAGAAAAGCTAAACAAAACCAGATTTTCCCAATGTTTTTAAAAAATGCAAGCCTAGGTATTTTCCGCATCATATTTAATTCACATTTAGAGATGCCTGGGTGGTAGATATGGTTTGCACTCATCCACTAACTGTTTTCAGTTCAAACCCACCCAGCAGCACTCCAACACGAGCAATCGCTGGTGATCCGGTCCGTGAAGATTCAAACACTATGAGGCAGTTTTACTCTGTAAAATGCAAAAGAACCATGAATCCAAAATGACGTAATGATAATAGGTTTGGTTTTAGTTTACTTAATACTTTGGCAGTTAATAAGACTTGGGAACCATACTTCAGTGTCAAAGACACCCTCACGGTGGTGTCTGATGTCAGTTACTCTTCTGACTTGTGTATGTTCATCTTTGGACATTGGCCTTCTTTCTACATAGCTTCAGTCCCACCTCTGGTCCCTCCACTATAAAGCAGATTGAATAAGTACGGTGAGAGGACAGAAGTCTGAAGCACATCTTTCCTGATTTTCAACCATGTGGTAATCCTCTGTTCTGTTTGTTTGACTTCCTCTTGCTACATGCTTCCTCACAAGCACGATGAAGTATTCTGGAATTCCCATTCTTTTCCACGTTATCCACAGTTTGCTATGATCCATACAGTTTAATGCCTTTTCATAGTCAACAAAACACAAGTAAACATCTTTGTGGTATTCTTCGCTTTCAGCCAACATTCAGCTGACATTCGTAATGATATCCCTTGTTCCATGTCTTCTTCTGAATCTGGCCTGAACCTCTGGCAGCTCGAACAATGTACTGTGGCAACTGTTGGATAATATTCAGTAAAATGTTACTTGCATGTGATATCGATAATGTTCTATAATTCGAGCATTCGGTTGGGTCACCTTTCTTAGGGATGGGTACAAATATGGACCTCTTCCATTCAGGCATTCGGGTAGATGTCTTCCAAATTTCTTGGCATAAATGAATGTGTGCTTCCAGGGTTTCATCAGCCTGTTGAAACATTTCAATTGGTATTCCAACAATTCCTGGAGCCTTGTGTCTGGCTAATGCCTTTAATGCTGCTTGGATTTCTTCCTTCAGTACCATAGGGTCATATGCTAACTTTGGAATTGTTTGAAGATCAACTAGATCTTTTTGGTACAGTGAATTTGTATATTCTTTCTATTTTCTTTTGATGCTACATGAATTGTTTAATATTTCACCCATAAAATCTTTCAATATCACAACTAAAAGCTTGGAATTTTCTTTAATTCTTCGATTTAAAATATGCTGGGTGTGTGCTTCCTTTTGGTTTCTAACTCTCGGTCTTGGCACATGTCATTATAATATTTGACTGTTTTCTTGCGTTGCCCTGTGCAGTTCTTTCGCTTATTTCATCTGTTGTTCTTCATGTCCTCACCCAGCTCATCGGGTCATTACTGTGCAATGCAGAAGAGCTGTTCTTGGGATGTTATCAAAATTCAGGTGGGATATAGTCAAGGTTGTATTTTGGCTCTTGTGGACTTCTTTTAATTTTCTTCAGTTTCAATCTGAACTTGCATATCAACAATAGATGCTCTGTTCCAGTCAGCCTGTGGCCTGCTTTTAGCTGCTGATATAGAGCTTCTTCATTATCCCTGTAGTCAATTTGGTTTTGCAAAATTCTATAATGTGCTCTCCAGCTTTGTTTCTACCACCAAAGACATATTTTCTTACTTCTGTTCCTACTTTTTTGCTCCCAAATTTTGAATGCTAATCACCAGTAATTACAAATGCATTATGATTGTATATTTGATCAATTACACACTGTAGAATTTGGTAGAATTCAACTTCTTCATCACTAGCTTTAGCGGTTAGTGCATACATTTTATGTCAGTTTGTTGTGCTATGAGAGTTTGTGTGTTGCTATGATGCTGAAATCTATGACACTGTTATTTCAAATAACAGCAGGGTCATCGAAAGTGAACAGATTTCAGCAGGGCCTCCCGATTAAGAACAAACTAGAAAGAATGAATAGATTGTCCAATTCTGAGAAATTACTTATGAATAGTAATGAACATTGATGTGTGCAGTTACATGCAAATTCAGCAGAGGTACAGGAATGATCTTGTTCAGTCCACTACCACATTGAGTAAACAAGCTATAATTATAAAGAATGTAACAAATTAGATTTTTAAGTGCCATTTGTTAAAGCAGATCACATCTGATGTGTATGTGTGTATTTGTGTGCTTACTATCACAGCAGTTGTCAACCTGTGGGTCGCAACCCTTTTGGGGGTCAAACAACCCTTTCACAGGGGTTGCCCAATTCATAACAGTAGTGAAATGACAGGTATGAAGTAGCAATGAAAACAATTGATGGTTGGGGAGGTCACCACCATTAGGAACTGTATAAAAGGGTCACGGCTTCAAGAAGGTTGAGAACCACTGATCTAATGGAATATTGGAAAACATGTAATGGCTTTAAAAAAAAGAACAACAAATAAAATACCTTCCCCATGCCACATTTTAAACCCCATTCTACCTGATTCCAATTTGCTCATAAATGAACATCTGATGACAACAAATATGTTCATAAGTGAGTATCTGATGACAACATACATTGCCACATTTTATAACACCGCTGTGGCCACAGGCATTAGAAACCATACCTTTGCCCTTGGATTTCTAGAATCACACACCGTCAACAGCTCCTCTGAGGACTGGCTTACTGACGCTGTCTCTTTAGGAATGTTTCGTATTCAAAAAAGGATGCTTGCTCATGGCAGGCTTTAGCTGCATTCAGCTAAACTAGAAGTGCTGCTCTGAGCACAATCCTGCCTTTGGAATCAGCTGAATGAGAATTTACAGCACAGAGGAAAAGCATTTGGAAGAGACCTGGAAGTGGTTTGGGGATGGACGTAATTCAAATACGAATTCATTGTTTTGAATGCCAACTTTTGGGGTAAAAGGAAGACCAACTACAGAGCTTTAGTTCTTTTCTACCTATAAATAGAATGCTAAAAAAAAGTTATCGGAGACGTGCGCACAATTCACTATTAGAGAGACACATTCCTACTGATACCCCATTAGAATTTCACATAATTAAGACTTTTGAAAATAAGACAAAATATCAATTATATTTGTAGATTACACAATTAAAATATACAGTAAATATAAAAATAGAATAAAATAACCATATTTTATTTTACCATGTTGAGATGTAGTTAATTACTTAATATGGCTCTTCTAGCCATGGTTCTCCATTTTGTGATATATTGTTATTCTAGCCTCTAAACCTGTGATTGTAATCCCTTTTGGGAAGTAGTCATCTGTGCTAATGAGACAGAATTAGGGTGGGATATATGTTTTGATCCCCATTTTATTAGAAGGTGTGGCTCAAGTCACAACCCCCTTTGTTTCCTTGGGCTTATAGGCTGCAGAAAGCAAAAATCACACATCCATCAAAGGCATTCTTTTTGCAACCCGTCATTCCAGACCACAGTTAGACGTACAAATGTCTGAAAGTCAAGGAAGGTCTCTTTACTTCTGCCTTGCACCCTTCGTTCTCTCCTGCCAACTAGGGTGCTGAGGATGGATAGCAACACTGAGTCAGTGGGTGCTGGTTCTGAGTTCTACACTCTAAGAGACTCCAGTCTTCACAAATCAAAATTTCTGGAGGGTTGGGTAGAGAGAAATGAAGAAAGAATTATCAGGGAGAGGCTGAGAAGAAATGAACTCGACTAGGCTTGAAGCCCCCATGTAGGTATGCTGGCAGGATCCAAGCCCCCTCCCAGGAATCCTGATCTTCGACAACTCAACAGGCAGAGAGACAGAGCAGGTTTCAAGATCAGTTCTTTCAGCTCAAGATAGGGGTCGTCTGTCCTTCCCTTTTGGCTTTCTAAGTTCCTAAGTTTTCAGTGGCTACCTTTTCAGATGTGGACTGCCTCTTCCTTCCTAGTCTGAATTTAGTCCAGAAGCTCCGCTGAAACCTGTTCACTGTGGGCGACCCTCTTAGCCTTTGAAATCCCAGCGGTCTATCTTCCAGGATCCCAGCAATATGCAAAACACCACAAAAGAACAAACTGACAAGTGAGTGACATTTCCAAATGAACTCTACTGGACCCGAGGCCTCCGCCCCAATGGGGCCAGGTGCATGAGCAGGCTCCAAGTGTCCTCACAGGGAGCCCTGAGCTCTGATGACTCACCAGGCCCAGAGGACAGAGCAGACTCCAGGATCATGACCACAGGCTTACAATCGTGAGAGTGGAGCTCTGGAAGCAGCTCTGTGAGAAAGTAGTGACTGATCCATAGAGAAAGATGAAGTGGTTAAGCCATGGACCCTCCAATAACACCTAAAAATCAAATCCAGTGGCTATAGAGTCCATTACGGCCCAGAGAGACCTTTTATGGGACTTCTGAGGATGCAGGAGATCAGGATGGTCTCTTTCTCCCATGGGACAGATGGTGGGTTTAAACCACCTATCATGAGGTCAGTCGTATAACACTTACCCCCAAACACCACCTTGACTCCTTTGACACAGCCCAGGTTGATCCACGTGTGTTTCCTTCAAGCCTCCTTCTCCTCAGAGGAATCATCTCTAACTGGACTAGTTACAGAAATGAGCACATCAGTAAATCTTATTATTATTTTTATGATTATATTTCCTAAATTTAAAAAAAATGGACACATGCCCAGTCTGAAAACAGCAGAAATTCTCCTACTTTTACATAACATTGATTTTTTAACCTAGTCTTTGGAAACTTAGAATGTAGATAGGTAAGGAATGAGTGTGTACTCTTATTTGTTTATGTATTTCATAGATGTGGTGTTAGCAGTGCAAAATTATGAGCATTTAAAAATGCTTTCGATGACAATGCATACAAATACCCATTTCTCCGAACCATTGCCATACCTCTTTGCTCTTTCTGATCAACCCTTTCCCACTGATTCTCAACCACTGGTCATTGTTACCACCAAAGAACACTTGGCAATGTCTGGAATCATTTTTGTCATCTCAGCTTGGGAAATGCTACAGGCACCTAATGGGTAAAAATAAGGGGTGCAGCCACTGATTCTCAACCTCTGGTCATTGTGACCACCAAAGAACACTTGGCAATGTCTGGAATCATTTTTGTCGTCTCAGCTTGGGAAATGCTACAGGCACCTAATGGGTAAAGATAAGGGGTGCAGCTCGACATCCTACAATGTGCAACATGGTCCTGTGCAGCATAGACTTGTCTGACAAAAAAGGTCATGAGTCTTATCTTCCTACTTGAGCTTTGGTGACTTCAATTGGGAAAGGTTAGTTGAGAAGATGTATTAGGAAAGAGCTGTAAAGAAATGGGAAGGATGAGTGAGTGTGTGTGTGTGTGTGTGTGTGTGTGTGTGTGCATGCATGCGTGGGAGTGGGGGGCGTATATTTGCCAAAAAGCACAGGGTACATAATGAAAAGTCAAAAGAATCTCTAGAGTTTCCCAAACTTCCCAGAGGGACAAAATTGACTCCACTTGAGTACCATCAGCCAGGTAGCTGATCAGAACGTCTTTCTCTCAGTGGATACTCAACAAACAATTGTTCAATGAATATATGAGTTATTTCAATTATGGTCATACAGTAATTGATGGAGGCTTTAGATATTTTCTCTTTCCTCAAAATAGTGGCGTGTAAATTGAAATGCAATTCATGTTTTTTCTTATAGATTGTTAATGATCGTATGTGTTTGTGGGTTTTACATTGATCTATTTTGACTGAGGTGAATTTTATTTTTGCATGGTGTATTTTTTTTAGATTTTAGCCATTTACTGGCATATAAGTCATATATCATACAATCCCATAGTTTCAACATATTAAAAGTAGTTGTGTAATCATCACCAAAATTAATCTTAGAGCATTTTCTTCTTTCTTGTATTCACTTTTATTAGCTTCCCATTTCCCTACAACCTCCCCTGCTAAGAAACTATTAATCTAGTTACTGTCTCTATACATGGACCAATCCTGGATTTCATATAAGAACAATATACACAAACAAACTGGGGGAAAAGCCCAGTAATTCATGTATTTAGCTAAAGCTCACTGTCTTAACAATCTAGTGCTTCCGTAAAAGAAATAGCACAAACGGATGGCTTTCACAAACAGAATTTTATTTTTTCAGAATTTAGGAAACTAGAAGTCCAATGATAGCCTTGGAAGCTATCATTATCTGGAAGAACTCCTTGTCTCTTTGTGGCTCCACTCCTGGGCTATCTTCACATTTGATGTTCTATTAGTATCTTTTCCCCAGCTCAATCCTTTCTTACAGAAAAATCAGATTGAGGGCAAAGACTATATCATACATCTATTTGTATTTCCACCGTGCCAAGTGCAGTGTCTTGTACAAAGTAAGCATTAGAACAAATGTGATTTATATGAATAATGGTTCCATTTACTCAGGATCTGATTCCCTTTCTACACCGAATCAAAATCCTTATCTTTCAGCTGCCATAGATCACAATCATCATCATCCATGATGTAGATCCCCCTGGGCTCTAGATGTATGGCTCTGTGAGTCGATAAGGTGCAGGCCTCTGTCGGTATTCCAGATGGTATTTTGGATAGATGTTCCATGAAGTTGTTATTTAGAAGCCTGGCAGAATCTCTTTCAAAGGTAGATGTCAAAATGTCCATGGCTCTTTTTAGCATGTAGTTGTTTAATTGATGGCCCCAGTGTGATTATGAGCCAAAGTGGTTAGTGCCAGGAGAGAGACATCATATGGACTTAGCGCAGGGAAGAGAAAAATCATGTCCAGCTAAGCAACCAGGAAAAACAATGAATGAGCTGACATTTGTCTGAACATTGAACAATCAGCGAGTTTTGACAGGGAGAGGGGAGTTCAAGAAGGTAAGTGGCCAAATTCCCAAAGTTTAAGAAGCATACAAGATGTCTGATACATAATGATAATAACTTGATAGATAATATACATTGAGGACTTAACATATTCAGATGCATCCTACTAAACTTCACATTCTTTTATGCTAACAATGGAACTAGGACCAACCTATTTATTAGGCACCATGCTGTGTTAGTTACATCATTTTGTGTCAACTTGAAGATATAAAAGTGTAGGAGTAGTGTCTATTCTGTCAATTGGGTCAGAGCCTGATGGTGCCTTCTTGTGGGCGTGACCTCCTCATAAGGAGGGTCCTGGAAACCTTCCCTCCTCCTTTCCCTCCTCCCTCACTCTGCCTTCACCTTCCTGAAGGCTGACCCTGATAGCAGTCGGGGCCCTGGAGATGTATATGTCCACTGCCATTGGATCCACAAGATTTGGCACCCACCAGCCTGTGATATTCCTGCATTCTGCATCCTTGCTTGTGACTGTGTGAGTATGAAGGGGGACTTATGGACTAGTGTTGGACTTTTGGACTTGAGTTGCACTGGGCTAGGATGCTTTCCTGACAAATAAAGCTTCATGATGTAAAGCTCTTTCTTACACATATAAGAGTTACTAGTTTTGTTTCTCTAGTCCACCCAGGCTAACACATTATGGGTCTAAGAGTGGGGTATTAGAGAAACAAATCATAAAGATGGAGAGTGGAAGCTTGTCTGGTCTCTGCTTTAGGATAGTTTTTATTTAGCTAGCCAGAGGTCAGATATGGCCATGCAGTTTACTGGGTTGTTTTCTGAGAGGGCATGGGAAGTGAAGGTTTTGATTCAAAGAAATTGCCTTTGGTTATCCCTTTGGTTATTCCTGCCTGAAATGGCAAAAATGAATGTGATAAATGAAAATTTCAAGGGGCAAGAACTGCCCCTCGAACTCCTCCTCTGAGACCATGCTGCTTAGTCAAAATGACTGACAGAACGCCTGGCCCTGGCTTGATGCAGCCATAGGCCTAAGGTCATATCATACATGAATGGTATAGGTTAGCTACGAAAGGAATGAATTTGACTGTTTTAATAATATGTTTAGGATCTGACTCTACTATTTTTATACTGATCTTTGGCCTATTGTTTAAATAATGTGTGATAGAAATGACTATTTCAAAGTATGAAAACAGAGAGTTTGCACGGCCTGCAAAATTAAATTGGATCTCTAAATGGGTATAGGACATGCCTGCAAATAAGTCTCTGAAAGGATAAGCCCCTACCCAGTGCCTTGAATGCTCAGTACATTTGCATTCAAAAAGACTTCCTGAGAGAGATGTTGGCAGACTGACGAAAAAAGGAGAGCCATTTTGGCTCTTTTGAATTTGGAACTGGAGGTTTGTATCTGAAGCTGGAAAAATGTGGAGCCATGAAGAAACGCTCCTCTCTAGGACTAAAGGAATCCTCTAGGCAGCCTGTGGCTTTCTAGATGACCACCTGGATCCACTTGTTGAGTGGAAGAGGAAGTGGAAGAAAAGCAGAGTAGAGAGAGGGGTTGCACCTGGCCACTGACACCTGTGGGCCTGGTTCACAGGGACCAGAGGAGAAGATGAGAGCAGGTTGGCTGGTCTGAAGTTTAAGAATTTCTGCAGAACCTGAACCTGAACCTTGCCCAAAGGGATGAGGGTTGTTGAAAATTTGTGAAGGGGCCCATTGTTGAAAAACAAGACACCAATGGGCACCCTGGTCAGGCTAAACGAGTTGGTCCCCATTGAGGTGATCAGTACCTCACCAAATAAAGATAAGATTTTTGAGCCTGTGAATTGGTGTATATTGTTGCTGACTCTATGGATGGCCTGTTCTGATTGACTTTGCTTATGGATGTGGACTCACAAGGTTCCGAATAGAATGAAGATTCTCACATCAAAGAACAAGTGTGTCTCCTCAGAGCACTGGGCTGATGTAACTGGGCAGTATAGAAATTGGATACTCAAAATGGGTGAAAAAGACATGAAATGACTGGCTTACAAATTTCTTGGGTGAAGGAATATGTTCATAGAATTATAGGATTATGGTGCAGGTGTTCACTCAATTGCAATTGTTAGGCATAGAATATTTTTGTTTTATTCACTTATAGAATATTGTGTATAAATGAGGCGGTCACATTTTGAGTTGTATGCATTTTTATTTTATCTGGTTAGGTACAAATATGATTTTACGATTGCCCTTGTTTTAAAAATTTTGTATGGCTAAAGAGTTGCATAAAAATGTCAAGTTGACAAGGGCTGGTTTGTGGTAGTTCCATAATTTCATGTCAATGTGAAGATAGCATTGAACAAAAATATTTGAGGGATGGCTTTCTGCTCCTCAAATTCTCTGATTTTCAAGTGGGCTTTAGTTTTTTCTCTAAAAACACATATGCTTATGTGTTTGCTAAGCATATTGAACTATATGGAAAACAAATATTTTAACTTTAGTGTCACTGTTTCATTTATCAAAGATAGGATATTTACAGATTGTCTTTTTAAAACAGAACTAAATGACTTTATTATATAATAGAAAAAGTCATATGGCATGTATGGTTCATATATTATGACTTGTTAACTTTTCTTTGCATGTATTTCAAGATATGGGTATATAAATGACTAAAGAGAACAAAACAAAACCAAAAAAATGTGAAAGGGTGCAGTCTAGCCTGTCAATCAGGTCGCAATCTGGTGGTTCTTCCTTGTGGATGTGACTTTCTCAGAAGGAGGGTCCTGGGTACCTCTCCCCAACCCCCTCCCTTTGCCTTCACCTTCCTGTTGATGAGCCATGCTGAGACCTGCCAGAGCCTTGTGATGCTTCCACTGACAGTGGATCCACAAGACTTTGCACCCACCATCCTATGATTTTCCTGTTATCTGTATCATGGCATGTGGCTGAGTGAGTCTGAAGAGGGATTTATTGACTAGTATCGGACTTATGGATTAATCTTTGACTCATAGACTTGATCTGCCCTGGGCTGGGATATTTTCCTGACATGTAATTACTTCTTGATATAGAGCTCTTTCTTATATATACTAGGTGACCCAACCCCCCCAAAAGTTAAAAAGCTCTGCTGATGTGAGGGGGATTGTGCATTTAAAGTTGATTCCACCAGGTCAGACAGTTAATCAAGCTTTCTATTTAGAAGTTCTGAAAAGATGTGTAACAGTGTGCGTCAAAAAATGGCCTGATTTGTGGCAGACATGGGGACTGATTTTGCCACAAGAACAATGCACCTGCTCATACAGTCATCTAAATGTGCCAGTTTTGGCAAAAAGCAGCATGTCTCTCTTGCCCCAAACCTGACCTTACTCTGTGAGACTTCTTGTTTCTATGAATGAAGAGAAATAGGAAAGGTCATCAAGATATAGAATAGGTGAAGAAAAAAATGAGGGAGGTGCTGTCAGACATTCAAACAGATGAGTTTGACAAATGGTTCAAGGAATGGAATCACAGATTTGACAAATATATTAAGTGTAATGGAAGGTTTAATGGAAGTGTAATGAAGGTGATAAGGTTGTGTTCTAAAAAAATTTAAATACATAGCTTTGAAAAAAAATCTATTTGGAGTTACCCCCTCGTATATTTTGCTTCTCTAGTCAGCCCAACCTAACACAATGCTCGAGCTGATGATACTCTTAGTACCCCCTGAAAGGTTTTAATGTCTTTTAAAATACAAATACAAAATCATATAGTATGATCTAGTTTACAATCTAAAAAATAAAATACACTGTAAAGGAATGATGTGCTCAAACATCGGAACTCTTGTGAGGATGGAGCAGGCTGGGGCAGTGTGTCGTTCTGCTGTACTTATGGTCGCTATGAGCTGGAACTGACTGTACTTATATGGTTGCTATGAGCTGGAACTGACTGTACTTATATGGTCGCTATGAGCTGGAACTGACTGTACTTATATGGTCGCTATGAGCTGGAACTGACAGTACTTAATGGTCGCTATGAGCTGGAACTGACAGTACTTATGGTTGCTATGAGCTGGAACTGACTGTACTTATGGTCGCTATGAGCTGGAACTGACTGTACTTATGGTC
>NW_022103915.1:25069782-25082639 GCF_000313985.2 Echinops telfairi
GGTCGCTATGAGCTGGAACTGACAGTACTTATGGTCCCTATGAGCTGGAACTGACAGTACTTATGGTCGCTATGAGCTGGAACTGACTGTACTTATGGTCGCTATGAGCTGGAACTGACAGTACTTATGGTTGCTATGAGCTGGAACTGACAGTACTTATATGGTCGCTATGAGCTAGAACTGACTGTACTTATATGGTCGCTATGAGCTAGAACTGACTGTACTTATGGTCCCTATGAGCTGGAACTAACAGTACTTATGGTCGCTATGAGCTGGAACTGACAGTACTTATATGGTCGCTATGAGCTGGAACTGACAGTACTTATGGTCGCTATGAGCTGGAACTGACTTCACAGCCCCTAAGCAACAGCAATGCTCAAGGCATGTTCATCTTTATACAAAGGCGGTCATGAAACACAGTGTTAAATATCATCTTTATGGAAGGGGCATGCAGAAACAAAAGTGCCCAGGATTAGCAAAGACTTAGGAGCCCATATTTACTTATCTCTCTCCTTTCTGCCTCCAAAATATGGTTCAATTCTGTTCTGTTTTCCCCAAAGACAAGCCATTACAACCTCTGATGGATTGCAGCACAAGTTCTTGGCCAGTTTACCTGATTTTACTTTCGTTTTATACATATCAGTGAACTGTGATCATTCCTTTGCTTAATAGGCCCTAGGGCAGTGGTTCTCAATCTGGGGTTGCCCAATTCATAATGGTAGCAAAATGACAGTTAGGAAGTATCAACAAAAGTAATGTTATGGTTGGGGGTCCCCACCACATCAGGAACTATATTAAAGGGTCACAGCATGAGGAAGCTTCCCATGACCCACATTAAAAGCTTATGTTCTTCTTTTAATGCAGAGAGCCCTTGAATCCTCTCTAACCACTACGAGGAAATCCTAGCAGTGTTTATCCTTTCTTGTCCATCGATACCCCAAACTCATTCCTGTCTTGGAGTATTTTCACTCTGGGTTCCTTTCACCTATAGAATTCTTTCTCTCTTATTTTGTATCATTTATTCTTCTCAATATTTAGATCTTAGTTCAAATGAGATTTCCTCGATTGGAGGAAATTCGTCCATGATCTCAGCATTTAATACCTATGTTCCCTGTCAGATACTTCTGCATATTATCCCATTTTAATTTTTGATAATATTTATAATAAGTTAACACAACATGGAATTTAATCTCAATAATAAGCTTTCCCCCCTGGAATTTAATGAATAGAAACATCAAAGTAGATTTGTGGAGAACATTGACTACCAACACAGATTTATTTTTCTTCATTCAAAAACAATGAAAATTTGTTGGAAGATTTTAAGCAGATGTGTGCTTGAGAAAGAGTGCATTGGTGATAGTAAGGAAAAGCAATGGCCAGGAGAGAGATGGGAAATAGAAGAGTTGGAAAGTTATTGCTATGTTCTCTCAACTACTTATCATATTTTAGGAACTTAGTGGTAGTTCAAAATTGTACGTTGTTTGCACACATTTCCTTCGTAGCAGCTGCTAGATGAAGGAAAGTTCACTGAATGCACTTTTTAAGAATAACTCTTGGCAGAAAATTCTCCAATTCTATTAAAGAGACATCTTCAGATATTTTCAAATCACAGGAAACAAACAAAAAGTGTCCTCAGCCTCTGTGCACAAAAACCATACCTTTTCATAATCATAACAAATATAAAATATAACAAATATCAAATCAAATCATGACAAATATCAGATTATAGCCATGAGTAATTTTCAGTGCATTCCTGCTATTCTAAAACATATTTTTCCTTTTCCTGCCCCAGGTTAATTGAAACTATCCAGCATCCATTCATTCATCACAGATTTATTGAATACATTGTATATATGGGAAGGCTAATCTCCCTATGTAGTTAAGAGATAGACATATTCCCTGTTGAAAGAAATCCTCTTAGATCTACATTCACTAAACCCATAATAAAAGCACTTCTACTACCTCTCCTATTCTCAAGCACCCAGATATAACACATGTCCATTTTTTGTAGAATTAATAAACATACACACATTCTAAGCAATCTGGTGAATTCAATGAATAAACTATTGGGGGAGGTGGGGCAACAATCAGAAACTCAACCTGGAAGGAAATGAGGGGAAATGTTTCTGATGACAACACTCACTTTAAACCAAATGTGCAACATTCTGATTCACTGGAACATTTTTTTCAGGTAAGAGTAATCTTCAAGGTTATTGAATATTCTCAGATAAAAGAGAGGAGGAGGATACCATAGCTAGAACATTTCTAAATTTTGTCTGCTATTTGCTACCCCACTAAGTCCACATTGACTCCATTTAGCTCACTACAGTGCTTCCATGTTCTCTAGGTAATAGATGATGATTATTCACTGAAAATAAACAGTAGCCTGCCTTACGTGGCATTTATTTTTTCATTAAGCTTGATATTTATTAGTGATGTGTTGAGGTAGGGTTGTCTAATCATTAGAGCAGTCTTTACACTGTATCTAATGTACAGAATGGAAGCTCATATACAGATCAGCTTTTCCATAAGGCTGGAGCGCCAGGAGTATGACAATGTAACCAGTGGACAACTCTCTCTACACATAGGACTTTGTCCTTAGCTTCAACCCTTTCTATTTTTGTCATCTTGGACTCTGATTTAGTCATCTACATAGTAGAAAGAATAATGACTATCTTCTTCTCACCAAGTGTTAGGAAAAAAAATTTTTTTTAATGTAGAAATTCAAGGAAGTTCTTCTCGAAGGAAAGAGAGAATAGCAGAATGAACCAAGGGATATTTTGAATTACACTAGCTACCTACAGCAGGATTACTTTCTGTATGTTTGTGCTTTTGATGCTTTGATAAAGAAAAAACATATTATAGATATTAGTTTAAACATACATAAAAGTAAGAGTAGTGTAGTGACTTCCTGTTACCTATGATCTAATACCAACAACAATCAACATATTGCCAAACTTGTTTTATCTACATACATGTACCTACTTTCCCTTAGCTAGATGTTTAATGGAGAATACTTTTCACAACATAAATGTTTATGTTCAGTGTAAAAGTCAACACTTTTTTGGGCTAATTTATAATTCTTATATTCATAAAAATAAAATAATACCGTTTTAGAAACTTTTCATCACTCAATTTCTCATTTGCGTGCCTGCAGTCAATCTCTGATTCTATTCCCATATCCAGGCAATTACTGATCTGCTTATTATCGCTATATATTTGTCTTTCATGGTCATTTCACATAAAGGAACAAAATAATGTGTAGATTTTTTGTATCTGACTTCCTTCATGTAGCAGAATGTTCAGTGAAGGAAATTATTACAGCACGTAGAAGTCAGTCATTCCCTTTTATTGCTGAATATGCACATTGGCTTGTTTCCAATGTTTGACTGTTGTAGGCATTGCTATGAGTATTGTGTAGAAAAAAAAGAATTTGGAAATAAATTTTTCTTGAAAGGAATTAGCATAGCACATGGTAAGTTGATGTTTCACATTTCAAGAAACTGTCAAAGACTCAACATTAGCCATACCATTTTATATTCCCACCTCCTGTATTGGATGGTTTCAGTCTCAGTCATTTTGTTATAATGGATATCTCACAGAATTAGTACAGACCCTCATCTAACATTTGAGTTGGATACTGCATTAGGTTAGGTTGTCTAGAGAAACAAAACTAGTGACATTCATATGTATAAGAAATAACTTTATATCAAGAAGTAATTTTATGTCATGAAGGCTTATGAGCCCACTTCAACTCTAGAGCTTTCTTCAGAATCACATTGCTGCAGATCGATGAAGCAAAAAGGTGAAGCGGGAGTCACATGGATCCAAGGTCAGTGGTAGCATGGCCAGGAGCTCCCAGGGTTAACTGTCAGGATCACACAGGGGCCCACCCCTTGAGGCAGGCCCAGAATCCAATGGGGATGACAACAGTATCTGTTTCATAGGATTGTTGAAAATATTCAATCAGAGTCTGCATATTGAGTGCTTAGTATTGTGCATAAAGTGTGAGGCATAAAGTCGCACACCTCCTGGAGCATAGAAGATGGCACGCAAATGTTGAATGAGGAGAGAGATGCATAAAATGGAAGAAAAGAATCTCATAATTATGAAAATAAATATTTTTAAATTTAAAGAGTCCTGAGGCTGGGTTTTTCTTTCCTCTATCTTCTCACCTCCTCTGTCCTACTTCCTGCAATTGTTCCTGAACAAACTCATTGCCTCCTCTTTCACGTATTACTTTCAGTAAAGTTAAAAAAAAAAAGGCCTTTATATTTTCAACTGTCCTATTTTTTTTCTACTTCTTCAAATCTGTTTTTTCCCTCCTATCCCAGAAATGGATGTCTTTATTTAAAAGTCAATGTCTAATCAGTTTATTATACCAGCTAAGATTTTGCTGAAGGTCAACTGACAATAATTTGTATTGTGAAAATGGTAGGGCTTATTTTTGTTTTCTAAATACAAAATTACATGGTAATATAGAAATTATAATATTAAAAATAATTTTTAAATTATGTAGCCCCTGTGTATCCTTTATCATTATTTTTAATTCCATTTTTCACAAACATGTTTAAACAGTTTTATATGCACATAATTCATGTCAGAGAATTCAATATTTAATTATATTCAAGTTGAGAATTTATCACCTCAATCAATTTTAGAGCATTTTCTTCATTCTTATATTTATTATTATTAGTTCCCCATTTCCTTGTCATAACCCTAAGAACCTATTAATCTACTTGTTGTCTCTATAGATTTACTTATTTTGAGTTTCATATAAAGAAAAGTACTCAAGTAAAACAAACACACACACAAACCTAGCAATTACAACAGAATAAAACAAAGAGAAATATCAATTCGAAATATAGCAGAATTGAAAAAGACTAAAACAAGATTGGTTAAAATGAATAATAGATGATAAGATGTTAAATTTTACCTTAGCTATATCTGCCATAATTCCAATGCATTCTATCTGGTGTCAAGACTATTCATATCCTTGATCAAAGGACCTAGGGAATTCACTGGAGACAGCATACTTCGGGGCTCTGCAATTAGATTTTGGGCTTTCACTGTCATCCATAGCCTTTGTGAAACAGGTGCTATACATTTAAACTCTGATACAGTCTCCCTCTATATTACTGGATTTTACTGTTAATAATTCTTTGCTCATGCTGCTTGGTATACGTCTTCTGTGTGCAATTAGCTGACATCTCATTCTGGTGGCAGCTTGTTTTAAGACAAGCCATGAAAACCCCAGATACTATTGTTTCTGATAGCTGGGAATCATCTGATTTCTTCATCACACTCTGCTCTAGCGCCCATATCTTCAGTGATCTCATCATGAACACAAGTATTGAGTAGGACCACATTACAACAACTATTTTTTTTCTAAGTTTATGACTTACTATTAAGTGCAAGCTCAAAATCCATTTATATAGCTAAAGTTTATATACGCCTTTGGTCCACTTTAGAGACAGAATTCTCATTTTATTAGGGAAAATTATATTATTGGGGAATATTCCCTTGGGGAATATGCTAATTCCATTCATCTCATTGTCTCTTCCATTGAGTAGATGCTAGTTTATCAAGACCCTGCAGGACAAGGTAGAACTGCTTCTATGAGTATCTGAGACTGTAACTCTACAGGAACAGACATCCCCTTCCTTCTCTGTTGAAGCGGCTAATGGTTCTGAACTGCTGCTTTTGCAGTTAGCAGCCTAATGTGTAACCACTATTCCAACTGGGTTCCCTATTCTATTAATAGCATTATTAATTAAACCAATGCTATTGTGTTTAAAATACACTAAGCAAAGAAAGTATGCAGGTATATGACAACTTTTTAGATTAATATGCATGAATTGTTGTCTTGTATAGCTTAAAAACTTAAGTGACTGGACACCATTTACACACAAAAAAATAAGGGTTGAAGATAGCTCAAAACTTTCAATGCCAATGATTCACTGAGACAGAACTATGCCTGCTGGATTGACATGTCATAGAAAACCAAAGAGAGTGTGAAAATAGTCAGTATATGGTGGTCTTAATGGCCAATTCAGAGACACTGTGGTAGGCTGGGTTGACCAGAGAAACAAATCTAGAGACACTCAAATATGTATGAGAGAGTTTTACATCAAGAAGTAATTATCTATCAAAAAGACATCTCAGCCCATTCCAACTCAACTCTATAAGTCCATACTAGTCCCTAAGTCCCTCTTCTGACTCATGCAGCCACATGCAATGATGCAGAATGCAGAAAGATCACAGGGTGCAAAATTGCATTGATCCCAGGTCGATGAAAACATGGCAGGGCTCCGGCAGCTCTCTGGGTAGCCATCAAGCCAGAGGGTGAAGGCAGGGAGCGAGACACAATCCCCGGGCCCTGCTTACGAGATGGCCACATTCCAAAGGATAGCCACACACCATCCAGCTGTGTGTGACCGGAGTGACAGCTTGGATCCCACCTCTATACTTTAATAGATCTTCAAGTTGACATAAAATTATGTCACTACCACAGGCATCCTCACAGCAAGAGATGTGAACCCAGCTCCCATGAGTTCCAAAACTACAACCTTGGCATAGGAGTCACCGCTTCTCTCAGTAGGGCCGTTCACTCTCAAAGCCGCTGCAGTAGTTCAGGTCCTTTAATCTGCTACAGGTGTGTTCGATTAAAGTCTGTTTCACTTAGTGGCGTTTCCAAATCAGATCATTCTGGTGTGGCCTATGAACGATATTGTGCCCCACAGAAAGACAAAGTCGAAAGTCCTGGTTGTCTGTAGTATGTGGCCTGGGTCACCAAGGGCTGGGTAGAAGCTTAGTCAAAGGTGCCTATTTAGGAACATGATGCAGACCATCGGGTGTCTATGTAAGTAATGTTTAGACGTTTTTCCCACTGGCAGGTTGCCCCTTCTGGTTTATGTCTTTCTCATAGAAAGACATCCCACACGCTCTGCCCACTTTTGACTTCAATTTCCAGTCGGGTTCACTTAGCCCCCTTCTAGGAGTATCTGTTGATTTAAGGTGATCATGGAAGAATTATGCCAGAAATTGATGAGTCTTCTTTTCAACCCCCAAGATGAGATACTGACCCCAGCTGAGGTGATGCCTCCTTTGAAGTGATTTTTCCAAAGATGTACGAATGGAGTGATATATAAGCAGTATGCAGCAAAGTACTTCATTGCATGGGAAACTGGGAGATTAGTTGATTGGAGAAGAGATGATGTTTATCATTATAGTAGTGGCCTCAGACAATATTTGTTCTTCTGTGATTGACTAAATTTTCCCAGTTTCATCACTGTGTTATAGGGATGCAGAGTGTGGGTGTTTACGTTGTGCACTGGGTCCCTATGAGTTGGACTGACTGGAACCCTGGTGGACTAGTGGTTACTTGTTGGGCTGCCAATCACCAAGGCCACCAGTGTGAAACCCCGGCCATGGCTTGGCTGAAAAGATGGGGCTTTCTACTCCAGAAGAGTTGCAGTCTTGGGAACCCAGGGGAGTAATTCTAGTGTGTCCTATAGGGGTGCTCTGAGTCAGCATTGACTCCGTGGCAGTGAGCTTGAGTTTTGAGTGTTGATTATTCCATTGTAGATACCAGAGTTTCTTTATTCATTTTTCCACTGATCAGCATTTGGACTGCTCCTAGCGTCTTGCTATTGCTGCGATGAACATTTATGTTGTGTCTCTTACTTCTTTGGGATGTAGTCCCAGCAGAGGTATCACTGGATCTCAGGAGCTTTCTATTCCCCGTTGCTGTAGGTAGCACCATACTGCTTTCCGCAATGCTGGTACATGTTTATGAACCCACCAGCAGTGTGTAAGAGTTCCAGTCTCTCTATACGTTCACTAGCATTTGTGATTTTCTGTTATTTTTTTAATTAGTTTATTGTCAGTGAAAGGGATGTCTCATAGCTGTTATTGACATCTCCCTGAGAGCTAGTGATCATGAGCATTTTCCACGTGTTTGTTAGCTATCTGATGTCATTTTTGGTGGACTGTCTGTTAAACTCTTTTGCACTTTTTAACTTAATTATTTGTATTTTTATTTTTATGTTATAGAATTCTATAGATTTTAGAAATTAGTCCCTTGTCCATGGTGTCATTGCTAAATATTTTTTTTCTCAGTCTGCGGGCTCTCCTTTTACTCTTTGATGGAGTCTCTTGATGTGTATATGTCTTATTTTTAGTAGGTCCCTGTCATCTATAGTGTGTGTTTCCTTTATTATATTTGGTAGCACGTCTATGCCCTGCATGAGAGTACTTAATTTTGTTTCTATTTTCTCCTTGGTTATTGTTATGGCTCTGAGACTTACATGTAGAATTCTGATCCATCTTAAGTCCATTTTTGTACATGGCAAAGTATGGATCTGTTTCATTCTTCTGAAGATAAAGCATTTGTAGGTGGATGGCTTTACTTGATTTCTTGCTTTACTAAACTGTTCCATGAGCCGGTGTATCCATCATTGTACCAGGACTAGGCTGTTTTGATGACTGCAATGAACTTGGTCTTACGGTTGCAATAGTGTGGGGACTCCTACTTCGTTCTTCTTCTCAAAGAGTTATTCAGTTATCCTAGGGCTCTTCCATCTCCACATGAAGTGGGTAATTAGTGTTTCCATTTCCTTAAAGAATGAAGTTGGATTCATATCAGAATTTCTTTGTATTTATCGATTGCTATTGTTAGTATTGATATTTTCCCAATATTACATCTTCCTATCTGTGAGTATGGAATATGATTCTATTTGTGAAGGTCTCTTTTGATACTTTGTTGTAGTGATCTGAAGTTTTCTTTGTACAGTTCTTTTGCTTCCTTGGTTAGCTTACTCCTAAGTATTTCATTTTCTTGTGGATATTAAAAATAGTATTTTCTTAATATCTTTTACAGAACTCTCTGCTAGTGTGCAAGAATCCAATCGATTTCTGCTTATTAATCTTCTATTCTGCTATATTTTACCAAATCCCTGGATTGTATACACCAATATTTCTAAGGAGTCTTTGGGTGTTCTACATATAACATCATAGCGTCTGAAAATAGTGAGAATTTCACTTCTTATTTGGCCAATTGTATGACCTTGACTCCATTTGGTTGTCCAGTGATTCTCGTTCAGACTTCTAGGCACGATGTTGAATGAGAGTAGTGATAGGGTACATCTTTGCCTAGTTCTTGTGTTCAGGGGAAATGTTTTCAGTTTTCTCCCACTGAGCATGATGTTGGTCATTGTTTATTGTCATGTTGAGCCACCTTTGTGTGAATTCCACTTGATCTTGGTGAATTATTATTGTTGATATGCTTGATCTTGTATGAATTCCACTTGATTTTGGTGAATTATTATTATTATTGATATGCTGTCGGATTCCACTGGGCAGAATTTTGTAGAGAATATTTGCATAGATATTTAAGAAGAATATTTTCTGTCTTTTGAGGTCTTTGTCTGGTTTTGGTATCAGAGTTCTGCTTGCCTCATAAAATGAATTTGGGACTTTGTTGTCTCTTTCTATATCCTGGAATAGTCTGTGTAGAATAGGTGGAAGCTTTTCTCTAAATACTTGGTAGAATTCCCCTGTAAAAGCATCTGGTCCTGAAATTTCTTGGTTGAAATGTTCTATGTCTGTCTGCTTTAATTTGGGTAGCTAGTGTATGTGGTAGTTAGATTTCTTGTCAACTTGAATTTGTATGAAAGTGTTGAGATAGAATCAGGACACAGTCATCAAACACATATGGTGTCCCCTTGGGGGTTAGCCTTTGCTATAAGCGAGACAATGAGAAATTCCACTTCTTCTCTGCCCCTTCTCCCTTCCCGCTTTCTGGGACTTTGTCTCTGCCTCCAGGAGGACCACTGAACCTGGGAGCCAAGCTGGGAGCTGTTGGCTCCTGCCATGTTTCCACCAACTGTGACTACACAAGACTGTATCACTGGCCTGTCATCTTCCTGCATCTTTTTGGTGTCATTGACCTGAAGAAGGCTGAAAAGGGCTCTCAAGGGCATTAGATCCGTAGACTTGAGCTGGACTGGGCTGAGATGCCTTCTGGATACAAAATTACCTCGTGGTATAAAGTTCTTTCTTCTACATTTATGAGTGTCACTGGTTTTGTTCCTCTAGACACTTCAGCCTAATACAGGATTTTTCTAGATATTAGTCCATGTCTTCTAGGTTATCAAATTAGAGTAGAGTCTTTTGTAGTTGAGTGTTATTCTTTTAATTTCATTTGGATCTGTTACAATGTTTCTCTTTTCATCTCTAACTCTAGATATTTACATTTCCTGCTTTTTTCTTGTTAATTTTTCCAGCTGTTAGTCAATTTCATTAATGAATTCAAAGGACCAATTTCTTGTTTTCCTTAATTCATTCAAAGGACCAATTTTTCAAACTGTTTTTCTGTTTTCCTGTACATTTGCTTATGCTTTCATCTTAATGGTTCCTTTTCCCCTGCTGGTTTAGTTAGGTTTATGTTGTTGCTCTTGTTCTAGTTGTTTGAGGTATTGTGTGAAGGTGTTGATATTGAATTTCTTCTCTTTTTCATGTGTACATTGATTGTTATAAATTGCTCTCTGCTGTTTTTGCTGTGTCCCCCAAATTTTGGTATGTTGTATTGTAATTCTCATTTGTTTCAAGGGATGTATTAACATAATCCCTTATTTGTTCTGTTACCCATTTATTTTTAAGTAGTTTGTTGTTCAGTCTCCATATATTTGGCTTTATGTTCATGTTTTTTTCTATTGTCAATGTCTACTTTTTAGTGTGGTGGTCTGAGAAGATGGATTGCAGAATATCAACTTTTTTTAATTTATTAAAGCTTGCTTTGAGCACTAACATGTGGTCTATTCTGAAGTATGCATTGTGTGCACTTGAGGAAAAGCTAACAAGGCTAATGGTGGGAGGAGTGCTCTGTGTCTGGAAGATCCATCTGGTTGATTGTGTTGTTGATGCTTCTATTTCTTTATTTTCTTTCCTAATGATATGTCTTTCCTTGAGAGCAGTTTATTCGTGTCTCCTACATTACTGCCAAAATGTCTATTTTTCTCTTCAAGGGTATGAGGGTCTAATGTATTTTGAGGGTCTTTTATTTGGGTATATATGTTTAATATGGTTATGTCTTCTTGTTCTATTGATTCTTTAATCATTATTGTGTCCATTTTTGCCTCTTTTATGTTGTTTGCCTTAATGTGTATTTTACTAGAAATTAATATTGCCACTGCTTTTTTTTAATGGTTCCTTTTGATTTTTAGTCTCCTCTTTCTTTGAGTTTAAGGTATGTCTCTTGTAGTCAGTGTATAGTTAGGTCTTGTTTTCTGATCCAGTATGCTCCTCTCTGTCTCTTGATTGTGTGTGTTTGATCCATTGATATTCAGTGTCACCACTGATACGCTTGTGGTTTGGGCTGTCATTGTGCTGTTCGTGTGTTTTCTTTTCTTTCTTGTCGTTTTATTGATATCTTTGTTTCTCCTCTATTTCTGTGTTTTCTTGAGTGCTGTTTGCATTGGACTGGTTTCTCAGTGGTGTTGTCCTATATGCTGTTCTCAGCTTTATCTGCTGTTGCTGTTCATACTCTGTCCTTAGTAATATTGTTAATATTTCTTGTAATGTTGGTTTGAACAAATTTTAAAAATATATACATGTTGGAAATGCTTTTATTTCTCCCTCGTATGTAAGGGATCATTTTACTAGCTGTATGACTATTGGTTGGAAGTTGTTTTTGTCTTTTTTCTTTCAGAATTCTGTATATGGCACGCCTTATTTTCGTGTCAGCATGGTTTCTGTTGAGAAGTCTAAGCGCGTCCTTCTTGGTTTACCTTTTCTGGGTGACTTTTCTTTTTTCTCTAGATACACTGCGTAGTCTCTTCTCCTCCTTGAGATTAGAACGTTTGACTGTGATAAGTCATGATGGTTTTCTTTGGAGATGTATACTATTTGGAGTTCTATAAGCTTCTTTTATAGTTATTTTGGGGACGTTTTATAGTTATGTTGGGGACATTTTCTTACATGATTTACTGTGCTCTTTTTGCTGTAGTTTTTTGTTTGTTTGTTTCTTCTTGTTCTGGCATCACAATGAGATGTATATTGTCTCTTTTGATAGTTTCCCACCTCATTCTCAGTCTTATTTTGGATTCTTTTGCTTTTGTTGTTGTTTCTTTCTTTCTTTCATTGTTGTACTTAGAGGAATTGCCTTTGAGCTCACCGATTCAGTTTTCCTTTTCTTCCATTCTATCACTCAGGGTTTCTTTTTTAACCATGAAGTCTAATGATGTTGTCTAATTGCTTATCTTTCAGTATTCCTTTTTGTATAGAGTTTCCAATTTTTCTGTTCCTTCTGTTGTTGTCACCAGTATTCCCCACACCTCTTGAAGGCATTTAAACATCATTATTCTGAATTCTATTTCTGATAATTCCAAGGCCTCTTTTGTCAGATCATTCCATTGGGTTTGGATGATTTGGGTTGTTTTTCGTGCCCCCCCCCCCACCAATGTTCTGTGTCTCACTGCTGTTTCCATAGCATCCTGGCATAGTTATTACTGGGGAGTGGGATGCTGAGTCATGTAGGAGTATTTGGTTTTATCAAGTTGTCTGGAAGAGGGCAATTAGAAGCTGAAAAAATAAGGTGAGGAAATGGAGAGAGCTGCGTTAGTGGGGGATATTGCGGGAAGAAGAGATAGAATACAATAATAATAATATGCCATATGAAAGGACTCAGAGGTTGCAAAAAGAATGGACAAATGGATTTTAAGAGAAATAATGAAAATTATCAGGTATCATGTAATCACAAGGAAAGGAGAATAGATGCAGAAGTAGAGTAGGAAAAAGTGTAAGCAAACAATAAGACCACAGATAAAATATATAATATATATAAAAAATATAAATCC
>NW_022103915.1:25082739-25096773 GCF_000313985.2 Echinops telfairi
TATATATATATATATATAGAAGTGAAAAAGAAGACTCTCAACACGATGGATTTCTGTCATGGCTGCAACAGTACATTCATACACGACAATCATGGGGGTGGTATGTCCTTTGGGTGTGTATGGGGTTGCTATGAGTCAGAACTGGCTTACAGCACCTAACGAAAACATGTCTTGTAAAATGTGTTAGTCCAGGTAGACTAGAGAAACAAATCCAGGGAAACTCATATGTGTATAAGAGTTTTACATACAAGAGCAATTGAACATTGAGAAAGCATACCAACCCTGTCAATCCAAGCCCATAAGTCCGATATTAGCCCATATGTCCAAACCAATCGTAAAGTCCTCTTCAGACTCATGAAACACAGGCAATGACACCAAATGCAGGACAATCACAGGCCAATGGGTAGAAAGTCTTTGGATCCAGTGGCATGGTAAGTACCTCAGTGCTGGCAGGGGTCTCTACGTGGCTCCTCCAGTTCCCAGGGCCCAGAGTCTATCAGCCATGTGTCTTGTCCTCAGGGATGTCTCACTGAAGGTGAGCCTTCTCAGTAGAGAGTCTCCAAGGGAGTGAGAGGAGAGAGCGGTGTCTCCTGCCTCCAAGGAGGAAATACCGAATTTCCCAGAATTCTCAGGAGAAGGCCATGCCCACAGAAGGCCTCATTGGCTATGACCCGACTGACAGACTAGACTCTATCCCTTCACCCTTAATCCTCTCAAGTCCCAAATTGATACCAGATTATGTAACTACCACATAGAGAAACAGAGAAGAAGGAAAGAGGAAAAGAGAAGAAAAAAAGTAGAAGGGAATGCATAAATAGTCAGAGAAGAGAATAAAAATGGAGATTGACTTCGGTGTGGATGCAGAATTCTGTTGCTATGGCAGCATGAACAAGAGAGGGTCTGTACCCTCAGAGGTGTCCACACAGAAGAAGAGGAGAAAAACAAAAATGTGGTTTGTGTTGGTATGCCCTAATACGTGGCAGTGTTTTTATGTACACATGTATCTATGGATATCCACACAGGGGCAGGTTGTATGGGAGAAGAAAGTAAGAGGATAAAAAGCAAAAAAACAACGAAAAAGCATGGCTTGAGTGAGAATTTCTGATCTTTTGGCTGTGTTGGTGCATGCATGCCCCCACCATGTTGTGTTTGGAGTGAGTGTCTGCTGGCAGGGGAGTGTACCCAAGGAGGAAGAAAGACAAAGAAGAAAAATGTATATTTTAAGGAGGTGTGGGGAAAACATTGCTTGGAGAGGCCACCCACGCTGAGTTATGAGGATGTCTGCACTGAGTGTGCCCTGCAGTCTGCTGTGTACACACAGCCACCAGAAGCTATCGAGGGAGAGGGTGCAGCTGGGTGGGTGGTTGCAGCCAGGGCAGGAGGGACTCTTTGATGGGGGACTATGGTTGTCTACTAAAGCATTTGTGCAAGGGAGAAGGTATGCACAGAAGTGTCTGGGGGCACTGGCCAGGGGTGATGGGAAGTTAGTAGCAATCAAAAGACGCATTGATGATCTTCATGTGAGAGACCGCACTGTCTCCTCCCCTTGCTGCTTCCATTCCCACAAACTCTAACTTTAAGAAACTTTGGCGTATTTGCTTTTATGTTGTTTTTCTGGCTTCTAGGGAGGTCATTACTTGCCTTTTATGGGATTTGCTGGGAATTGTTAAGGAGATCTTCTTGTACTTGTTATCTGAAGGCCATTTTCCTGAAGGAAGTCTCCATGAACTTTCTGAAGATTCCCCCGTTTTTTTCCCAATAGGGTGTATTCTTTCTTGTAAAGACAATGTTTGTACAAGCCTAATGACAGCCTCCAAAAAAACTTTTCTCAGAGTACAAGAAACACACCACACAGTTAACCTTTGAATAGCATAGGTTCACATTTATACACAGATTTTTTTTTTAAACCTTGTGTGGCACTTATCATCCCTGGAGTCTGTCTCTCCAATTAATTGTATAAGGCAGTAAAGAGTGATCTAGGGCTGTTCTCACCTATTTTTATTGTGTTTAATGCAATATTGGAAAGCATGAGTAGCACCATGCCAGCCGTGATGCTGGAAGTGCTTCCAAGAAGCAGGGAAAGGCATGGCATTATATGAGAAAATGGAAATGTTTGACTCATACTGAAGACTGAGATCTGCCACTGCTGTTGCTCATTGTTTCACTGCAGATAAGTGATTACAGTATAAGAATCATAAAAATACAAAACCAAGGAAATGACATCACGACACCATCACAGCACATATGCCAGCAGACCTGAAAGCCATGCACTTTTGTGAAATACCTCTTTTTTTACATTGAAAATGCAACTTTCATTTGGGCATTGTTTATTATACCTATGCATTGTTAGCCAACCATTTATATCATCAGTAAAGCTTATAGTCAACAGTGGTTTTTAATAAGTAAGCTATGAGGGTGCTAATAGTTAAATTTGAATTTTTGTCTGCATGGGAGCTGGTGCCCCCAAATTCTGCATTGTTCAAGAGTCAAAGGCATTATTTTCTGGAAAATCATTGCTCTTGAGGAATAGCTAACTATGGAAAGCACTAAATAAACATCTTTCCTTCAATGATATTTTCCTGCAAGAATATTTCAACAAACTTTTTAGTGAAGAGAAGAGTTGTTGGAAGTTGCTTTTTGTTTCTTTTGTGATTTCTGTATGATGGACTTGTCAATGGAAGTTCTATCACTGAGTTGAATCTAGGATGAATTCCTTATTGAATAAATAAGAAAACAGAGATCCTGAGAAGACAACGCCATCCTAAATCTCCTAAACTGCCTAAAATTAGCATTTCAGATCCATAACACTTCAGTCAGTCTTGTCTTCCCTGTGTCCTGAGGTGTCACCGTAAAAATTGCCCATTTAATGTAAAATAACATCTTGATAAATGGAGACTCCATGGAAGTTGTGAAGGATTTCATTTTACTTGGATCTACAATCAATGCATATGGAAGCATCAGTCAAGAAGTAAAATAACACATTTCTTTGGGAAAATTTGCTGCAAAAAACCTCTGGAAATTGTTCCCAAACAAAGATAGTGTGCGGACCAAGGTGCCCCTGACGGAAACCAGGGTAGTTCCAATTCTCTCAATGCATAAGGAAAATTGAAAAATAGATGCCTCTGAGTTAACAGGCTAGTGATGAAAACTGAATAGATGGACTGCCCGTGAGAAGAAACAAATCTGTATCAGGAAAAGCACAACCTTCTTAAAGCAAGGATGGTTAAACTGTGTCTCTCATACTTTGGACATGTTATCAGAAAGAACTAATCCCTGAATGGGCGTCGAGCTTGATAACGTAGACAGCGAGTGACAAAGGAAAAGGCCTTTCCTGAGAAGGATGGACACAGGGCCTACAACAATGGGTTCAGTCCTGATGACCGCCAGGCTATCCCTGTCTGGAAAGTATTTTATTTGGTGGTAAGTGGGGTTGCTATGAGTTGAAACTAACTCAACAGCACCGAACAATAGCAATTGGAAGCTGCACAGATAGACTTTCTTTATGTATTTATGTTGCAGGAAACTTCAACTCTCTCGGTTGTAAAAGCTCCTTTTTTATTCTTTTCTGCGAGTGTTTCCTCAACTTACTAGGTTTTCAAATATTTCATTTCACACACACACACACGCACACCAATTGAAATCCTGCTCTTTATTCTAGCTGGTCCCTCTCCCCTCCATAGACAGCTCTGCTTTCAGAAACTAGACGTGTGCAGTGCCGGAGTACCTGAGTCTTATGAGATGCTGGCACATTTCATGACTTGTTCGTCCGAGGTCACTGTGTTCTGGTAAAAGTTGACCCAGGGAATTAGGTTCCTATTGAACAGTTTCCATGTGTATTGTCCAGTTACATTGGTTACATTTTTCACAATGTGTCAGTATTCTTACGATTTCTACTCTGTTGTACCGTTTCCATTAATCTAGCACCCCTACCACCTCTTTGCTTTCTCGATCTTTTTAGGTCAAATGTTGCTTGTTTGGTCTCATGTAGATGATTATTAAAAGGAGCATAATAATCATTGGTGATATCGTCTATTTTATGAGCTAGTCTATTATTTGATTGAAAGGTGAACTTTGGTGGGAAATGGTTCAATTCTAAGGTCAAAGAGTATCTCAGGACAACAGTTTCAGGGGTTACTCTTGTCTCTGCCTATTCATTAAGTCTGGCCATTTAAAAAAAATTGGGGGAATGTGACTTGTGTTCTATGTTTTTCTTTCATTCTACCTGGGACCATCTATTATATGCCTCAACATAACTGTTGGTAGTGGTAGCCAGGCATAAACTAATTTGTCTGGTTTCACAATAGATAAAGCTGTGGTTCATGTGACTTAATAATCCTGTCTACTAGTTTCTTCTTTGAGTCTTTGGTTTCTTTTTTCCTCTTTTTCTCCAAATAAGTACTAGTAACTGTAACAAACTGGTAAGACCCCAGCTACTACCCAACAAATAATGATGTGGACCATCTTCTTTATGAACTGTCTTGCCAGTTGAGAGAATTATCCCACAAGATTATGTTCTAAGCCTTTAGACCTAGTAAAGCAATATCACAAGGTTTTGGTTAAGTCTAGGAACATAACTATGTTCTTATGGGCTTTATTATATATGTGTGAATATATATGAAGCATATACAAATGCAAGCATGTATTACATGCCTATCTCCTTATCAAATCAAACCAAACATACTATCACCAAGTCAAATCTGATTTACAGCAACCTTGTAAGACAGAGTAAGAATCCTTATAGGGTTCCCAGGACTACAAATCTTTACAGAAGCAGACTGCTTCATCTTTATTCCGTGAAGCGGCTGGGGGTTTTGAACAGCCAATCTTTCAGTTAGCAGCAGTCCATTGCTTCATCCTTATATGCCTCCAAAGATACACATATATGCATATGCATCCACTCATATGTGCCTTCCTATACACATACATACCCATATATTTATAGATGTAACCACACATATATTTTGGTTGTTTTATTACTGTAAAGATTTATAGTCATAGTCTTATGGGACAATTCTGTTCATGAATCTTCCTTCAACTCTATGCTACATCTTCAGATACTTCAAATTTCTCATATTATTTGCACAGCATAGATTGAATAAATATAATGAAAGAACACAACCATGGATCATATCATTCCTCATTTTAATGCATTCAGAACCCCCTCGTTCTATTTGAACAACTGTCTGCTGGACTTTGTACAAGTTTGTACAAGTTCCACATAAGCACAGTTAAGTATTCCAGAATTTCCATTTCTCACAATGTTATATCTATAGGAAGCCACAGAGTTGAATGCCTTTGAATGGTCAAAACACACACACACACACACACACACACACACACACACACCCCTTTCTGGTATCCATGGTTTTATGCACAGATCATCTGGTTATTAGTAATGACAGCCCCCATTTCATGCCCTTCTCTGCGTCTGTCTTGAATTTCTGGCATTTCCCAGTCAATATCCTGCTGCAACCATTTGTGAATTATCTTCAGCAAAACTTTACTTGCATGTGATATTAATCCTATGGTTCTATATTGTCTACATCTTCTGGGACATGTTTCCTTGGAGTGGGCACAAACATGGACTTCTTGGAGTCTCTTGGCCAGGTAGCTATGGATCTCTTTGAGTCTGTTGGCTGAGTGTCTGTCTTCCAAATTTCTTGGCTTTCACTAGTGAGTGCTTTCAGAGCTGCATTAATTTGTTGAGACATTTGAATTGGTATTCTGTTAATTTCGGGAACCTGGTTTTTCATGAGCGCATTCAGGGCAGCTTGGACTTCTACCTTCAGTATCATTGATTCTTAATCTTGAAATGGTTGAATGGCAGCCAAGTCTATGTGGTTCAGTAATTTTGTGTATACTTCCCATATTTTTTTGATGTTCTGGTATCATTAAATATTTTGCTCATTGAATATTTCAATATTGCAAGGTTGAAGGTTGAATATTTTAGAATAAAATATGCTGAGCTTGTTTTCTCTTTTGGTTTTATAATTTCCATTATTTGGCCATTTCTCTATAATTCTTTAATATGCCTTCTTGAGCTACCTTTTGAAAAATTCTACTTCGCTTTCTCATGTCATCATTTCTTAAATCTACTTTAGCTATTCTATGTTCAAAAACAAGTTTCAGTCTCTCCTGACATCCACTTTTGTACTTTCTTGTCTTTTTCACCACCTTTTGCTTTCTTCATGTCTGATATTCTTGATGCTGCCTCACAGCTCGTCTGGCCGTCAGCCGTTAGTGTTCAGCACATTAAATCTCTTCTGGAGGCGATCTCGTAGATGTGCTCAAGGTCCTATTTTGGCTCCCGTGGACTTGATTTCATATTTTTTTAGCTTCAACCTGAATTTGCATATGTGCAATTAATGATTTGTGCAAAGTTGGCCCGTGGCCTGGTTCTGGCTCATGATGTTGAGTGTCTCCATGGTGCTTTCCCCCTGTTGTATTCGATTTGATTCCTGTCCATTGTATCTGGTGAAATCCATGTGTTTAGTAGTCATTTATGTTACTTAATAAGTTATTTTCAATGAAGTAGTTAGTTCAAAATTCTATCATATGATCTCCAACTTCATAATCTGACATTTTCCAACAACTAGTCTGTCATCTTTGTTTCCAACTTTGGCATTCAAATAACCAGTAATTATCAATGCATCTTTAGAGGAAGGTTGATCAGTTTCAGACTGAAGAAGTTGGTAGAATTTTATGATTTCTTCATGATTGACTTTAGTGGTTGGTACATAAATTTGAATAGTAGTTATATTAATTATCTTCTTTAGAGACATAAAATTGAAATGTCAACATATATCTTGAAATGTTCTTTATGATGATGAATGTGACACCGTTTATCTTGATTATGTCATTCACAATTACCAAACCAGTGATCCCTAGAATATTGATCTTTAGGTGTTTCATATCCCTTTTGATGACGTCTGATTGGCCTATATTTATTCTATAATACATTCCATGTTTTGATTATTAATGGAAGTTTGCAACTCTTTTTTTTCTCATCTTGAGTTGTGCCTACTTAGCAAATTAAGATCCTGAAATCTTCCAGCACAATGAGCTTTAATAGAAAATATTCTGTTGCTAATCATAAGGTTTTCAGTGGCAAATTCCTCAAAAGAAGATTGCCTCTTCCTTCTTCCCTAGTCTGTCCTTAGTCTGGTATTTCTGCTGAAATGTACTCCCCATGGGTGACTGTGCTGGTGCTTGAAACACAAGCTTCACCTTTCTAGCATCACAGCAACACGCAGGCCACCACTGTCCTGCAAGCTGACAGATGAGTGGGGCGCCTATAATTACGTATATGTAAAATTCTGATCACTTAAGCCATTCAGATTTAGGAAGCCCAATGATTAAGTCTTCCAGTTTATTGGATCAGCAATATTTTCCATAAACCTAGGGTGTTGCACGACCTGCAATTACTACAGTGACTAAGTCATAACTAATAAAAGCACCAGGGTGAAAATATGATGTGTACCTAATTTCTGCTTTGAGAAACTGATGCCAACTCACTTGAAGCACATTCAACCTCCACCCACCAATTCTTTAGAGCATATAAAAAGATGCTGTTAGGTAAACATTGGATTGTTAATGGCATGGTAAGTAGTTCAATCCCATCAGCCGCTCCACAGGTGAAAAGTAAGGCTATGTGCTTCCATGAAGACTCACAGCCTGGGAAGCCCTACAAAGGGTCTCTCTGAGTCAGAATCGAGTTTCCACAGTGAGTTGACTGTATATAAACAAAACCTAGCCATGTGATGATGGGGCATCCATACCATGGTTTTTGGTAGCGTACATTCCAAAAGGAAAGCATAATCAAGATAGACACAAACAAACAAAGAACTTCAGAAGAAATGTGAGGTTAATTCCAGTTCCAAGCAATTATGTAAGACTTCTGAGAGGAAGTGACTTTATAGATCTCTGTCACTACTTATGTTTGGATTTCAGACTACTCTTGTTAAAGCGGAAGCAGCTTTAGGAAGGAACCGTTTTTATTCCACACTAACAAGTTACCGTTTCCTAAGGAGCCGTGTATTTAAATACTTGTTGTGTTCATGTGCTGTCTTATTTCTCATACACAGGGTCTCTCCCCCACCTCATCCATTATTTCCCAACTAGCTTGTGATTTTTAAAAATCTAGTTCAGATCTTCTCATTTTCTTTTTACAAAGTATTATTTGGCTCAAGGACAATTTTGACAATAGAATCCTTCTGTCTTACCTTGAACAACTAAGGCTTCAAGCTCTGCCTTCTTGGTATGCCATCACTTTCCGTTTCTTTCTTTCAAAAATATATACATCGTTTTTAAAAGCAGAAATTGTAAACTGCATTGTAAACTCTTGAGGATCGGAATTATATTATACCTGGAATGAGACACATGTATAATGAATATTAAACAAAAATGAAATTGAAATTGGATGTATGGAGACAAAACAGTAAAGGAATAAGACAGAAATAGCCAGCAGGGAGTCTGGCACATGTTAAGTCCTTTGACCGATAGTAGCTCATCTTTATTAAGTGCTTTTCTTACCAATATTTCATTTAACTCTCACAATCGCCCTGTTTGGTAAAACAAACCTCCTCCGTACGGAGGAAGAAACAGAGCGTTAATGACAGCTGAGGTGGTACAAGAAACTAGTGGCAGAGACAGGATTTGAAAGTAATCTAGAGTTGCATCCAGAGTCCCCAAACCTGAATATTCAGCCACCATCCCAGTCCTTTCTCCTCTGTCCACCTAGTAGACTAGCAGGGTTTTCCACACAGCAGAGGGTCAATCAGTCAGGATTACTTTGTTGCACTGTCCATTAAAGAAATTAAGTACCACAGATCTGCTAACTAAGGTCCCTAGATTTAATAACCTGTAAATTACGAAGGTCCCTAGATTTACTAAAACTGTAGTGACAGGCTATGAGGTAAAATTGCTGTCTTCACTAATGTTGAAAAAAATCATATCGTTTCCATAGGACTAGCTAAAGGTGTCCTCAAGAGCCTTGTTAGGTTTGTCTCCTTTCAGCCCTCCTGGTGGCGCTGTCAGGGAAGCATCGGACTGCTAACTGTAAGGGCAGCATTTCAAGTTTCTCAGCCACTCCTGGAACGAAAGACGAGGCTGTTTGCTCCTGGAAAGGTTTACAGTCTCAGAAAACCTACAGGATGGCTATGAATTGCACGCCACTCTGTGATCGTGGGTACAAGAGGTTAAGGGAAGAATCACTAGGATCCTAGTGTGTTTCCTTGAGGACGTATAGGTTCAATACCATTTTTACTGCCGTCTGCTTCTTGAACATTTTCTTATTCAGATAGGACAGCTGACGTTTATCTTTGTGCTGATGGAGTAAACGTATGGGGATTTCAGGAAATAAAACCCCACGCTTGGCAATGGCTTCTCTGGCAGAATAGTATTCACTGATTGCATCATGCATGAGTAGACATGTGCAATATCCCATAGGAAGGAAACTGGTGGGATGCTTTGCTCAGAGAAAGACTGAAGGTGAAAGAGAAGAGAACCCAATTCTTGTGAAAAGAACTCACTAGGCAGGGTTTTGCCCAAGAAAATGTTGGCTTGGGCTGCTCTCTAGTGGCGGGCAGTGTTCACTGAAAGCAGCTTCTTCCACAGGGATTCCAAGCTGAAGGAGAAAATGGAAAAATCCAAGCATTTGCATGGATCCCTAGAGTTAGATAATTGGGTTGCAAAGGAAAGGTATACACGCGTGCGTGCAGGTGTGCGTGGCTGGGGGAGGGGTGAAGTGAGGGATGGAGCAAGAAAGATGGAATCTTCTACGGAAGTTAGAGATAGGTGTGAAAGTAAAGAGGAGCGTCATGGTGGAAGATTGAGATTTCTGCCGCTTGCATGCACTTTTCTGTTTCCATAGATATCAGGAGATCCGCAGAAGGGACTCATCTCCCCTGTTGACGCCCATTCTAATTCACTTCTGCTCGTTTTGACCTCCAGTTAGCTTGTACTCTAAGTCTGGCCTTGCCTTTACCACGGATTGTTGATGAACATTTATATACTTCATCCTTTTAAGCGTCAGTTATCATATGTATAAAAGAGTGGTGGCATTAGGTCAGGAGGTTGTTTGGTATTTTTGGATCCCTTGCTCTCTGTCATATTCTCGATCTTATGTGTTATTTATTTTTAACCCATGTAGAAGAACACAGAAGGAAATAACCTTGGGTAATGTGAAGAACATTGAGTCCCAGCCAGCTAAGCGGTAGTTCACACAGAGAATAATACTTAAAATAGAAGCATATCATGGAAGTGACATATTGGTGGCCAGAAGGTACTTCCTTTCAGAAGACTAGACAAGAAGACCATAGCTCTGAGCAGAATAAAGGTCCTGGACAAAATTCCCTTCGTTCTCTTCTGTTCTAGATCTGCTTTCTTTGTGTATCTTTACCTATCAAGACAAGTAGAGGATTAAAGCAATTATTTAGATCATTCAAGCAGTAAAGCACACATATACATAATACCCACGTATGAGATCATTCAAGCAGTAAAGCACTCACATACACAACACTCACGTATGCTGAAATTATCTAGGCATTTACAGTAGAAGTGCAACTGGATCCCAAATTGTCAAGAGAGTGCTTTAATTTTTCTTAAAAACAGCTATGCTAACGGCTTGACACCTGCAATTCAATCGCACAGAGGACAGAGGAGAGAGCATACGAAAGCAAGATTTTCACTTGGCATATCTAAAAAGCAGAGTATGAGGTAAAAACATTCCATATCAGGTAAGCCTTAGTGGGAAAGGAGAAGGCAGTGAAATAACTAGTTTTAAAATAGGTTGTGTAATGTGAAAGAAGGCTTTTATCAATATGCCCAGGGAAGTTGAGAGACCAGGGGAAATTAAGACTGCTAATCAGGAAGGATGGGTATGAAATTGATGATGATTCAAAAATGGCTGAGAGAGTGAACTCATTCTATGATTATAGCTTTAACAGGAAAAATGAAGCAAACAAATTTTGACTATTAAGATATAATGAAAACCTCGCCAAAATAGCTATTGGCAAAAATCAGGTAAGGGAATACAGAACATGGAAAATTTGCACGTTTATAAATCAGCTAGACAGGTACCTGAGATTATTAAGGGAATTGGCTGAATGAAGTACTTACCACACAACTTGTCTTTGCTTAAAAAAAATATATAGCTGGGAAAATAATAGCTGTCCTTGAAAAAAGATACCCCAAATTCCTAATTTTGAAAGTTCTCAAATGTGTAGTTCATGTAGTAAACACAAAATATAATTTATTTATATTTATCACATGGCTTCAAAACATGGTCCACTTGGAACCAATACTGATAAATATAAACACTGAATATAACAATAATAAAAATATGAATAGCAATAATTTTAAAAGCCATGAGTGGCTGGAATGTATTATAATCAATAAACATAATCCAGGGGGTCAAAATCTTGTCATACATGGCCAAATAAACTTAACAATGTGGTGGAAGATAATGCTTTTTTTAGCTGTGTGACCATGACAAATTTATTTATTGTTAGAGAGTTCTGAAGGGCCGGCCCCAATCCCAACTACGTGGACAGCCCCTGGCCCCACAGAAGAACTCACTTCAGAGGACAGCTCTGAGGCTACAGCTCAGGGAGAGGGACATGTCTGATCAGAGCACACAGGAGGAAATGAAGGAGGAGGAAGAGAGAGGGGAGCACATCCTGGCCTACCAACCCCTGAGGACAATGTTCCTGCTCAGAGCACTCAATGCACAGAGAGGACCATATGGTCAGCCCTACTACAAGATAAGACGTCCCTCACTGACCATAGGGCTACAGGGGACAACACAGTGTGGGGATTGTGCCAGATCTGGCCCCAACACACCGAGGTGAAACACTAAGGGTGTGCAACAGAACAGCAAGGGGAGCAGAGCAATGAAGACCCCAGGGGAAAACAAAAATAGACTTTGGGGCCAGGGCATGGCTCCCCATCAGACTCAACTGGAAAACACTCTTAAAGGTCAAAAAACAGACCTTGAACTATTTATAGGCTTTTCTTTTTTTTTTTTTTGTCAGTGGTTTTTGTTGTTGTTGTTTTGTTTTCTTTTGTTACTTTGCTATGCTCTGTCTTGTTTTTGTGCATATTGATATCTCTGTAGGTCTATCTAGATAAGATAGGCTGGATAAACAATCTGGAGGAGAAATGGTTCTGGTGGGACATGGGAGAGCGGGAGGTGGGAGAAAGGAAGTGGTATAAACAAACCCGGGGACAAGGGAACAACAAGTGATCCAAAATTAGTGGCAAGGAGGGTGTAAGAAGCCTGGTAGGGCTTGATCAAGGGAAATGTAACTGAGAGGAATTATTGAAACCCAAATGAAGGTTGAGCATGATAGTGGGGTAAAAGGAAATTAAAAGGAAATAGAGAAAAGAACTTGGGGGCATAGGGCATTTATAGAGGTCTAATTACTGGCAAGTACATATGTAAATATATTTTTATATGATGATGGGGAAATAGATCTATTTGCATATACTTATAGGTTTAGTGTTAAGGTAACAAATGGACATTGGGCCTCTACTCAAGTACTCCCTCAACACAAGAACAGTTTATTCTATTAAACTGGCATGCCATGAGGCTCACCTTCCCAACAGGATCGCTGAAGATAGATGGGGGCATAAGCAAATGTGGTGAAGAGAGCTGATGGTGCCCAGCTATCAATAGATATAGTATCTGGGGTCTTAAAGGCTTGAAGATACACAAACGGCCATCTACCTCAGAAGCAGCAAAGTCCGCATGGAAGAGGCACAACAGCTTGTGTGATCACGAGGTGTTGAAGGGATCAGGTATCAGGCATCAAAGAACAAAAAAATCATATCATTGTGAACGATGGGGAGTGCAGATTGGGGACCCAAAGCCCATCTGTAGGCAACTGGACATCTCCATCAGAAGGGTCGTGGGAAGGAGACCAGCCAGTCAGGGTGCAATGTAGCAATGATGAAATATACAACTTTCCTCTATTTCTTAAATGCTTCCTCCACCCCACTCTCATGATCCCAATTCTACCTTACAAATCTGGCTAGACCAGAGGATTGACACTAGCGCAGATAGGAATTGAAAACACAGGGAATCCAGGACAGATGAACCCCTCAGAACCAGCGGTAACAATGGCAATACCGGGAGGGCGGAGGGAAGGTTAGTTAGAAAGGGGAAAATGATAGCAAGGATCTACATATAACCCCCTCCCTGGGGGATGGACAACAGAAAAGTGGGTGAAGGGAGATGTCAGTGGACGACATGACAAAAAATAATAATTTATCAATTATCAAGGGTTCATGAGGGAGTGGGGGAAGGGAAGGAGGGAAAAAATAAGGAGCTGACAACAAGGGCTCAAGAAGAAAGCAAATGTTTTGAGATGATGATGGCAACAAATATACAAATGTGCTTGACACAATGGATGCATGTATAGCTTGTGATAAGAGTTATATGAGCCTCCAATAAAATGATTTTTTTAAAGTGCTCTATACATTTTAGCTACTGGTATTAGAATTGCTATTAGAATTATCTTTCAAGTCTCATATTAAATAATATTCCCTCTGAGAGAACTTCTATCACTATTGATCTAAAGTTGAAAGTGTTACCTAGCCCCATATACTGGACTATACTTTCTTTACATGAAGGTATTTTGATAATCAAATTCAGCTGTTTAATTATTTGTTAACACATATTTTTTCCCAGTAGACCCTAATCTCTTTCTCATTGGATGTAGATGTTAGCACAATAACACATTATTCATTTTCCAGAAGTATTTTTGAAAGGATGAAAGTTTAAAAATGTAATTCCTTCCCACTTGACAAACATAACCATTGTGCATGACACCTATTACTAAAGACGTTCTGATGGATACATTTTAATGTAGGGAATGCAGATATTAAGATATAACTTTTGAACCCCTCAGGACCAGGGGTGAAAGTGGCAATACCAGGAGGTAAGGGGGGTGTAGAAAGGGGGAATTGATCACAGGGATCTACATATAACCTCCTCTCTGGGGGATGGGCAGCAGAGAGGTGGGTGAAGGGAGA
>NW_022103915.1:25096873-25113660 GCF_000313985.2 Echinops telfairi
TTTTTTGGTCACTGGACTTTTTGTTGTTGTTGTTTAGTTTTCTTTTGTTGCTTTGTTTTACTCTGTCTTGTTTTTGTGCATTATTATCTCTGCAGGTCTATCTAGATAAGATAGGCAAGATAAAAATTATGGAAGAGAAAACAATGGAACCAATGGTTCTGGGGGTGGGGAGGAGGACATTGGAGGGAAGAGGCAGGGGAAAGGAAGTGGGTGTAAACCAACCCAAGGACAAGGGAACAAGTGGTCTAAAATAGATGGCAAGGAGAGTATAGGATGCCTGGTGGGACTTCATGAAGGGCAATGTAACTGAAAGGAATTACTGAAACCCAAATGAATGCCGAACATGATAGCGGGACAAGAGGAAAGAGAGGAAAGAACTCAGAGGCAAAGGTCATTTATACAGGTCTAAATAAAGGCATGTACATATGTAAATATATTTATATATGAGGACGGGGAAATAGATCTATGTACATATATTTATAGGTTTAATATTAAGGTAGCAGTTGGACATTGGGCCTTGACTCAAGTACTCCCTCAAGGCAAGAACACTTTGTTCTATTGAACTGGCATTCTATGATGCTCACTTTCCTGACAGGATCGCTGAAGACAAAGTGAGTGCATAAGCAAATGTGGTGAAGAAAGCTGATGGTGCCCGGCTACCAAAAGATATAGCTTCTGGGGTCTTAATGACAGAAGATACACAAGCAGCCATCTAGCTCAGAATCAATAAAACCCACGTGGAAGAAGCACACCAGCCTGTGTGATCACGAGGTGTCAATAGGATCAGGTATCAGACATCAAAGACCCAGAATAAAAAATCATATCATTGTGAATGAGGAAGAGTATGGTGTGGAGACCCAAAATCCACCTGTAGACAACTGGACATCTTTTACAGAAAGGTCATGGGAGGAGACAAGCCAGACAAGGTGCATTATAGCGCTGATGAAACATACAACTTTCCTCTAGTTCAGTGGTTCTCAACCTTCCTAATGCCACAGCCCTTTAATACAGTTCCTCATGTTGGGGTGACCCCCCAACCATAAACTTATTTTTGTTGCTGCTTCGTAACTGTAATTTTGCTACTATTATAAATCGTATTGTAAATATATGATATGCAGGATGTATTTTCAATGTTACAAATTGAACATAATTAAACATAATTAAAGCATAGTGATTTATCACAAAACAATATGTAATTATATATTGTGAAATATTTATGTGTTTTCCGATGGCTTTAAGCAACCCCTGTGAAAGGGTCGTTCAACCCCCAAAGGGGTCACAACCCACAGGTTGAGAACTGCTGCTCTAGTTTTTTAATGCTCCCCCACCCCCACCCCCACTATCATGACCCAAATTCTACTTTACAAATCTGGCTAGACCAAACCACTTACATGGGTACAGAGAAGAGCTGGAAACATAGGCAATCCAGGACAGATAAACCCCTCAGGAACAATATTGAGAGTAAACAAACCATCTTTATCTGCTTACATAAAGCTCTTATTTCTTATTAGCAAAATATTTATGTTGAACTAAATACATTCTTCACCTTCTATTAATCCTAGCCTCTGTGGTTATCAACCAATATAAACTTTTCCCATAAGACTACCTTCAGATCCTTTGAGACACTTTTCCTATTGTCTCTAATGCCTTTCTACTCCAGTTTAATTATTCCTGGTTCTTCAACTGATTTGATTTCAGATGTCCTCATTGTCTTGCGTGCTTTCTCCTACCTTGAAATACAGAGTCCCAAACTGAATAGTGTAGCCAGTGAATCTACCAGGAAAGAGCCAGTGGTCATCATTCATATTCTCCTGGTTACTTATGGATTGGGTTCTCAAAAAGTGCTAAGAAATCCTGCAGTTTAGCATGGTATTTTTAAAACATATTTAATAACAGAAGCTTTGTTGGTTTGTTTGTTCATAAGCTGATATTTGGATAATTATATTCTTTTAAAAATCTTATTATGGAGTTATAATAGTTGTCAGGAGTTATCAGGAAAATTACTTATTTTGATAGAAGAATTTAAGCTCCTGGGCTGTAGCTAGTTTTATCTCACATTTTCCCCTAACTTAAGTTTAGTCTTAGTATTAGGAAATATAAAGCAAAATATCATTGTAAAGGGTTCCTTTGTTATTATTCTCACCTCTTGTCAATGCATCATCAATATTTTTATTTATTCCTTGGTCTTTTCCTCCAAACATACATTTTAAAGTCCTCTGGCTATCTTTAACGCATTTTATAAGGTTGACTAATTCTGGAGGTTGCTCATGAGTTCTTTCATTTCACACTGCGCCCTGGTTCTTTGCGTCACTCTGCTGTCCTTGGGAAATTATGGTTTCCAGGACTTTTCACTCTGATAGAACCAGACTTCCTCATGACCCTGCGTGTCTATTTAGCTTAGATCCACAGTCTAGAATCCTTCTACCTTCATGAGTTTCCTTGCTGTCCTGTTCTGCCTGAAGCCATTCTGTAAAATGAAACAAGACTACAAGTCCCCCTTTTCTTCCAGAGGTCTGTTGTCTTTATTACCCCCAAGTCCTAGCTCTCAGAATGAACACAGATGCTGTGAATCAGAGTCAACCAATTTTGTTCTTTTCAACAAGCCACAGAAGTATTAACAACTACTTTTCCATCAGGAAATGTGGACCTCCTGGCTTTAAATCACCTAACTTAGAGTGGCCCTCTTAAAGACTTTCTCCCATGCATATCATTCCTAATGTATGTACATGATTTTGGGGGACCAAAACTTACAAGTGGCAAATCATCCTATCAGATATCTTACCATTTGTATGTGTGACCATCCTTTGCCTTTTGAACCTGAATCCATCACATCATTTCTTAGTTATTTTGTCTGTCACCTATCACACACACACACACACACACACACACACACACAGAGACAGAGCTAGAGAAAGAAAGAGAATGACTTGTAACTAGCGATCTGCCTTCTGCAATTAATGTTCAAAAAGATGACCTTCCATTTCTTCAGAGACAAAATTTTTGGCAAACATAGACTTTAAGAAAAAAGAAATCTTTGTCAAGGTAGAGATATCCAAAACTCAAAAAACAAATTCATCATGATAGAGTTGATTCTAATTCATAACAACCATATGGAACAGGACAGAACTGCTCCTGTGGGTTTCCAAGACTGCAAATCTTTACAGGAGTTAAAAGCCTCTTCTTTTTCACTAGGAGTGCCTGGCGATTTCAAATTGCTGACCACATAGTTATCAGCCCAGTGCATAACCCAGAGAAATTCAAGTAAGCATATCTGTTTTAAGTTTTGATTTTAAGTCTTTGGGAAATTTTCTAATTTATGGTTTTACCACCAAAGGTCAAATCTTGAGAGGAAGAAAATATATAGCAGTGCATCTGATTCTAAAACAAGACCTCTATGAAAAGGATTTCAGTAGAGAGAGCTTTATGGCGTAAAGATTTGTGTTGGCTTCACGGAACCTCTGGTGGGTTTGTGCTATTGACCTTTGTTTCTGTTGGCAGCAGAGCACTTATCAATCATACCACCAGGGTTCCCTTGGTTAAGCGGTAGTCCACAGGTATTTAATCAGAGACTAATTTAGGTGGTGCTACGAAGGTATATTTAGATGTGGTAATGTTCATAATAATTTGATTTTAAGAAAAAAGGTTATTCCACACAATCTAGATGAACCTGATTTAACCAATTAAATTGCCTTAAACAAATTAAAATGCCATAGGAGGGGACCTCCGGCAAGATGGCTTTCAGGTAAACAGGTCGCATTGGGAGCTACGTGGCAAATGTTGAGCTTGGGGAACAGAAGGCTGAGTAAGGGATACAGGTCATATAATTAAGCCTTGTGGCACCCTGGAGCTCTAATGTGACACAGGGAGTGACCTTCACCCGCCCCCTCCTGTAGTCACTGTGGAGCTCCAGCAATCTGAGGCCTGGTTCCAGGGCTATCCCAGCCTACACCACCCACCACGCTGTGGTTCCAAAAGCAGCCAGCCTCTGCCTGCCCTCTGCCCACAGCTCTTGCCTCCATAGCTGGACCCCCCACCTGCTTCTCTCTGCCCATGCTGTCTGCCACAGCTGGACTTCACTCACCATCTGCCCATGGTTCCCCGTGCCCACCACCAGCCCAGGCCAGAACTGTGGCCCTCTGCTGGTCTGGCCCTGACCTGTGGCTATCCCGCTGGCCTGATCTGTCTGGGCCCCAGAGCTTGCTAACTGCTTCTGTACACAGTCCCCCTTTTGTGGCTTTCTGCTGCCATCAGCCCTCAACCACCGTGACTTTCTATATGACTGGCCTGCACAGCACTATGCTCACTGCTGGCAACCTTCCCGCCTGCCTTGCATGAAAGGACTACCTGACCTGCCCTACAAAAAGATAATTCCGGCTGTCTAGCGGAAGAGTAAAGCCCTAGAGAGATAAATAACCAGCCCAATCCTCCAGCACAGTTGGCTACAGGTAGTCCTTAGAACATTTCTTACTAGCCTCCCAGAGAGAAATTTCAGGGTTCCCTGAATCCTGGGAAAATGGCACCAAGCTATTGTCCACCAAAATGACACAGCAGAGAACAGTCCACAGCAACAACCTCTACAAGAAAGAAAGAGAAACAAAATGCAATATCTGAGGAGGGCCTGAACCTAACAATGTTCATAAAAGAAACAGACATTGATCTGCCACAGAAAGAAATCTTCAGAGTGCTGCTTAGGGTGATACAGGAGATGAGGGAATAAATACTAAAAAAGGATGAAATAATAGAGAAGACAGGGTCTACATACTATAGAGAAATACAAGACTTATGGGATGAGTGAACAGAATTAAAGAACAACGTAAGAGACCTTGCCAACCAAATAGAAGGAGCAGAGAACTGTATTAACGATCTGAAAGATAGCCATGCAGATTTCAACAAATGCGAAAGGTAATCAAACAAACTGAAGAAAACTTGAGAATAATGAGCAAATCTATGAAGAAGAACAATATTCAAATAATTGGGATATCAGAACAAGACACAGCGAAGAATCCAACAGCCAAAATAGTGAGGGAATTCCTGGAAGAAAACTCCCCCAACTTAATGAATGAGAACCCAACAATCATTCAAGAAGCAGAGAGGACACCAATTAGATTGAACCCCCAAAATAATTCACCAAGGCATATAGTAGTTAAATTATCCAACTCTGAGGAAAAGGAAAAAATCATAAGAGCAGCTAGGGAGAAAAAAAAAATTACCCTATATACTAGAGTATAAGCCAACTGGAATATCAGCCGAGGCACCTGATTTTACCACAAAAACTGCATTAAAAATATGCTAAAAAAACACACATTATACACGAATATATACAGTAGTCGCTTATAAGGATACACAGATAAGAATATGTTCAGACTTATCAGCAGATACCATGAAGAAGAGAGAGTGGAGTAGCATCTTCTTGAAAGAGAATAATGACAATCCAATAGTCCTTTATCCTACCAAACTATCCATCAACATAGACGGAGTGATAAGAGTTTTTCAAGACAAGGAAAAATTCACAAAATACGTCAAAATAAACCCAGCACTACAAAAAATTCTTTCCATCACACTTTGGACAGAATACCAACATGCACAGGGCACAAATATGAGTGCACTACATAGGGCACAGGGCACAAATATGAGAGCACTTCCCATCCAGAAGCCAACACACTGAAAACAACCTCCAAGATAAATGCCCCCAACACATACACAACACACTGATAAAGAGGGAGGTTCGGAACATACCTAACATAAAAGGTATGAAATGACAACAAAGAATACACAGATGGATGTAATAACTCTGACATCAGTGGTCTGAATTCACCCAATAAAAGACAATGGCTAGCAGACTGGGTTAGCATGGAACTGTTGTCTGTAACAGACATATCCTAAGGTTACAGACAAAAAAAGGTTGAGAATCAAAGGCTGACAAAAAGTACACCAAGCAAATGGCAATTTTTAAAAAGCAGAAGTTGCAATCCTAGTGCCTGACAAAATGATCTCAAAGTGCAAGTCATAACAAAAGATAAGGATGGGCATTATATAATGCTCAAGGGATCAATACATCAAGAACCAGTGAGCATAATAAATATGTATGCATTCAATGAGAAACCTTTGAAATTCATTAATCAAATTTTTTTAAAAGATGAAAAAAGAAATCACGGATTCAATAATAATAGTGAATGACTTCAATAAACTACTCTCCAAGAAAGATAGATCAATAGGAAAGAAGCTCACCAAGGAGGCTGCAGAACTAAACTCTACATTTAGAAAATTCAAGCTGATAGAGCTCTCCACCTAAATGCAAAAAAAAAAAAAAATCACATTCTTTCCAAGTACACATGGCATATATTCAAAAATAGACCACATACTGGGACCCAAGTCAAGCCAGAGTAAATTCAGAAATATAGAGTTCACTCAGACTTCCCTCTCTGACCACCATGCCATAAAGCTGGAGATCAATAAAAGGAAGATAAAAGAAAGCAAGTGCAAACACTTGGAGAATGAACAACTTTCTTCTTCAAAATGAATGTTTTCTGGCCCAAATTAAAGAAATTAGGAAGTATTTAGAAATGAGTGAGAATGAGACTACAATACCAAAACCTATGAGATACAGCAAAAGTAGTTATCATAGGATGTTTGGTAGTGATAAATGGACATATATAGAAGAAGGAGAGACTTATGGTTGTTAATCTATTACAAAACCTCCAGGAATTAGAACAAAGTCAACAGAACAATCCCTCTAATAACAAAGGGAAAGAAATAATAAAACTCAGGCCGACATAAACAAGAAAGAAAACAACACCAAAAAATCAACACAGTAAAAAACTGGTTCTTAAAAGTATTAACAAAATTGACAAGCCATTTGCAAACCTAACCAAAGATAGGAAGAAGCAGACATCAATATCCGGATGTGGAATGAAACAGGGGAAACTACATCAGAACCTAATGAAATTAAAAGATCAATTACACAGTACTCTGAAAGTCTGTATTCCAATGAAAACATCTTGGCAGACATGGACAAATAGTGGAAAACAATCCCTCCCCAGATTAAATCATGGAGAAGTCAAGAATCTAAACAGATGCATAGTAAAAGAATAAACAGATAAGGTTATCAAGGAACTACCAACTCAAAAATGTACCGGTCCAGACAGCTTCATAGGAGAATTATACCAAATATTTAGGAAAGAGCTGACACCAATTCTTTTTTTTTTTTTTTGATCTTTTTTGGTTGTTGTTGTTGTTGTTAATGCTTTATTTAAAATAAAACCTAGAGAATGGAATCATATAGAGTTACATTTAATTTTTAGAATCATAAAAGTTTAAGGCATGGAAACTTTTTCTCTAAGTGTATTTGGAACCCAAGAAATTATAAGATACAAATATCACTTCTCTGTAGCCTTCTTCCCCTTAAGATTATTCCAAATTCCACCAAATCTATTTGAAATAATCATTGGAGTATTTAATGACAAATTTGGCATCTTATAAAATGCCAGATGAAATTTGTCACTCGGTAGAATATACTTCTACCACTTTAAAAAAAATCATTTTATTGGGGGCTCGTACAATTATTTTGTCATATCTTACACTGTTTGACTTCTCCCTTCACCCACTTTTCGGTTGAGCTGACACCAATTCTACACAAGCTCTTCCAGAATATAGAAAAGAATGACAAAGCCCCAAACTCATTCTATGAACCTAGTATTATACTGATACCAAGGATCCCACAACAACAGAGAACAAAAGACTGATGTCTTTAATGAAGATCAATGCAAAAATCCTTAACAAAATTTTGGCCAGTAGAATACAGAAATGTATAAAATGAATAATTCATCATGACAAAGTGTGACATTAGAAAGTCTATTAACATTATCCATCACATTGACAAGAAAAGGGACAAGAAGCACATGATATCAATAGACACAGAAAAGGCATTTGACAAAAATCAGCACCCATATCTAATTAAGATGCTCAAGAAGATAGGATTGAAAGGAAATTAGATCAATATAATTCACGCTATTTATGAAAAACAAACAACATTGTAATCAATGGAGAAAAGACTAAAATGATCCCACTGAAAGTGGGGACCAGACCAGGATGCCCCTTGCCCCACTTTTATTCAACATCATGCTGGATCAGCCTACCTAATAACATAAGACAATAGAAGGATGTCAAAGGAATTCATCTGGGAAAAGAAGAAGGGAAACTATTGTTATTTGCTGATGATATGATTCTACATATTGAAAACTCAACAATAGGAGTTCTGGAAACAATAGAAGAATATGGTAGGGTGGCAGGATACAAGGTCAACAAAGAGAAGTCAATTGAATTGCTATATACATCAAATAAGATCACAGAAAAGGAGATAAAAAAGATGGTACCCTTTAAAATAGCCAAGCATAAATATCTAGGGAAATACCTAACCAGGAAAACAAAAAAGATCTGTATGAGAAAAACAATAGAACATTATTATAAGAAACCAAAAGTGAACTACACAAATGGAAGACTATCCCATGTTCATGGATAAGAAGACTCAATATGATGTCAATCCTACCCAAGGGACTATGTATGGTCAATTCAATACTGATTCAAATACCATCATTTTTCAAAAAATGGAAAAATTGACTACCAACTTCATATGGAGAGAGAAACCTAGAATTAGCAAAGAACTCCTCAAGAGGAAGAATAAAGTTGGAGGGCTTGCATTACCTGACTTTAAAACTTATACAGCCACAGTTGTCAAAACAGCATGGTAGTGGTATAATGACAGATCCACGGACCAATGGATAGGAACAGAAAATCCAGAAATAAAATCAGCAGCATACAAACAACTGATCTTCAAAAAGGACCCCCAAAGCATCAAATGGGAAGTGGACACCCTCTTTAACAAATGGTGCTGGAAAAACTGGATATCTACTGTGGCAGTTACATAATCTCCTTGTCAAATTTTGAAGGGGTGGAGTCTAACCTGTCAATCAGGTGATAGCCAATGAGGCCTTTGTGTAGGCATGGTCTTCTTGCTGAGGATTCTGGGAACTCCTGTTGTTTTCATTGGGACACACACTCTCTCTGCTTCGTCTTCCTGCTGACAAGATACATGGAGCTGTGCTGATGGAGCCAGAGGCCTGGAGCTGGAAGAGCCACGTGGAGGCCCACTCTAGTACTGAGATGCTTCCACAACCACTATATCCACAAGACTTTCCACCACTGGCCTATGATCTTCCTGCACTCGGCATCACTGCATGTGTTGCATGAAGAAGAATTTACAGACTGGGACTTATAGACCTGATCTGGACTGGGCTGGGGTGTTTTCTTAATATACAATTACTCTTTGATATAAAGCTCTTTCTTATACACATGTAAGTGTCTATAAATTTGTTTCTCTAGGTCAACCCAGACTAAATGAAAGATGAAGCAAGACTTTTGCCTCATTCCATACACAAGAAAAAATTCAAGCTGGATCACAGATCAAGAAGTTAAACCCCAAACTACCAGGTAATAAGAGAGCCCACAGACTGGGAAAAGATATTTAGTAATGACATATCAGACAAAGATCTTATAACTAAAATCTACAGAACCTTGCAACCTTACAAGATTAAAAAAAAAAAACCCACTGAGGAGTTGGGCAAAAGACTTTAACAGATTTTAATGGAAATTTTGCAAAAAAGGAAACCTGAATGGCCAATAAAAAATTCAAATCAAAACACCCTTAAAAATAGTCCAATTAAAAAAAAACAGAAAGCAACAAATGTTGGAGGGGGTACGGAGAGATAGGAATGCTTAACCACTGGTGGTGGTCTTGTAGATACTTGCAGCCACTCTGGAAAGCGATATGGCAAGATCTAAAACAAATGATGACTGTATAGCCCCCACTTGAAGGAAATGAACAACAGAATTGCAGGTTAATGGATACATTGGATGGTGTAAGATGCAGCAATAATAATACTATATAAGATTAAGGATTCATGGGGGTAGTATGTGGGGAGGCGATAAAGGGGAACTGATAGCAAAGAGTTCAAGGAGAAAGAAAATGTTTTGAAAATGATTGTGGCAACAATTATACAACTATGCTTGATCTAATGGAACTATGGATTGTTATAATACCTGCAAGAGCTCATAATAAAATGATAAAAAAATAACCTTTGTAAATCATTCAGTCTGCTTTATGCACACAGTAATGACTGAAAAAGTTGGCTTCATTAGGGAAAAGGTCTTTTATCAATACTCCATAATATGTGTTATTGAATTAAATCCCCAGGGTAAATACATTTTTTGAGCTAAATTTTTTTTAAAATGCCATAGAAACAGAGGTGAAATTTCCAGCATGAAGAAACAATTCTACCTGAAGATTGCAGTTTTTGCGTTTATGTGTGTTCCAACCTGCCTTTCTGATGGCCTACCCTGTGGATTTCAAAGTTGCCTAACCATCACTCATAATCACATAAGCCAAATTTCTTACAATAATCTCCTGAATATATACATCTTGCACATTTCTGATTGTATTCTGACATAGTCTTAATTCTTGATTCTCAAGAACAGAAAATTTCAACTATGACTAAGAGAAAGGTTTCACAGATAGATTTAAAATAATTGGAAGGCATTTAAGTTTATGTAATTTGGAGCTCTAGTATTATCTTTCTGCTACTTCAACTACTGTTCATACCTCTATCCCCCGTTAAACACACTATCATGCTTATAATAATTCTAATAGCTGTGATGCTTATAATTCTAATTGCTGCCATGAATTTGGCACCCATTATATTTCAGGACTATGTGTGCATTTTTCTAAATCTCTCAATAGTAATTAACTTTTTTATGAATGAAAAAATTGAGTCTCAGATTAAGTGTAGCTGCAAGCTTTATGACATGTCTTTGTAGCTTTGCCAACAATATTTCCACTGGAGATAGGCACCCCTCCAAAGCAGTAAGAGATGATGACTATATGCCTGAGGGGGAATATAGAAACATTTTTAAATGACTACACAATGCACTGTGGAGAGTACATGTTCAAAATATTGACAATGAGTCATCATGGAAGAGTGTTAAAATTAGCATTTTATGTTGAAGAAAGAAATTCAGAAGTATTTGATCACATTTTTAAAAAGTATTGAACCAGAAGAAAATTTTAATTATTTGAAAGTGTACAAACATAGAACATTTACTTCATCATCCTATCAGTGTTGGTTGGAGAGGTGACTGTTCCATGTATTATACGAGACGACTCAGCAGAACTCTGGTTTCCAACTGATGCTAGGGCAGGACCTAGCAGGGAGACAAGACCTGTGATGGCTTTAGGCACTCAGAAGAAAGGTAGTGTCATATATCATGTAACTTCTATGGGACAGAAATAGAACCCTTTTCCCCAAATGTGTTTCTCTCTCCTAACTGTACTTGCCATGCTCAGTGCCCCTGAAGTGGCTCAGACTCCTAGAGATGCTATGTACAAGAGAATCAAAAAGCTGCCCAGCCCTCCCTCGTCTTTGCTATGATTGGTAAGTTGAAGCACATTGCTGCAGCCCCACCAATCTAATTGAGGACCTTCCTCTTTTTCACTAACGCTTGACCAAGAATCTTGGTAGCTATGAACATAAAGATAAGCACCACACTTAAATGCTAGTGTGTTTAGAGGCATGACTGGCAGTTGAAGGAGTGGAAAGAGAGTTATTTCCAAGAGACTGATCCTTCTGAATGACATGTCCAAACTAAGTGAGATGAAGTCTTGCCATTCTCCAGTCTTAGGAACAATTCGTCTGTTTATTTTTCCAAGATAGATTTGTTCATATTAGGAGAGCCATATCTTGAGGAGAAGGCATTGAAATCATGCATGGTTTGCTACACAGTTAGTCCCAGTCAGGCTTTCATAGTACAATACTAGGTGTGTTATGAGAATGGCATATGGGTTCTGTTGGTCAGCTGTGAGAAGCCAAACCCACTGCCATTTAGACATTTTTGACTCATAGTTACCTTATAGGACAGAGTAAAATGGCCCGATAGGGTTTCCAAGGCTCTAATCTTTCTTCCCAAGGTGAAGCAAATTACCACATCTTTCTGCCTGGAGTGGCAGGTCGGTTTGAGCCACGGAACTTGGGTAGCAGTTAAGTGATGAGCCATTGTGTCACCACAGCTACTTTCAGCTATGAAGAGTACCACATGTAATTAGGTACCAATCGTTGAAATTCCAAAAGCCAACTGTGTAGTTGTTCATTTTGAATTCATGGAATTTAAGATTACTTCTGTATCAATATCTGTCACTCTAGTTATATTGGATATACTACCCTGCGTGGGAAACGAGAGAGGAACAGCTTGTAGCCTTGGATCAGAGCAGAACTTGTCCACATCCTATTTAAACTTCAGCCTATGCAAAATATTCAGGACTGCGATACTCTTCGGAATAATATCAACTAGGAATTGTTATTGTGCTTTTCCTTAAAAAATAAGATTTATTGAGAATATATGTATATCACTTGCCATGTTAAAAAAAAGAGAACAGACTAAACATAGCATGTGTATTGCAATGATAGCAAACGCCAAAGGAAAGTAGTATGTTGACCTTATATGTATTATTGACTTTTTCACACCCTTTAAGATTCACATTAGAGTGGTCCAAGAAGTTCTCCACAAAAATACTTTTACTTAAGTATTTTCTCAGGACCTTTCACTTTCAGTTAGACTTGCTGGGAGAAAATTACTATAAACTGTAATATTTAAATCTTGATAGCTACAGTGTATTGCTAATAGAAAAGTTTGCTGCACAAATAGATAGCTGATTCATCTACCTATTTTGTGTTTTTTTATTGCCTTATAAACTCAAATATTTAAAATATACACACACTTGAAGTAGTTGGAACCTCCTGCTCCTGTTTCTTGAACTGTAAAATTGGACTGATTCTAGTACTCTCCTCAAAGGATACTTGTGAGGATGAAATTTATTTTGAGTATTAATCAATACTAAAAAAAAAATGGAGCTATTATTGTGAAGTACGTAACTGATGACTGAATGGGTAAGCACTCCACTGCCAGTTTGCATGAATCCCTCAGCCATTCCACAGGAGAAAAGCCTTGATGAGGTATTCCAGTAAGATTGACGGCCCAGGCAAATCTCTGGGGGCAATTCTCCTCTAGCCAATACGGTTGTTTTGAGTTGGAATCAACTGTGTAACACACAATAGGTGGTAAGTTCAATAGTTGAACTTGGAAGTTTTAAATCTATTTTCTGTCTATCTAAATGCCAATGGGGTCACACAAAGTGAACAGATTGCAGCGGAGCTTCCAGACTAAGAACAGGTATTGAAGAAGAATTGGTTCTACACATTGGAGGAAGGAACCACGAAACCCTTATGTGTAACTTCAGAACACTGTCAGATACTGATGGCCTCATGAATCAAGCAGAACATTGTCAGAGATAGTGCTGGCGGATTGGCCTTTCAGGTTGGAGGACACTGGAAACTGACGGAGAAGGAGCTGATTTCTCAGAATGGAGATGAGCATGGTGACTGGAGTCAGGAAAAGCCTGGGGGGAGAGGGGGAGTCTTTGGGATATGCATTGGTTGATGGGGCACTGCTCAAGATAAGGAGAAACAGCTGCAAAAATCTGCTAATGATCACAACTTGGAATGTGTGAAGTATGAATCTAGGAAAATTAGATGTGGTCAAAAATGAAATGAATGCATAAAGATTGATATCCTAGACATTAGTGAGCTGAGCTGGATTGGAACTAGTCATTTTGAATAAGAAAATCATATGATTTATTATGTTGGCAATAACACAATCAAGAGGTTTTCATTATCAAAAAGGATCTTTTTGAGTCCATCATGAAGTACAATGCTGTTTGTGCTAGGATTATATCTATCTGCCTACAAGGAAATCCAATCAATAAAATTATTATTCATATTTTTGTAGCAATCACAAAGCCAATGATGAACTTGAAGAATTCTCCTGAACATCTTCAGTCTGAAATGTATAAAACATGCAATCAAGATGCACTAATAGTTATTGGCGATCGGAATGCAAAAGTTGGAAACAGACAGAAAGGGACAGTAGTTGGAAATATGGCATTGGTGATAGAAACAAGGCTGGAGATTGCATGATAGAATTTTGCAAAACCAATGACTCGTTCATAGCAAATACTTTTTTTCCAACAACACAAAGATGACTATACACATGAACTTCTCTAAGTGGAATACACAGAAATCAAATTGACTACATCTGTGGAAGAAACACTGGAGAAGCTCACTATCAGCAGTTAAATCCAGACCACGGGGTGACTGTGGAACAGATCATCAATTGTTCATATATATGTTCAGAATAAACCTGAAGAAAATGAAAACAAGTTCATGAGAGCCAAAATACAACCTTGAATCTGTCCCACCTACATTTCAAGAGATTTTCAATAAAGAAAAGATCAAAGTGGATGTCAGAAGAGACTATGAAACTTGCTTTTATTGTAGAGTAGGTAAAGCAAATGGGAGTAAAGATGAAGTCAAAGAACTGAGTAGAAAATCTCGAAGGGCATCTTGAAGAAACAAAGCCAAATAGTATAATGCATTGTTCAAAGACCTAGACTGAGAAAACCAAAAGGGAAGAGCACGACGCGCAGCCTACCTTCCACTGAAAGAACTCGAGAAAAACTCCAAGCCTCACGTTGTAATCTTGAAAGATCCTATGGGAAAAATATTGACTGGTGCAGGAAGCATCCAAAGAAGATGGAAAGAATACAGTCACCGTTCCAAAAAGAACTAGTCGACATTCCACCACTTCAGGGGGTAGCATATAAGCAAGATCCAGTGGTGCAGAAGGAAGAAGTTCAACTGCAAGAATTAACGGGGGTGGGGTGGGGGTGGGGTGGGGGGGGTGGGAAGCTCCAGGAATTCATGGAATACCCACTGACATGTTTCAGCAAGCTGCCGAAGCACTAGAAGCGCTCACTCTTCTATGTCAGGACATTTGGAAGACAGCTTCTTACCCAACTGACTGGAAGAGAACCATATTTGTACCCATTCCAAAAAAGGTGACTCAACAGAATGCTCAAATTATAGAACAATATCAATGATATCACATGCAATTAAAATTTTGCTGAAGATCATCCTACAATAGTTGCAAAAGTACACTGACAGTGAGCTGTCAGAAGTTCAAGTAGGATTCAGAAGAGGATGTGGAACAAGAGATATCCTTTCTGATGTCAGATGGATCTTGGTTCAAAGCAGAGAATACCAAAAAGGAGGTTTACTTGTATTTTATTGACTATGCAAAGACATTCTATTATGTGGATCTACCTAAACTATGGATTATCATGAGAAGAATGTAAATTAGAGAACACTTGATAGTGCTCATGTGGAACTTGTATATGAATCAAGAGGCAGTTGTGTAAACAGATCAAGGAAATACTGCATGGTTTAAAATCATGGAAGTTGTGTGACAGGGTTGTATCCTCTCATCATATTTATTCAATCTGTATCCTGAGCAAATAATCAAAGAAGCTGGCTTGGTTGGAGAAGATTGTGGCACCAGGATTAAAGGAAGGCTTACTAACAATCAGCGAGCTGTAGATGCCACAAACTTGCATACTGAAAATGATGAAGATTTGAAGAATTTGCTGATAAAGATTAAGGATTATAGCCTTCAGTATAAATTATGACTTAATGTAAAGAAGACCAAAATACTCACAGCTGACGAATAGGTAACATCACAATCAATGAAGAAAAGTTGACGTTCTCAAGGATTTTGTCTTGCTTGACCCCATAATCAATGCTCAGGGAAGCAGAAGTCAAGAAATCAAAAGATGTATTATATTAGGTAAATCTGCTGCATATGATCTCTTTAGAATTTTGAAAAACCAGGAATTCCTTTGAGGACTAAGGTTCACCTGACTAAAGCAATGGCATTTTCATTGCCTCATGAGCATGTGAAAGTTTCACATTGAATAAAGGAGACTGAAGACGAACTGATGCACTTGAATTGTGGTGCTGGAGCAGAATATTGAAAGTACCATGGGCTGTTCAAAGGACAAACTGATCTGTCTTGGAAGAACTACAGACAGAGTGCTCCTTAGAGCAAGGATAGCTAGACTTTGTCTAACATACTTTGGACATGTTTTCATGAGAAACCAGTCTTAGAGAAGGACATCGTGTTTGGTCAAGTAGAGGGATGGTGAAAAAAAGGAGAGCCCTCAAAGATTGACACCGTGGATGTAACAATGGGCCCAGGCTTAGGTATAAATCTGATGATGGTACATAACTGGCAGTTTTTTATTCTGTTATGCATAAGGGCAATATGAATTGGAATAAAGATGGCACCTGACAACAATGAACAATATCTATCTATCTATCTATCTATCTATCTATCTATCTATCTATCCATCTTTCTATCACTCTCTATTTTCTATCATTTATCACTGTCCCTTCGAGAGTTGAGATTCTGATAGGAGACTATCAAGGAGCAGAGGAATGCAAAATATTGTGTCTTTATTTTCATATTTAAGACCCTAAACATTTAATTTTGCTTGGAGCCCTAATCAATGCTCATGGAAGCAGCAGTGAAGCAACCAAATGGCACATTGTATTAGGCACATTTTCTGCACAAGACCTTGTTAAAGTATTAAAGAGCAATGAGGTTACTTTGAGAATTAGGGTGCACCATGATATTTTCACACCATGGTATTTTCAATTGACTTTTTTTGTTTGTTTGTTTGTTTTGGGTTTTTTAAAAACATTTTATTAGGGGCTCATACAACTGTTATCGCAATCCATACACACATCAATTGTGTAAAGCGCATTTGTACATCATTCTCAAAACATTTT
>NW_022103915.1:25116055-25128777 GCF_000313985.2 Echinops telfairi
CCAGCAATTCCCCTACTGGGCATCTACCCAGAAGAGGCAAGAAACAAACCAAGGCCAGATATCTGTGCTCCAATGTTCATTGCGGCACAGTTCACAATTGCAAGGAGTTGGAAGCGACCCAAATTCCCATCAACTGATGATTGGATTAAAAAACTGTGGTATATACATACAATAGAGTACTACGCATCAATTGACTTTTATGAAGGTGAAAGTTGGAGAATGAATAAGGAAGACTGCAGAAGAATTGTGCTTAAATTTTGATGCTGTTGAAGGATATTGAAAGTACTATTACCACCAGAAAAACAAAACAAATGTGTTTTGGAAAAAGCATAGCCAGAATTATCCTTAGAAAGGAAGATAGCACGTTTAGCCTCATATTTTTAAATGTGTTTTCAAGAGAGACTCATCCCTAGAAAGGGACATCCTGTTTGGTAAAGTAGAAGGATGAAGAAGAAGGAGGAGGAGGAGGAGGAGACCTTCAACAAAATACAAGATGGATTGACACAGTGGTTGCAGTGATGGGCTCTAACATAATAGCAACTGTGAGGATGCTGCAGGACCAGGCCGTGTTTTGTGCTGTTGTGCATCAGGTTTCTGTGGGTGAAAACGGACTCCACAGCACCCAACATCAACACTGCTTGAACTCTTGATGTGAACGTGTGACTGACAAGACTGAAGGAGGGTCAGCAGTCCTCTTCACAGGAACCAGCATGAAATATAACCTTGGATGTGACAATGGTTGATCTTGAGTGTCTACGGGAATATCTCATTCTTCACCACACTTTTCTTTTCCTATTTGATCCCCTTTGCCTAAGATTTCTAGAACAAGAAGCCTCTCACTTTCTTCTGATAGTAGAGTTTTTATTCTATGACAGGGCACTTCATGGGTACTCGTAGAATTATATAGTTAAAATTCAGTTCCTCCTAAATGAAAGGAAAGAGTAAACTCAGGTTCACACAGAGGTGTGCATGCCTGATAAATAATTCTTTCTCTAGAGCAGCAACGGAGTGGAGTCTTTCAGGGAAAATGAAGGGGAAAGCTTCATGAGAGAAAGGGGTTCCCAAGAGGGAGCTGAAGATGGGTCAGTAATAATGAAACAGCGAGCTGTGTGAGTGGAATGCAATGATTGATGCTTTTATGATTTTGCACGAAGACTCATATTTATGCAGAAAGAAGAGTAGAGCAGAACATATAAAGTTTGATTTCTTTAAACTCTTATTTTTCAAGTCATCGTACTAAAATGAAGTAAATATTTGTTTTCTTTTGGGCATTCTTCACTACTGTCCACAAGACATATTGCTGTTTGCCTCATGACCAGCTGTAGTTATGATTGGCCTGGAGTTTTTGCTTGAGATAGCAAGTTTGGCTCCCAAAGAAGCAGGCTGGTCTGGTCTGCTAGGGTCTGCCAGCTATGCCTGTTTCCCAGCTGATTTGATTTTAGCATTTGAAGCAGTCTCTGGGTGGTGAACTGCAGGCTCTATTTTCCTTGCTTGCAATCTCCCTGCCTTGCTCACAGTGTGATTGTCTTGCAATGTGTTCCTATCCACTTGAAAACATGACCCTTTCCGCTAGTCATTTTATGCTGGACACCTTATCCAATCTCTCAGGTCACCCATAGACCCCATGATAGGTTGAATTGCATCCTCTCAAAATATGCGTTGACCTTTGACTATTTGGCAATGGCACTTTGCAGATATAATTAGTTAAGTTCACAAGGGATCCTGCTGGAATAGGGTGGACCCTAATTCAATATGACTTGTGTCTTAATAAAAGAGTTGAATGGTCACAGAGATACAGATACAGAGGTAAGATGACCATGTGAAGAGGAAGTAAGTTCTTATAACCCAAATCATGTCTCAGGCTATCAGAAGACGGAAGGGACAAAGTAGGAATTTCCACGTAGTCTTCAGAGAGAGCCTTGCTGCAGCCTAAATTAGGACAGTGGAATCAGAACTGGACCACAATTATATTCTTAGTACTATCTAATAAAGGCTTTACACACTTTCCTTAAAACAATAAAAAAGTAAACGTTTCCTACCAGAAATTTCATTAGCAGTAAGATACTAGAAATTTCATTGACAGGAAAACACATATAGATATTATAGGCTGCATTTTAAATTCATGCATTTCTTATCTTAGTGAACTCAAGTTAAAGAAGTTCATTAATTTATTATTATAGATAGGCATCTGAACAGGACAAGTACTACCTGGTTCTTCAGTTAAGATTCATTCATTCATTTACTCAGCCAATTTTCTGTGCTTGGCACTCTCCTGGCTACTTGATTAAGCAAACAAACAATTCCCTGCCATCATGGAAAAGGCAGGCTAGTGAGAGCCTGGAGAAACCACTATGACAGAACTATTTTTATACAAGGTTGTAAAATGATATATATATTAGATAGCTAAAGAGCGAGGCTATCTATGGATAATGAAGTTTTCTTAGTCATAGCTTGATATTATACTTACAAGCCATTACCAGTTGAATTGTGTCTCTATTCCCCTACATACATGTTGTAATCCTAAACCTAATCCTATAAATATGACCCTGTTTAGAAATAGGTCATTTTCTTTTGTTGCATAAATGAGGTCCTACACCTAATCACTTCTTTTAAAGGAGAACAGAATAGCCACAGTGATTCAGACAGCAGAAGAAGATAGGCAATGGGGATAGAAACAGGAACCCTAATGAATATAGGCAACTATTGGAAGCTGAATCAGACAAGAGAGGACCTCTCCAAGTGCCACTCCTTGAATTCATACCTCTAGTATTTGAGAGTGTGAGAAAATAAATTCGTGTTTTTTAAAGCCACCCACTTGGGGTACTTCTGTTATGACAACCCTTGTAACTAAGATATGTAGTGATCTAAGTTTCTAGAAGTATGGCAGTAGTATTACTAGGTTTTCATGATCTGTTCAAATGCTTTAAAATACAATAATTATGGTGGGTTTAATAAAAGGAATATGAAATGCATTGTACACAATTGTAGATTCTGCTCAACACAAGTTAATTTTTCTAGAGGGAATTGGAAGTACAGAAAGGGAGTGGAGTAGCGGAAGAAAGATGAGAGAAGGCAGTGGGATGGTTTAGAAATATGTCTGAGTGAACAAGAAGGAGACCAAGGGGCTAAAACAATAAGCTGGAAAGGATTTATTAGCGTCATGCGTTTCATCTTTCTGACCAGAGTGCTGCGACGATGTTTTGTTGTTGTCTGCCCCCTGCGAAGCCCTCAGTTAGGTCGTGAGGAAGGAGTCAGTGCGCCTTTAAAACTTTGCGCTTAATCACCTATAGAGAATGCTCATTTAACGATTGTCTTTTGTACCAAACACGAAGTAACAATGCTTTTAGCAAAAGAAATGGAATGAGAAAGAAATTGCCTAATCAGCCCTGCTCATGCAGTGCTTTGTGAGAAAGATTATTGAATTTTCAGTCTCTGCAGAATTTTAATGAAGCTCCATCTTGCTGGAAAATCAGGCCCTTTGTCAATAGAGTTCAATAACTCGACCACCCATGTAATAAGATGTACCAGTTGAGATCTTTCACTCTGCCAAAGCAAGAGGTGTGTGCTAGAAGCACCCAGGAAATATGGAAGCACTTTCCCTTGTGGATAAAAGCACTTTCCCTTATGGAAGCACTTTCCTTTGGAGGATAGGGATAAAATCCTATGCTATAGATAATGATATAAATAATGTAGTTAAATAATCTTTATAAGGGCATAGTGATGCCAGTCATAGTTACATGCAAGAGGTACTGTTAAAAGTATAAAAGTGATTATACTTATATAAGTATAATCACTCTTCTTATCCCTATTATAACCTTAGGTGGTAGTTACTATCATTATCTCCATATGACAGATGGAAAAACTCAGACTTAGTGCCTTAGATTAAAGAAAAAAAATTCCTCTCCTCACCAAGGTAACTATATCTGAATCCCTGAAATCCGTTCATGTTGTTGTTGTTGTTGTTAGATGTCATGGAGTCCGGAGATAAATTACTTTATGTGGCCAAAGGGACTCTGCAGATGCGATTGAGTTATGGATCTTTAGAGGCAGAGATTATCCTGGATTATCCAGGTGGGCCAGTGTCATCACAGGGATACTTATAAAAGGTAAATTGTAGAGTAAGAGCATCAGGGTAGGAGACGTATGCTGGAAGTAGATTTTGGAATGATGGAATGAAGGGCCTCTAGAAACAGGAAAGCAACATTTCTTTTTTAGACACTCCAGATTGAACCACCCTTTACAATATATTGGCTTTCTGAATGAAACTATTTAGTGACAACCCTTACCGCTATCACTAGATGCTGGTCTCATTTCTCGATCCCTCCAATTTCTGACAATCACAGTGTTTTTGTATATTTCAAAGTGTTTGCTGGGCCAAAATCATATCCAATAGAGAACCAGTGATCTGGGGTGATACATACAGGATTAAAACTCAAGTTTTCTCATTCCAGTGTTGCTTTCTACTGCTTTACCAGGTAATAGACTGAAAATACAGTTATTAATCCTTGTAATTTTTGTAAAATTGTATAATCATAAAAGCTAGCACACAGGGGACACATTCCAATATATCCTTGAAGAGTGGTTTCAAATTCTTGAAAACCATTTGACTTTTAACTCAGATTGGATTTGGGGTACAGGTGAGAGGACGATATAGAGTCACTGTGTCAAAAATAAGTGAGCAACATTTAACCATTTCAGTAGGTAGCTTATGATCAAGAACCGGATGAAGTCCAAGCTGCATTGAAGGCACTGGTGAAAAATAAGGCTACAGGAATTGCCAGGGCACCACCTGTCATTGGATGCGGCATTGGAAGCACTCAGTTTTCTCTGCCAAGATATTTGGAAGGCAACTACCTAGTTAACCAACCAGAAGGGATCCGTATTTCTACCCTTTCCAAAGAAAAGTGACCCAACAGAATGCAGAACTTATTAGACAATATTATTATTATCCGACACAATCCAATTTTTGGTGAAGATAATTCAAAAAATGCTGTAGCTGTACATCAACAAGGAATTGCCAGAGATTCAAACAAATTCAGAAGAAGGCATGAGGTAAGAGATTTCAATGCTGATTTCAGATGGATCTTACCTGAGCGTGAAGACTACCAGAGATATGTGACCTGTTTTGCTGACTACGCAAAAGCACTCAACTGTCTGGATCTTAACAAAATGTGAGCAGCATGGTGAAAAATGGGAAATCCAGCGCATTTAACTGTGCTGATGCACAAATTCTGTGTATGCTACAAGATAGTTATTTAAATAGAACAACAGTGATGTGTTTGTCAGGGTTTTATCCTTTGTCCATACATATTAAATCTCTCTGCTAAGCAATAATCCAAGAAGCTGGACTAGATGAAGATGAACTTGGCATCAGGACTGGAGGGAGACTCATGAACAAGCTGATATGCAGAAGGAACCATTTTGCTTGCTGCAAATGAGATGTACTTGAAATATTTCCCAATGAAGATTAAAGACTATAGCTCATGGATTACAGCTCAAAAAAATCTCACAATAGGATCAATAAGCAACATCATTGTAAGTGGAGAAAATATTGAAGTTGTTAAGAATTTTATTTTCCTTGAATCTATAATCAATGCCAATGGGAGCAGCAGGCAAGAAATGATATGTTATTGTATTGAAATATCTGGTGCAAAAGATCTCTTCAACTGTTAGAAGCTAATGTGTGCCTGTTCCAAGCTATGCTATTTTTAACCATCTCAAATGCACGCAAAAGTTGGACAATGAATAAGGAGGGCCAAAGAGAAAATATGCATATAAATTATGATGTTGCTAAAGAGAACTGGATGGATGAAGAAAGGATGAAGAAAGTATTTTGGAATAAGGACAGTCAGAATGTTCCTTAGAATCTGGAAAAAGACATTTTTCCTTATGCATTCCTGGCTATTTTTCTAGAGGAACCAGTCATTTAAAAAGAGGAAGACTCAATGAGAAGACTTACAGTGCCTAAAAATTTAGGCTCACAAATGGCCATGATTGTGGGGATGGCACAGGGCTGGATAGTGCTTTGTTTCAGTTTACATAGAGTTGCTATGGGCTAGATGCTAAGGTGACCAGACATCCCACTTTTAGCGGGACAGTCCTGATTTTTAATAATTTTTCCCATGTCCCGTGGCATTTTTAAAAAGTCTCGATTTTTTGAAAGAATGCATGACAAGCTAGGGTATACGGTTTTCGGCTGCCATGTGGCTATTTCGCCACATGGATTTTTGAACTTTATCAATGGTGTCCGCTTTACCAAAGTTAAAATCTGGTCACCTTAAAGTACAACAGTTTGGTTGAATCCTTGACTACCTGCATGTAAGATGAAGATACACATATCTTTAAAGGTCAAAACAAGATTAGGGAGAGTGATTCAATATATTTATTCAAAGTGACAATGATGGTAAAGTAAAGCAGAGAACTATAAATTAAAGAACTAACTGGATTTAAGTTGTTCAAATAAGATATATTGGCCAACTAGCTCAGATGCAACAAGGTCCACATGGAAGAAACACACCAGCATGTGTGACCACGAGCTGTCGAAGGGATTGCGTGTCAGGCATCAAGGAACAAGAAATCATGTCATTGTAAAGGTGGGTGAGTGCAGAGTGGAGACTCAGAGTCTCTCAGTAGGCAACCGAACACCCTCCTGCTGAGGGAATGTGGGGAGGAGACGAGCTAATCAGAGTGCAGGGTAACAGTGATGAATCATATAACTTTCCTCTAGTTCTTAAATGCTTCCTCCGCCCCCAATATCATGGTCCCAATTCTACCCTGCAAATCTGGCTAGACCAGAGGATGTACATTGGTACAGATGGCAACTTGAAACACAGGGAATCCTGGACGGATGACTCCTTCAGGACCAGTGGTGAGAGGGGCGATGCCTGGAGGGTGGGGGGAATGTGGGGTGGAAGAGGGTAACCAATTACAAGAATCTAGGTATGGCCTCCTCCCTGGGGGATAGACAGCAGAGAAGAGGGTGGAGGGAGACGTTGGACAGTGTAACTTATGACAAAACTATAATAATTTATGAATTATGAAGGATTCATGGGGGAGGGGGGAGAAGAGAGGGAAGGGACAAATGAACAAATGATATTAAGGGCTAAAGTGGAAGGCAGGTGTTTTGGGATTGATGAGGGCAACAGATGTAGGTATGTGCATGACACAATGGATGTATGTATGGACTGTGATGGGAATTGTATGAGCCCTCAATAAAATAATTAAAAATATATATATTTAACATCTTTAGAATATTGTACTAGGAATGGGTGTGGGGGTGAAATGCATTTTTCTTATCTCAAGTTTAATAATAATTTAAAAAAACAGGCGCAGAGAAAAATCCTATTTGGGCCAGATGTGCAGGTTTGGAAAAGTGATCTCTAACTATGGGCCTATAGAATCATTACAATACTGTGTGAGTTGTGTGATTTGGGGTTTTTGGAAAGCCCAGCAAAATGAGAGAAATAGTAAGGAGTAGTTAGTTAATTGGCTACGGATTTCAAAGGTGTGAGTCTGGCGAAAGGGTTTCTTGTCATAATTTAGAAAACTGTTTATCATCATCATCATCATCATCATCATCATCATCATCAATCATCATCTAGGATCTGTCAGGCATACACATTCCTGACTCCAACTCTAGATGTCCTGATCCAAAATTCCAGGGGTGGGGTCCAGTAATCAGTGTAAGAGCAGTAGGTGATTCTAATGCACACCAAAATGGGTAGACTTAGACAATATGAGAGAACCTTTTGAGTAAATGAAAATGTTTGTGAGGTTATGGTGCATTTGCCATAGAAGATTAAAATAAAAAAAATTACTCCTTCAATAAAATTTCACCCACGCAGCCCCACTGCAAGAAGGATTGTGCTTTTAAATTCCCCTCTGGAATTGGTAGTTCAGTAGCCCATCCGCCTTCCCTGACAACACTGTGAAATCTAAATTAATTGCGAAGCACTGGGAAATAAATGGTACTATTTAGGGTTCTCCAGAGAAGAGACTCGCTAGGTGAAATAGATAGGAAGATAGATAGAGATTGATTGACTCAATTATGCAGGCTGGCAAATCCAGAAGCAGTAGGTCAGGTGGCAAACTGTTTTAAGTATAAAATCTGTACTCTAGACAGCATGCCGAAAAGTCTAGTAGGATATCTATGTTACAACCCAACTGGGGTCAAACCTTTAGCATGGGTTACCTTTCCCAAAGTCAATGGATGGTAAGTGTTTATAACACCTACCAAATGCTTTCAAAGCAATATCTAGATCAGTGCTTAAGCAAAAATTGGACATTATAGCCTTGATTGAGTTGATATATAAAATTAACTATCACATGTATGGATTATCCTTTTGGTGGGTTCTAGGTTAAGAGGTTAATTAATAGTATATGCAAAAATAAGAAGAATGCAAAGCAAAATACATAAAAGATCTTCATCAAAGTTGACACATAAGAGTTTGATTGTATTTGCCACTCACTTTAATGCTGCAGAAGAGAAATACATAAACTTAAATGAACTTTGTGAATGAACAGGGGCTGTTGACCTTGTTACATTATCCAAGTTTAAGGGTAATAAAGAACCATTCTAAAAAGACCGTGTTTTGACAAATCTTGTTCTTATTTTCCCTTTTATTTCTTTTTGCTTAAAGTCAACTACAAAGATATCCCTGATTATCTAAATGTACTATTTAAGAGAACTACTCTTGGTCCCATCATCATAAAACAAACTTTTAAAAATGCCTTTGAATTTGTAGTTGTGGTAGAAAAATATTTATGATCACGAAGGGTCATTTGAAAGTAGCTTGAACAATTTTTTTGTTGGTTTAATTTTTTCTTGTATTGTCATGAAGATATGATGGGGCATCAAAATTTGTGGAAAATTTTTGTTGTCTTAATTTAATTTTTCATGAACTATTTGAAGCCCCCTCATTATATATACATTTACCAAATTAATCTTTTTCTTTAGTGACATTAATTGCATTGATCATGTAGTTGTGTAACAGTTGTCAATATCTGTTAATGAATTTCCTCCCATCACCATAAAGAGAAACATTAGTTTCCCTTTCTCATGTCCTCCTGCCTCTAGTAACTACTAATGCACTTTCATAAAGTAGATTGAATTTTAATGTCTATCATTTCACAAAGGACTTGAGGGTTTTGTTTCATTTCTATCAAAATATTTCATAATTTTTATCTTCATTCTAAGTGTTCTAAAGTTTGGAAATTTCCCAATATCTATATTACAGGGTTGGAGCCAGACTGACTGACTTTTGAATTCTTATTCTACTGCTTTTGAGCTATGATCATAGGCAAGCCATTTACTTTAAAACATGGTTCTCTTAATCACTAAACTGAAAATAGTAAAACCACTTACTTACAGGTTAAATTTAGGATTGCATGAGATCATGCAGTTAATACTTAGAGTCTGGCACATGATATAATCCCCAGTAAAATTAGTATCAACCTTTTTTATTTTTTTTTTGCAAAGGAAGGAGTCCTAGTCGTGCCATGGGTTAACTGGTGAGCTGTTGGCCACAAGGTCAAACACACTAGTGGCACCCTGGGGAAAATATGGGGCAGTCTTCTCCCCTAAAGATTTTTAGTTGCAGAAACCCAAAGGAGGACTTCTACTCCGCCCTACAGGCTCCTATAAATTGGAATGAACTCAGTGTCAGTGGGTTTGGGTTGAGGGTCATTCCTTTTGTACGAATGTTGCTTCACTTTCCTAAGATCATTCGCCAATAACCCAGTTGAAGACTTGGTCATTTTCATGCCCAACTTGTGAAAATGAAAATAAATATCTAGAGAGAGGAGAGGGTGTAAGAGTTACAGAGGTCTGCTACGTTGCCAAATATCAAATGGCATCTATGAAAGGTACCCGATTCTAGGACCAGGAATTAATAAGCATATCTTGACCCGCAAATAAACAAACAAAAAACCCAACTGTGAATATGAAAAGCTCTTCATCATAAAAAACAAATGCATAATGTTTGAGTTGCTTCCGCCTCATAGCAATCCTATAGAACAGAATCAAATTGTCCCCATTGGTTTCCACAAGCAAACTGTCAATCATTTTCTCTCATGGAATAGCTAAAGGTATTCAACGTCTGGTCTTTTATTTAGCAGCTGAACGCTTAAACACGGTGCCACATCATACCGTTGTGATTAGGTCCTGCCAAGTAGGTGCTGACTCATAGAGACCAGGAAGGAACACTGCCCAGTCCGTCACCATTACTGTTTGAGCCCATTGTTACGGCCACTGTGTCCGTTCCTTTGGTTGAGTGTCTTCTCATTTTTTTCTGTTGACTTTCTGTTTTACAATCATGAAGTTCTTTCCAGGGAGGGATCTCGCAGGACAATATATCTCAAGTATGTGGGATAAAGTTCTGCCTTCTTGCTTCTAAGGAGCTTTCTGATTGTACTTCTTCCAATGAATATTTGTTTGATCTTCTTGCAATCCATCGTGCTTTCAATAGTCTTTAACAATGTAGGATTTATGAGGCTGCTTCATCATATGGAAGCTTTTTATTGATTTATTTTGGCTTCAAGAAACTAAACTGGAAGGTTTTTGTCATGCATGAAGCTTATGTTTCTACTTGTTTGACAGATAAGAAAAAGGGATTCCCTGGTGGTAATTTTAACCAAGCCTCTGCCATGTGGCCTCATATACATGTGACAGTTGGACATCGAGTAAGGAAGACCAAAGTATTTATGCACTTTAATTGTGGTACTGGCAAAGAATATTGAAAGTATCATGGGCTGCCAAAAGAACACAAACATCTGTCTTGGTAGAACTAAAACCAGCATACTCTTGAAAAGCAAGCTTGGTGAGACTAGGTCTCGTGTACTTTGGGCATGTTCCCAGGAGAGACCAGTCCTTGGAAGAGGACCTCATTGCCTGGTGAAGTAGAGGGGCAGTGAAAAGAGAGGAGGAGCCTGCACATGATGGACTGACATCATGGCTGCAACAGCAATGGGCTCAAAAGTAAGAGCAATTGTGCGGAGGGTGTAGTCCCAGGCAGTGTTCCATTCTGCTGTATGTAAGGGAGCTCTGAATTCGAACCAACATGACTGTTCCTAACAACAAAAATAAAAACATGAACATGCCAGGTATAGCTTACGATTGCTTGTGATTTTGAGATTATATACTCCTCCAAGTAAATGTTCTTTTTATCAGAAGGATTAAGTTTTAGAGAATGGAAGAGGAATATCTAGGTCTTATCTGTAAAATTTCTATTCAAAGAATTTCTGGTAGAATCATATTAGTTGGAAGTAGGCAGAAATAATCAAACTTAGCAGTTGTTTCTGACATACAAGGATGCTGCATAATAGTTCAGCTGAGCTGGAAACAACCCTGATTCCAGCTTTTGCTACACGGGGGAGTTCAGGTTAGCTAAGCATAACTCCTTACTCTGGACTTGAACCAGGGGCCTGGGTTATGAGCATCTCCTTTTAGGCAATTTTTACTGTGGGATCCTTAATGGCTACACACGTGGGATCCTTAATAGCTAAACACGCTCAGTGCCCCAAATTCTTGATGGTTTATCCAGAAAGGAAAAAACTTGATAAAATGAGATTACTCATCATGGTTTCCATGCAGAGCAACATGTAACTCAACATTTTCTTTAGATATCAACATGATCCGTGGAATCATGTTGAAATATTTAGATAATGATTATTTTTAAATGTACTCATTAATATCCAAGGTGTGTCTCTCACCTGTTTTCACTGTTTACAAGTTCAAATTCTCCAAAAGAAAACATTCAAAGATGAGACAGAATTGAAAGAATCGGTGCTCCCCAGCTTTAGGGGGAATTCACTCTTTTGGAATGGAACTCAAACTTGTTGGTTTTGCATGATTGCTAAACCAAACATGAATATACTTTGAAACATGTAATTACATTTTTTTTTGCTGAACCATGATTTTAAGTAGATAAATATAATCTACATCGACAAGCAGAATAAGACTGAATAGTGTGGATGTTTAATTGAAAGTACTTTCTATTGTTCCGACCATGCATATATTTAAAAAATCAATTGTTGTCATGTTGATTCAGACTCATGAAAGCCCTATGCATGTCAGAGGAGAAGTATGCACCATAGGATTTACAATAGCGGATATTTCTAAAATGGATTGTCATGCCTTCTTCCAAGATATCTCTAGGTCAGCGGTTCTCTAACTGTGGGTCGCAATGGGGGTCGGACGACCCTTTTACAGGGGGCACCTAAGACCATCAGAAAACACATATTCCCGATGGTCAGGGGTCACCACAACATGAGGAGCTGTATTAAAGTGTGGCAGCATTAGGAAGGTTGAGAAACACTGCTCTAGGTAGATTAGAACTTCCAACTTTTCAGTTAGCAGATGAGACCTTTAATCAGCATACCACTCAAGGGGATATATAGTAATTGTTATAATGATAATGTCATTTTGTATATAATTAAAGAATGTAAAAATTAAAATGAATGTTATTTCACAAACAGTAAGACTTAAGTTTGAAAATCAGAGGGAGAAAAACTTTTGGGCAAAAAGTAATTTGTGTAAAATGTGTCTATTTTCCTCTTACCTTCTAACATGTAGAATGAGCATTTTGCTAGTACAAGTAAACTTTGTGCATACATTTTTTTCAAGTCTGGAGTTAGAAATCCAAAATGCAAGAAATATTTAGAATTTATTCAGCAAAAAGAATTTAAGAAAAGCTTCCAGCCTCATCATCATCAAAAAAAAAAAA